>NW_023458556.1:40061-61266 GCF_013731165.1 Rhagoletis pomonella
TCTATACATATTCAAATATTTCGTTGTTTACTTCCATTTTTTAACAAATATAAGGTTCTTTGCTTTCACCGCTTTCTGTTTTTGTTTGCACATGTAAATCAGCTGATCGTTTGACACTTTTGATGAACTTACAGAAAAAAAAACTACGGACTAAATCCTGTAACTTCTGACTAGGAACAGTTGCTCAGTTACTCGCTCAAATGTGTTCCCACTTACAGGTTTTATGTCAATAGGAACGACTTCCTGTAAGTTCTGACTAAATCCTGTAAACCGGACTGCTATTGGAACAGACTAAATATTTATCAACCTTGTATTATTGAAGCATGGTATATAACTTTGAATTATTGCGTGCAACTATTTCTTCTATATTACAGGGCTGCGGCAAAAAACAAATCTTTTCTTCGAATGATGGGAATTACTCATGTTCTAAATGCCGCCGAAGGCTGTCGCTACGGGCAGGTGGACACTGGACACAGTTACTATCGTGATATGCCAAGTATAAGGTGTGTATAAAATCGTTTGTACATTTACAACCATTTCGTTATCTTAATACACAATGGAAAGGCCTTAACTCAAACGTTCAAGAGCCATACAAAAGTGAGAAGAGTACTCACCAAAAACCTAGTAGAATTTTAAAACAATAAAATATGAGTAGTACTTCCTACAGCATTTAATAAAATAATGAATATGAAAGCATTCATGACTTTTAAACTTAAATTTGTTTACCTTTGTAAAAAATCAAGAAACTTACATAGATAGGGATAGGATAGTTTTCTAAAGAAAATCTCAAGTTAAGTATGCAAAAGTGTATGCCAGCTATTCATTTATGATGTGTAAAAAATTTATGATAATATGTGTTAATGTTGGCTTATAAGAAGAAAACAAGTAATTTTTAACCAAAAAAAACCGAATTTAATTCTCATATAAAAATTTAAAAGTAGCCTTAATTTCTTTATGAGCCAATGATCGGATCTATGCCAATTTAGCATGGGAGGAACTGAAGTCGGTTAACGCGGTCAAAAGTTATACAAAAAAAAATATTCCGACGAATTGATAACCTCTTCCTTTTTGAAGTCGGTTAAAAAGTCATTCTTGAAGTCTTACTCTTCCCAACTTGGTAACTGCTTATGTATGTATGTATGTATGTATGCTCCAAACAAAATAATCACTCTTTGACTTATGTAAGAAACCAAAGTAAGATTTAGTATGACTACGGTGACCATATTAACCAACGTAAAATAAAGGAAATTTTTTCAAAATTATTTGGGAATACGTACATACAACTTGTATGATAAAAGTACCTTACCCATATCGTAATTTAAATCAAATATTTACCAGTAGCTGCTGTAGTGAAAAATTAAGCCAAATCCTTTTCAAGGACTTCGCAGTCCTTTGCTACCAAAATGCGTTTACCATACCATACTGCACGACGAAGCCAGCACACAGTGGTTCAAAATTGGAATTTAATGTTGATAATTTTCCGGAGCCTTCTTTTTCCAACTAATTTGTACTAAAAACAAAAGAAAAATATTTATTTTGGTTTGGTAACATTTTTTATAATATTTCAACATTTTCTTGTGTAATTTTTTCGTTTTGGGAGAACCATACAATTGTTTTTAACTAGTTTCTGTTATGTAACATTTGTTAACTGGAAACGGAGAATACATTTTCATCAAAATTGCTACCTTTTCTGCATGTTTTACTAAAAATTTAATATAATCAAATAAATATTCACAAATCGGGCTCAACTGGTCTCTTGCAAATATTATAATCTTTCATTAAAAAATAAAAATTAATCAAATTAAATGCCAGTTTGTGCAGCAGGGTTTTATTGTTTTGTTTTTTAGTGGAATTGAAAACTTAGCGCGCAACACGATCCTGCTTTACAAATTGTACAAAGTTTATCGATTAAATAGAAAGATAGATTAAGTGGCGGCGAAACAAACTGGCGGAGGTTTTCATTATATTTTGTAAGGGAGATTTTTAGTTTTCATATTCTGTGTTTAAAAATTTACCTATGAAAAATGCAGAGCGGATTTAAAGGACAATTTAATAAATAAAGGACAAAAGGCGTCCTTTATTTTGAAAAAAATTATAAAGGACAGGGGGTTAAAATAAAGGACTGTCCTTTAAAATAAAGGACGGATGGTCTCCGTAAGTATGACCAAAGTCAACAAAACTCTAGATTATAATCCAGTTGAAGACGGCCAGTCACATATGTATTTTAACGATTTATTCAAGTCTTGTCGTTTTACTTAATTGTTGTTACAGTTATGGGTACTATAAAATTTGTACGTTAAAACAGTGGGTACGTGCAGAAGGCACATTAGTTGAGCGCAACCGTTGTTAACAAAAAATCCGTGATTAGTGAGCGAGCTTATGCGCTCAAATCAAATGTCAAAGGTGCACTGGTGTATCTAGGGCAGTGATGGGCAACATGCTTAGGGAGTTCTTCCAGCGTGGCAAGGCGAATTTATACAAGGTGGTGTTGATGGCGAATTTAGATTTTCGCCGCGGTACTTCCTAATGTCAAAATGATGTCTTTGTTGTAAACAAGGCGAATTCATACAACAACAAACACATCATTTTGACATTAAGAAGTACCGCGGCGATAATCTAAATTCGCCATCAACACCACCTTGTATAAATTCGCCTTGCAGCGTAGTTTGTGTTTCATTAATCGATTAATTGTAAAATAATCGCAAAAATATTTTCAAGAAATATGAATACTGTAGTTCTCCAAAATTTCAAACAGCCGCAAGAATTGCTCAAGTTCAGGGCATACAATAGTTGTACATGCAAGCCCATTGTAAACCAAACAACATTGGTGTTGCGTTGGCGCTGGCGTCGCTTCGACAGCAGCGAGAATAACGCCCGTGCCTGCTACAATTAACGCTTAGCAGAGAATACTTTGGTCACCATGAAGTTCTGAACACATTGAAAACGACGAGCTACGGACCACAGCTTCCAATTTGTCATGACTGATGTTTCTAGTTTTTAGCTAGTTTTTAAATTACAGCGAGCGGCTATTGTTTCAGATCGGATAAAGCACTACAGTAACTCTTAAGTTAGGTTAGGTTAGGTTGAAGTGGCTGCCAGTGACCCCACTAGCACACATAGGCCCTTGGTTGTGGGCCCGTTGTGATACCACGCGGATCGTTAGAACCCTCCTACTCAAACCATCGTGTGGATTTCGCGAAAACCAGAAGTTGCCGTATGCCTACTTCGGCTATGTCGGTTAGGTCCTCAAAGAATCCTGAACCCATAAACTTTTGTCTTCTTCTACAAAGTGCGGGGCAATCGCATAACAGGTGCCGCAAGGTTTCTGGCTCTTCTTCATTTCTGCAGCTTCTGCAGAAGTCGTTATGGGGGATCCCTAAACTCTCCGCGTGCCTTCCAATAGCAACATGGCCTGTTAGCAGACCCACAGCTGCCGCTAGGTCCCCTCTGCTCAGCATGAGGAGATCCCTCGACCGCTTTTTGTCCCATTTTGGCCATGTAAGCTTCGTGTTGTTGCAAGTAGTAAGGCTATCCCACCTGTGCCTTGCTAGTTTAAGAGACAGATCCCTTAGAATGAGCTTACAGGTAGCAGCGGCATGTCTAATCCCTTCCAGGCCCGCGAAAGGGAAGCGAATGTGCCCTCTCTTGCAAGTTCGTCCGCCTTTTCATTGCCTGGTATGTTCCGGTGCCCCGGAACCCATACCAAGTGAAACGCAGACTGCTCAGCCATCTCGTTTACAGATCTGCAACAGTCCGCTACGGGTTTTGAACTGCATGTAAGCGATTCGAGCGCTTTGAGTGCGGCCTGACTGTTTGAGTAAATGAAGATATCGTTATAAATGACTTCTCTTGTACGTAGGTGTTCAACCGCTTCCTGCAGAGCAGCGACCTCAGCTTGAAAGACGCTGCAGTGGTTGGGTAAGCGAAAACATATGTCCAGCCCCAGCCGCGCTGAGAAGACCCCGCCCCTCCCCCTCCTACCTTGCCGTCTAGCCATCGGTGGAGTGATCCATTGTCATCGGAAGCCCCTCCTGACCAGAATTTTGTATCTGGAATGGAAATCCTTTGCCTCTTTATGAAGTTCAAGCTTGGTGCACAGTAATCTGTGTCTGGTATATTTACGTTCTTTAAGATTGCGGTGTGGCCTTCCTGAGTGTCCCTCCAGCCTGGTAGTTCCCTCAACCTCAAGGCGGCACACCCCGCTGATTGTTTTCCAACAATTTCAATTGGCAAAATATCGAGCAGCACGCACATAGCCTCCGATGGAGTTGTGCGCAGAGTCCCACAGATGCAGAGCATCGCAGTTCTTTGCACCTTTTGGAGTGCTTCAGTTGTAGATTTCCTGTTGAGGCTTGGCCACCATACCAAGACCCCATATAATAGAATCGGCCTAACAACTACCGTGTATAGCCAGTACATGATGTTAGGGGACAGCCCCCAGCTACGCCCAATCGCCCCTTACAGCTGTAGAGGGCTACCGTCGACTTTTTTTACACGCTCTTGTATATTTTGCGCATAATGCAGCTTTTTGTCCAGGACTACGCCTAGATATTTTGCGGACTCCCTTAGCTTCAGAATCTTATTGTCTATGGCAGGAAGCTGAAGGGAAGGGATTTCGTACTTCCTGGTAAAGAGGCACCAGGTATCTGGGTTAACACCCAGACCTTTCTCCTTGGTCCATCTTTCGATTAACCTTAGTCAGTCCAGCATAATGTCACACAGAGTTTGTGGAAATTTTCCAATCACAACCACCGCAAGGTCGTCAGCATACGCAATGACCTTGGAGCCCCCCCCGCCCTTCCAGGGTCTGCAATAATTCATTAATCGCCATGACCCATAAAAGGGGGGAGAGGACCCCACCCTGCGGGGTTCCCCTGCAAACGTATCTGTCCAGCAACAACCCCGCCAGTTCCGCCCGCACGACTCTGCCTACTAGCAGCTGTCGTATAAGCGACACCAGCTGTGAGTCGATGCCCAGACCCGTTAGAGCTGATGTGATTGCTTCAATTGTGATGTTGTTGAAAGCACCCTCAATGTCTAAGAATGCTATCAAGGTGTATTCCTTTATCGCAAGGGCTTTCTCAATATGCGACCCGATTTCGTGTAGCGCTGTTTTGGTGGACTTCCACTTCATATAGGCATGCTGCGAAGCCATAAGTTTGTCTGCAACCGATTCCCTAAGAAAGGATTCAATCAGTCCCTCCATTATCTTGAGCTGGAAAGATGATAGACTAATAGGTCTAAAATCTTTGGCGCCAGTATGGGATGTTCTTCCCGCTTTAGGAATGAAGACAACCCTTGACCTTTGCCAGGTCTCCGGAATGATGTTAAGAGTGACGACTCCCTTAAAAATAGCATACAGTCATTTTGAGCTTAGCTCCATAGATTGCTGCAGCTGAATCGGTATAACACCATCTGGACCCGCAGATTTGTAAGGCTTGAAGGATCCTATTGCCCACATTACTTTTTCTTTGGTGGTAAGGTCTACTGTAACCGGTTGACCTCTATCTCTTATTGGCTCGTTCAGTGGCTGGTCCGTGGCGCCTGGAAAGTGCGTGCTCAGAAGATGGTCTAGGGATTCCTCCCCAGTTTCCGTCCACGCTCCGTCGGATCTTAGCAAGCATCCCGGGGCGATACGAGGTGAACTAGAGAGAACCTTCCTGAGCCTAGAACCTTCTTATATGGATTCCATACCACTGCAGAAGTTCCTTCATGAGGATGTCTTGCTCTTCCTTAATAATTTCTTGTAATATTTCAAGTTTAACTTATAGATTTCCCATTGCATATCGCCTCCCGAGGATTTTGCGAGATTGAAGGCTCTACGACAATCTCTCAAGGCTCTCGTCAATCTCTGAACTCCACCAAGGTGGTTTCTTTTTGCCTCTCGGCTTTACCATGGGGCAGGCCTGATCCAGAGCCTTGCCACACGCCGCAGTAAAGCGATTTGCCAGCCCATCTTTGTCCGTAGAGTTCCCTGGAATTGCTAGTGTGGTTCTTGAGAGGCGCTTATCAAGCTCTTTTCTGTACTTATGCCAGTCGGCTTTCTTTAGATTTCTTTTGGGAGGTACCTTCGACGGGACCCCATCTAAGTCGAATTGGATGAAGCGGTGATCAGAGAAGGAATGCTCATCAAGCACGGTCCAGTTCCTGATCATAACCTCCGCATCTTATGAGACGAGGGTAACATCAAGGACCTCTTCTGCTCTTCGTTATGAAGATAGGCTCGCTACCCCTATTGCTTATAACTAAGTTAGGTTTTAGTATGAATTCAAAGAGTGACTCACCCCGTTCATTGATGTCTCCGCTTCCTCATGTGCTATGGTGTGCATTCGCATCACCTCCTAAAATCAGGGCCCCGTTCGAGCGCTAAATGTTCGACCGGTAAGGTTTGAACAGGCCTGTCATGTGCCAGATACATCGAGGCAAGCCTTATTTGTGTCCGTTCGCCTCCAGACTGATGGTAGTGGTGTCCTCGTCACTGAACTGAAGAAGAAACAATATTTTTAGTTTGGTACTTACAAGGATGCAGGGTTTACCTATGGTAGCTCTGTCGACTTCAGCCCCCAAATTCTATGCCCTATCACCCAAGGCTCCTGGATGAGGCGTGGTGGAGATTAATCTGGAGGAAGCGAACCATCTTGGCCGCACCTTCCCACCCCCTTCACCACTGTTGAGTTTGCCTCGTCGTCGTCTGTACATTGCCGGAAGATATGGTCGACTCCCAGAGGGGATGTAGATGAGGCGTATCCACCAGCCAGGTCGTCCATCAGATTGGCCTGGTTGGATTCCTCGAACGACTCATCCTTGCTATTGCCTTCTTCCTGCTCAACTTCGTTGCCTCTTGTTGCGTTCACGTCGTTCGTGTACACCCTTATCTTCACGGCGTCGAAACCGTAATTAATGACGCCCCCAGTCTTTTCGAGGAGTGGCAAGGACTCCTTATTTAGCGGAAGGACCGCCTAACGAGTCGCCTTTGTGCTATGCTCTAGTCGCACCAAATTCCAATTGTGAGAGGATAACTCGGAAATTAATATGGGATGTTGTTAAATCAATACACGGGCGAGGTCAATTAAGCAAGTATATGTAAATGTTTTATTTGCAATATTAAACGAACGAAGAAGTAGTAGAAAAAATATTCTATGTACAGGTTTTTATATATGAAAAAAATGACAGTTAGGAATGTCAGACAACAAAGTTAAATAGCTGAATACAATAGCCAATTAAAATATGCCACGTATTAATGAACTTAACGAAAGTTGATTTTGCAATTTAGTGTTGCCATTAAACAATGTTGCTTTTAACACTCTCACTCATTGTTTAAATGCGACATCCCTAAAAGCTTTAAATTACTCTTAAAACGTTGACTTGTTAAGGGCTTCGTAAATATATCAGCACGTTGCAGCTCAGTGTTGACATATTTGAATTCAACAGCTTTATTCTTTTGTAGCTCCCTGATGAAATACAGCCTTATATCAATATGCTTCGTACTGTGATGCAATCCCGGATTTCCTATGAGTCGAATTGCACCCTGATTATCGACGTTAAGAATCGTAGGTGAATCTTGAATGTAACCAACATCAGATAGAAGTTGTGGAAGCCAAATTAACTCCTTGGCCCCTTCGCACGCGGCCATACACTCGGCTTCCGTTGTGGACAAAGCAACCGTTTTTTGACGATGGCTCCTCCAGGTTACGACACTGTCGTTTATGAGAAACGCATAGCCTGTTGTAGATCGCCTTGTATCGATGTCACGAGCGAAATCTGCATCAGAATAGCCTTCAAATTGAAGAGCATTACCTGATCTGTACTCTATGCAGTAGTCTATTGTCGCTTTCAAGTAACGAAATATCCTCTTGACGGCTTGTACATGACAGTTTTTAGGATTTTCGGTGAATTTGCTAACTTCGCCAACTGCATACGAAATATCAGGTCTGGATACAGTAGCTGCAAACATCAAACAGCCCACAGCTTCTCTGAATGGATATTTTACATTGCCTTCCTCGCTATATTTCGAAAGATACACATTACTGTCACTTGGTGTTGAAATATCTTTTGCATCATCCATATTAAATCTTTTAAGTATTTTTAATATATAGGAACGCTGCCAGATTTTAATAGTTTTATTTAATCTGTCTCTGTGAATTTCAAGTCCAACATAGTAATTGTTTTCACCATAAGTGATACGAAAATTGCTTGACAATTTTTCAATAAATAAATTTAAAGCAGTTTTGCTAGGAGATATTATCAACCCATCATCAACATATAGAAGCAAAATAATCTTACGATTTTGAATACTCCCATAAAAGACACAATGGTCGGATCTGGATTGCTTCATTTTATATGTTTGTAAAAAATCAGTAAATTTTGAGTTCCAATTACGAGAGGCTTGCTTAAGGCCGTAAAGACCCTTTTTGAGACACAAAACTAAATTATTACCGGAAGTAACATTGATGCCTTTTGGAATACTCATATAAATTTCCTCACTGAGATCGCCATATAAAAACGCAGTTTTTACATCAAATTGCATCATATCCATATCTTCAAAAGCAGCTATCGCCATGGCAACTCTCACTGAATCATATCGCACTACTGGCGAATATGTCTCCTTATAGTCTATACCAGGTTCTTGCGAATAACCTTTGGCCACTAATCGTGCTTTAAATACTGGTTTTTGATTTGGTATTGATTTAATTTTAAACACCCATTTGCAGCCTACAATATTTTTATCACATTTTCGACCAAATCCCAAGTATGATTAAGCTCAAGGGAGCTTATTTCCTCGTTTATAGCCACTTTCCAGTTTTCTGCATATTCCGAATTCACCGCGTCATCATATGAATCCGGTTCTGGGATAGCTGCAAAACAGCCCATGTAATCGTAACCAAAACGTTGAGGGGGTACAACTTCTTTCCGTAGGCCATACCGCTTGTGCTCTCTTGCGTCAATACTTGAATCAGTAGATGCAGAATTGGTAGGTGTAGTCGACGCGTCGGTTGTTGATGCTTCCGTTTTCATCGAAGCCTTTGGTGTGCTAGATATATGCTGTCGAAAAGGTGAAAAAACGTTTTCATCTTGTTGTTCATGGCTAAGATTGTTTGTTTCTTCTTCGTCCTCATCGTGAAAAGGTCCAACTCTTATTACCTTAGCTGTCTCTTGATCGTACAGACGAAAATTTTTTGACGAAGGTTCATAGCCAACTAAGAACATCTTCTTTGCTTTGGCGTCCCACTTTTTTCTTCCGAGCTGTTTGGGAAGGTAGACCATGCATTCGGTGCCAAAAACCTTCAAGTGACTCAAATCTGGCTTTCTACCAAACCAGCTTTCGAATGGCGTTTTTAACCGATTTGCCAATGCTGATCGATTAAGAATATATACTGCCGTTCTTACGGCTTCAGGCCACAAAGTTTTGTTTAGACCGCTTGCCAGCAACATGGTACGAGCTGATTCTTGAACGGTCCTATTTTCCCTTTCGATGAAACCGTTTTGCTCCGGGGTGTACGGCGAGATCCTCTCCAGAACAATACCATTGTTCGCCAGCAGCTCGGCGACGTCTTTATTCATAAACTCCGTGCCGTTGTCGCACCGAATATATTTTACAGTTTCGCCAGTCATGTTGCGTACCATAGAAATGAAACATTTCAGTTTTTGGAGCACTTCAGATTTATTAGATAAAAAATAAACATACCTGAAACATGTGCTTTCATCCTTAAGCAACATGAAATAGCGAACTCCACCAACACCAGGCTCAGGCATAGGGCCGCATAAATCCATGTGAAAGTACTCGCATTTGTTTGCTTTGCGCTTTTCTGCAGCTCCATGTGACGACCGATGCATTTTTCCTCGCTTGCAATTTCACAAAAGAAATCGCTTTTGTCCGTCACATTAATACCATCAGCTAAATGTTTATCACACATGGTTTTTATTGTTGCTGTATTTATGTGTCCAAGTCTGCAATGCCATTGTTGCAGTGTATCAAGTTGTGCTGAGTTTGCTGCATAATCATTTCGCTGTATAAACATCATTCTAAATTGATTTTTAGAGTCACGAGTGCCCGATGCCAACTTATTTTTGTTTTTATCCATCAACACACAAGATTTGGATTCGATTAACATCGAGAAGCCTTTTGTTGTTGCTGACCCAGTAGAAAACAGGTTTTGCCGTAGTTGAGGGACGTATTGTACATTTGTGAGGACACGAGGTATCCACTTGTTGTTTACCAGAGCATATATTTGTATAGTACCGAAACCTCTAATGGGGAGTTTCTCATTATTTGCAATGTAAACATACCGGTCTGAATTTGACATCTGTAAATCTGCGAACCACTCTTTGCGTGAAGTCATGTGCTCTGTAGCACCTGAGTCAGCGATCCACACGTCACTATATGGAGCTGACATAACATCTGACGTTGACGCAATAAATGCTACCTCATCACCGCTTTTGTCTTTCTGCTTGTTGCCTTCGTCTTTTTGTTTGATTTGTCTTTTCCTTGCACGGCATTCTCTCTCCCAGTGTCCAATTTTATTACAAAAATTTCATTTTGATGTGCGCTTTCGTTCGGCGATTGACTTCTTGAATTTTCCCGACTTTGCATTAAACGCAGCTTCTGTAACTTCTGCATTGCTATTCTTCTTGAATTTATCTTCTTCTAATTGTAGCTTTGCCATCAAATTTTCTATAGTTCTGCCTTCCTTTATGTTGTACCACACGGTTTTGAAGTTTTGGTACCTTGATGGCAAACTGCTTATGATTCGTACCATCTTAATATTGTCGGATAGCTTTTCTCCTTGTGCCTCTATTTCTGCCGCAAGGGTGATACCTTCGACACATATGCTGCAACTGGCTCGTCTTCCTGCATTCGTAGCGAGAAATATTCTTCATAAAGGCACATAACCTTGACTTCACTTTGTTTGTCGTGGATATTTCTCAACTTATCGTAGACTTCGTTCGAACTGGTACATGACAGCACATGGTTTGCTTGATCTTTTTCGATAGAAGTAATAAGGATTCCCATGGCCTTACCGTCACGCTTCATCCATAAATCCTTTTGATCTTGGGAGACCGAATCATTGAGTTTCGATGTCCCTTGTACTATTCCTAGTAGTCCATGGCCTTTTAACACCGCATCGACATTGAACTTCCACAATCTGTAGTTGCTGTTGTTTAGCCGGTGGGAAATATGGATGGACTCCTCAGTCATTTTATTTAATTAATTACGATTAACTTTTCTAATTGCAACTTTGTATTTACTTTAATTAACTCTTATTTAATTGAACCACGCTGGGCCCATAACCTGTTAAATCAATACACGGGCGAGGTCAATTAAGCAAGTATATGTAAATGTTTTATGTGCAATATTAAACGAACTAAGAAGTAGTAGAAAAAATATTCTATGTACAGGTTTTTATATATGAAAAAAATTACAGGAATATCAGACAACAAAGTTAAATAGCTGAATACAATAGCCAATTAAAATATGCCACGTATTAATGAACTTAACGAAAGTTGATTTTGCACTTTAGTGTTGCCATTAAACAATGTTGCTTTCAACAGATGTCCTTGAGGTCCATAGCCCGTAGCATCGCTCCTGGGAAGACCTCTCCCAGTGTGGCCATCGCCTTCTTGTACAGGCCCGCAGACCTTTCGTCTTCGCACGCGACGACCTTGACGTTGCCTTGGAACCAACCTGCGTCCCGGCATATTGGAGGTGGTTCGGGGTGCTCCTGAAGCACGCTAACGCAGATGCTCGCCAATTGCGCTGTTGCGCTTTTCCGCAGCTGGCGGCTCTCCGAGCTGATAGTCGGGCACTATCGTCATTGCCCACGCTATTTCTGACCGGATCTCTTCCACGTGACAGGGCAGCGCCCTGCTACACAGGTCCGGTGTTAAAGCGGATCTCTTTAAGATCCTCATGGCAGCCTTCCGGTGCTTAGCAATAGCTGCGCTTGGTGGTGGCCTGTCATCAGGCTTTGTGAAGGCAGTAGGTGTAGAGGGAGGCGTGGCCCGCGCATCAGCTCTAGTGCCCCCTGGGGCTGCAAGCTGCAAGCCAGGTTTGCCTTCGCTGGTGCCGGGAAAATCCCGTTTCGGTGCCCCCACCCTATTCCATTCCGCTTTTGTGGTTGCACGAGACCCCGGCATCGCCAGAGGCTTACTCCACTGATGTTGGCCACGTCGTGGCTAGTAGAGGGACCCTGCAGCGCATGGGCCCCATAGTGTCTGGGCAACAGCCCTTACGACTTTATATGGGTGCCGGTCTCAATTTCCATTGTTGTTGTTTTTTGTTTGGTTTGGTTTTTTGTGTATCGCTCATATTCCCACGAGTCGCGGAGAAAGGGTTCGTCGGCCCCGGGCAGAGATCCGCAGTACCCAGGGTAAGGCCATCGAATGCAACCGGCCTGGTTTCCAGAGGGCTCCATTAGCGACTGGGCTATTTAGGGGCTCCCAGACAGGCTGATCCTCAGTCCGGTACGCATAACGCCTTAATCCAGCCCCTACCTCCAGACCACGATCGAGGACCATTTCCGTATGGCAGAGTGATGGAAAGAACATTTCCACAGAAACATTTCCAGCCGGCACCCTCGCGGAGGGTTCAATGCGAGGATTTTCGCCAGCCACAGTAACTCTTATTATGATATATTTTCTTCCGAAAAATATCCAACAGATATAACGATTTTGACCATATACCTACTTTCGTAGTTCCTGATTGTGCAATCAAATAAGTAAGTAGTTAATTTGAACGATTAACACCTAAATTAAAAAAAATACTGAAAAATATCATTAACTAAATAAAAAAAAACCGGTTTTTGGAAACACCGATCTTATTTGAACATCCCTACACTAGAGAGCAACCAATCCGAAGATTCCCTTATTGCGGATTCCTCTGTTTGGAAAACTCTGCAGTGATCCGGTAGCCTCAAATTCAAGTTGATGGATGGATAGTTAAAAGTAGTTTCTGTAAGAGGAAAATATAATATCATATATACACACATGCATATATACATACATACATATGTGTGCACATACATATGTACGCATAGTTTATAATTAGAAAAAAACAAATATTTTATTTAATGAAAACCGTACGGCTTTGTTGATTCATTCACATACAATTTGTTATTTTCGACAAAAAACACTGTTGAAATATTGTAGAAGAAACAACAAAGATACTATTTTCAGGTATATGGGCTTTCCATTGGTTGATGCTCCTACCACTGATATATCTCGATACTTTTATGTTGCTGCGAAGTTCATAGACAGTGCCATCAGTAGTGGAGGTGAGTTGAACATACTTATCTCATAACAACCTATATACATACATATACATATACATGGGGCGTTCCATACCAAAATGAACGGGGTTCACACTTCATGTGTTTGATTTTTTTTTTTTTTTTTTTAGGGTTGATGGATAAACATAAATAACACTGTACGGCAAAATCAACCTTTTTCTTGGTATTGGACCAAACCAATTTTTTTAAGAGATTGAGTCATAGGTAAAACAGTGATTTCTCCTTTTTTCGAAGTTGGCCTCCGTAATCGAAATATTGGCCTTCGAAGTTCGAAATAGGACCTTTGGTAAAAAATTATATTTAATTATTTCATGTAAATAACTAAAAACCTAAAAATATTAACTTAGTCCTCCTTTTGCTCTTATTTAAATGGTATATAACTTCGGTCATCGAAAAATTCCTTATGGTGCAAACAACTTTGTACTGATTTTTAAAAAATTTATATCGTTCACCTTCTTCCGATTTCTTTCTTCCGATATGCATATTTGTATACTTTGTATATAAAAATTTTAGAAAAAAACACATTTAAATGTAAAGATACCTTTTTTTATAAAAACAAATATTTTAAACAAAAAAATTACTAACAGTTTTTTAAAAAATTGGTATCGTTGTAAAGACGATTAAATCCCCTTTCTTCTGATATGCATATTTGTATACTTCGTAAATAAAAATTAGAGAAAAAACCCATTTGAAGGAAAAAATACCTTTTTTAAAAAAAAAAATAAAAATTAACAAAAAAATAATTAACCGATTTTTAAAAGGTTAGTATGGTTATAAAGGCGATTAATCCTCTTTCTTCCGGTATGCATATTTGTATACTTCGTTAATAATAATTTTAGACAAAACACATTCAAATGTAAAAATACCTTTTTTTAAATATCAAATATTTTAAACAAAAAATTACTAACAGTTTTTAAAATATTGGTATCAGTGTTAAGACGATTAAATCCCCTTTCTTCTAAAATGCATATTTGTATACTTAGTATATAAAAATTCGAGAAAAAACGCAGCTAAAGGAAAAAATACCTTTTTTTTTATAAAAAAAACATGTAATCAAAAAAAATTACTAACCGATTTTTAAAAGGTTGGTATCGTTATAAAGGCGATTAAACCGCCTTTCATTGGATATGCATCTTTGTATATAAGAATTAACAAAAAAAAAATACCTTTAAAAAATTATTTTAGACAAAAAAATGCTAACCGATTTTTAAAAACTTGGTATCACTGTAAAGGCGAATATAAACGGAGTATACAAATATGCATATCAGAGGAAAGGGGGTTTAATTGCCTTTACAACGGTATCAATTGTTCAAAAATCGGTTGGTAATATTCTTGTTTAAATATTTTTTTTTATGAAAGAAAGTTCTTTTTTCCTTTAAATGTGGTTTTTTTTTCGAAAATCAGACCTTTGGCCGTTATAGCACCTGTAATATAAGTTTTCACTAAAAAACTTATATGTATACAATATATGTAAATAAGAGAAAAAGGCGGACCACGTACTCCACTTCGAAAAACGGAGAACCTACTTTTTTTACTTATGACTCAATCTCTTAAAAAAAGTTGGTTTGGTCCAATACCCAGTCGAGTGCTGTACAGTGTAATAAAAAAACGAAAAACGGAGAACGTACTTTTTTTACTTATGACTCAATCTCTTAAAAAAAGTTGGTTTGGTCCAATACCCAGTCGAGTGTTGTACAGTGTAATAAATAAATATGAAATTTGAGCATGATTAATACATTTTTCAAAACTTTACAGCACAAAAACAAAAACAAATCGATTTAATACTTTCCCAAATATCTCGAGAAGGTTGCGGGGAAAAAATTTGAAAAAAATCACCATACACACATCAAAATCCTCTATGAAAGGAAATATTTAAAAAAAAATTTTAAGTTTTCACATACAAATTTTTTGATTAAATAAAAATAGTTTTTAAAAATATGCCATCCCAAAAAAATTTAAAAATCACAATGGTAGCTCTGAATATTGCGCAATATTTAAGTATAGTATTATTTAACACCGAAGTTGAGTAAAATTAGTACATCACAAATTTAAAAATTTTTCAAATTTTTTTAGAAAGCAGTTTTGTTTTTGAGTATGCAGTTTTGTAGCCCATTAAATTTTAGTATAACAAAGTGCAAGTTTTAAGCGATTGCAAAACCGGCGTTGATTTTTTTTATTTTTTTGAAACCGGTTTTGCGCATTTGATTCCATAAGAAAACAATGCAAAAAGGCGTCAGCATAAAAAATATTAAAAATCAACGCAATTTTGCATACTCAAAATAATTCCACAAAAAAAAAATTTAAAATTTGTAAATTACTCAACTTCGATGTAAAAAAAATTTATATTTCAAGTTATCGAAGAGTGCACCCCATAATACTATACTTAAACATTGCGCAATACTCGGAGCTACCATTGTGATTTTTTTTAATTTTTTGTTAGATGACATATTTTCAAAAACAAAAAATTTGTATCTGAAAAATTTTTGAAGAAAAAAAATTTTTTAAATATTTATTTTCATAGAGAATTTTGACGTGCGTATGTGTGATAATTTTAAACTTTTTTCTCGCCCCGTTCGCGAGATATTTGGAATACTATTAAATCGATTCGTTTTTGTTTTTGTGCTGTAAAGTTTTTAAAAATTTATTAGTCAAGTTCAAATTTCATACTTTTTTATTAATTATCCATCAACCCCAAAAATTTTAAACAAATTAAACACATGAAGTGTGAACCCCGTCCATTTTGGTATGGAACGCCCCACATACATACCTGCATACATCTTTAATTAATTAATAATTTTTTAATACATTTTAGGGAAGATTCTTGTTCATTGTATGGTGGGCATGTCAAGGTCAGCCACGTGTGTATTGGCTTATTTGATGATCTGCCGCAAAATGTCTGCATCGGATGCGATAAGAAAAGTGCGTATGAAACGCGAAATTCGACCAAATGAAGGATTTTTACAACAACTTGCCGATTTAGATATGGAGCTAAAACGAAAAAATCTCTATCCTTACTAATATTTTGTGAAATTGTAGCCAATATTACCTTTGCAACACACAATGAACTTTGGAATTTATATGCATTAAGGCGAATAATTATTTGAGAAGTTCACAGTACGTTCTAAAATGGGTTTAAAAATGGTTTCGTCAACATTTTGGAGCTTTTTCTAGCCGTATTGTTGTTTCACATGCAAAATTGTAAAACGACGCCGTCTACACTCGAAGGGTATGTTTTTAATTATCTACTTTTTGTAATCTCACATCTGGGATGCATTATGGCAACTTCAACCTGATTTTTTAATTTATTGGGGGCGTTTTATGCGTTCGATTTTTTTTTTAACAAAATGGCTGATAAAACCAAACAAATTAAGGTAAAAGAAAAATTACAAATATTTGTAAAACAATTACAATTTTGATGTAATGTCAACCCTGTGTTGTGTATTATCGTGTCTGTTGCCATGGGCTTTCTATATATCCCGAATTCGCATTTGTTGGTAGCCGTATTTATTTTAATTGTTATGTCCAATTAGTTTATTTTTCCTTCGTTTTCCTTATCCATACTGAAATTAATATTCGTGTATTGGTCGCTGAGATAGCCTAGAATTTGTTCATCCTTGTCTCCCCTTACAAGACGTATGCTGTAATCGACGTATTTTGCGTATAGCTTTACTCCAAGTGCCGAGTGGAGAAAGTAAGAAAGGTCTTGAAACACCAGTAAACTTTTGCAATGACAGACGGAAAAGACTGCTGCATAGTTTGATGCTTAAAAGGTTACAAAAAATCTTGACGTTAAAATTTTGTAACTCGTTTTGGAACGAACTGTGAGTTAACACCTTAATTGCACCAACACAAGAAAACTAATACATTTACATTATACTTATGTAATAATTGTACATTCTTACATGAGAGTATACATAGTCTGTACATATGTACATACATTCATATATTGTACATATAGAAATTACATACATACTAATTAACAATAACGAAATGAACATGCATACGCATCTTTTAAAAACATTAAAACGTACCTACACTACAAATTCGACAATAAAACTTATAAATACACTCGATTATGTTTTCAAAACAGCATTCTGCACGATTTTCTGCATTTGTATTTCGTGCTGAAAGCACTAGGTTCAGGGTTCATGACTTGACGCGTCGCGCAATGAGGTAGGTAAAATACATACCTATGTATATACTTAAGTTTTGGAGATTAGTTCAAAAACCAAATTTCAAGATATATGTACATACATATCGTCACCCTAATTCACAAAGGCCCTAACCAACACTTTTTTCGAAACAGCGCTTTTCACAGATATTTGTAGGATATATAAAAATACACCTTTACTAAAAATTTTAAAGTGTTAGTACCAAAAACAACGGAGTTATGCCACTTTTTAAAACGCCATATACGTATGCATGATTTGAATTTTATCTTTTTTGCTTCTCCTGTAAAATAAAAAATCTGTTGGTTAGAGCCTTTGTGAATTCAGGCAATGATATATAGGCCATGCCAGATTTGCTTTGACAGCTAGAACGAAATGTAGGAAAATGCATGAAGCATGTCAAATATACTACGTTTATGACATTACTATGGCACGACCCGGGCCGAAAACTTTAAGCTTTTGTTTAGAATCAGTGTTGCCCAACGAGATTTTCCTACCAATACTGGTAGGTTTTTTTCCATTTGGTAGGTTGGTAGGTTAGATTGGATTTTGGTAGGTTCAGCGACAATAGGTAATAGTTATTTGCGAAAAATATATTATATTTTAACAACCTTGTTTAGACGGATATTTCACCGTATAACGGCGGAACCGTGGAGATGTAAATACATATAATACCTGATTGGTAAGTACAATATTCCCAATATACAATATGAACATCCAAGGTATATACTTTATGTGCCTACAAGCTAGCTAAGCAAGTAAATGCGGGTGCCACCTTGAGCAAGCGGTCCGCGCGGGCATCACAGGAGATATGGGCACCTGTGCTACGGATGCCCTTTATGTCATTACAGGCATTCCTCCTTTGTCTATTCTACGACTACCCAATATGATCAGCAAGAACAATTGAAGATCTTCGGGGTCATATGGAGGTTCTAAGGCCATTCCAGGATAATTCCGAGTTATCCTTCTACAAACCCTACTAGGTCAGATTTCCTGAAAGCACTGCTGTGAAGCGATAACAACTATGTTTGACGAAGAGTCCCAAGTATGGTATACTGACGGATCAAAGATGGACGACGAGAGTACTGGGGCAGGCGTATTTGGACCAAGATTCCAGAAAAGCTTGCAAGTTTGCACATACCCAACTATATTCCAGACGGAAGTCTTCGCAATCTGCGTAGAAGGACAAATGGGCCTTAGACTATTTTAAAACGGCATCAGGTTTGTGGGCAGCCGTAAAACTCGTTTGAACCACTTGGAGGAGGCCCACAATAGCGTAACGCTTTGGTGGGTTCCGGGATATGAAGGGTTTGAAGGCAACGAATGGGCTGACAGTCTCGCAAAGCTCGGAGCCCAAATGCGTTTGCATGCTCCCTAGGCTTTTGTGAGCTGGTGGAGAAAACCCCAGAACATATTCTGTATCACTGCCCATGTATCATAAATAGCAGACTGATAAACATTGGGAAAAGATTGTCTTCTTCATTCAAAATTTGAAACATGGAGCCTTCCAAAGTATTTAACTTCTTAAATAGCCTTAGGTTGGAGTGATTACAAATAGGGTGAAGCACAAAAGATCTTCTTAGGTCGCAGCGCGGGTATCCCCGACATAAGTATAATGATAATAACCAGTGCACCGCATGGCGTTAAACGCCCAAAATTTAATTTAAAGAACTTAAAATAAATATTCAAAATGTTAGTCAGAGTTATAAGAGATCCGAGTGCCATATTTCATCAAAACCGTGCAACCGTTTCTGAGTGAAGAGCGGTCTGGCATAGTGCATGTTTTTATTTTCATCGAATTTCAAATCACCCTATATGAAAAAATAGTTAATGAAAAAAATAAAACTTTTTCATTCATCGACTGGCCAGGATTTCTAATTTGATCCCAAATTTTTGAAATTGTTTTTCAAACCTCTTCTCCAACTAAATTCTTCTTAAATCATTGTGATGCACATGTATTTCAATAAACTGATGAACTAATTCCAATTCTACTGTTCGAACAAATGTCAACCCTCCTGAATAAAGATCAGGAATAAATCCCTTTCAAACCCATTTCGATTTATACCCATCTTTTAATCAGTGTTGCCATCATTTGATTTTCAAAAAGCACCAAAAACTTGGACAAAAAGCGTTTTACCACAGTAAAACCACCAAATTTTTTTGAATCAAGGGATGCTTTTTTCATAACATAATACCGAAGTACTGCACATTAAAACTGGTATATCTCGAGAAAGAAAAATCGAATCGCATCAAACGGAATTGATGCCCTAATTAGATATGAACAAATAATTTGATGTTTTCATTACATAACCTCAAATATCGCTAAAAACCGTGTTTTTGGCACTTTGAGGTTAGGATATCTCAAAATTCTAGTGCTAGAGCAATTGTGAGGCCAGATTTGGATTCAGCACCAAGAAACGATGTGTTTTACTCAGGTGGTACAAAAAAAAAACAAAATTTGTACAAATAATTAGAAAAGAAAAAACAAATACTTAACTTACTTGCGTACTATCATTTTCAACGCGAATAGAATTTTACAAGGTGGGCTTGCAACTTCAGCTTTTTATCAATCATGGTTGTATTTTAGTCCATTTAAATTTGTAGATTCTTGTAAATTCAGTGCTGCCACAGCCTTAAATATTTCAAATTATTTCAGGTTTTAACTATCTCAAAGTAATTTTAGTTCAGAAAAAATCACTAAAAAAGGCACTAGGCACTAAATAATTTTTTTTTTGCGTTTTAATTTTCAAAAAGCACTAAATCTAGTGCTTAAAGCACCAAGTTGGCAACTATGCTTTTAATAATTCATCCAACTTACTGAATAATTTCAAACATAACTTTTTAAAGATTTTTTAACATTCTTTCGCTTCACTACGGAGTTTTTATAATTCATATACTTTTTGAATTAGTTAAATGAGTTAGACCGTTCAAATAGGTGGCTGCCCTCTCCAAAAGTATTTTTAAGCTTAATATTTGTTAGCCCTCCTTCGCCAAACACTGCGATACATATTTTAATTAACTGATTATAAATACAGTTCAGAAATAAAAAATTTTCAAACCCTCTTCGCTTGATACCCATATTTTTATAATTCATATGTATATAAAATAACTTAAATTTAACATTTTAAACAGGTGGCAACCCTCTTCCACCACCTTACAAATATTCGAAGCGTTCAAGGCAGGGCTGCAAACCGGTGTTTAACCGAACTGGCGATTTTTTCGGGCTTCGAACCGAACCGAACAACAATTTTTTTGTTTGATGGCAATGCTGTGAGTTGTAATTTCGTTTGAATCTTTGATGCAATTTTGTTTAAATTTGTAGATTTTTTCAGGGATCGTAAATAATAGTTATTTTCAAAATTTCAATTCAAAAAGTCAGTCGGAAGCAATTGGACTTTTTAACATTTGAGTGGTCAACTTGCAAACAGCGTTATGTGATTTTATAAATAATAGTAATAATAGTAGATTTTTTCAGGGATCGAAAATAATAGTTATTTTCAAAATTTCAAATCAAAACGTCAGTCGGAAGCAATTGGACTTTTTAACATTTGAGTGGTCTACTTGCAAACAGCGTTATGTGATTTTATAAATAATAGTAAGCCATAAATTTAAAAAAACGTCTACAAAAACAAGTAACATCCAAATTGTATATTTCTTTTTATTATCTGAAAATTGTGATAAATAAGAGCCTAATAACATTAAAAAACAAAATCGCAATGTGGTAGTTTTTGCAAATTTTATATATAAAAA
>NW_023458556.1:61276-68746 GCF_013731165.1 Rhagoletis pomonella
AAACAAAATCGCAATGTGGTAGTTTTTGCAAATTTTATATATAAAAATTTAATATAGCGAGTTTTGAGTCTCTCTTCCATGAAGGTTGGTCTGCTTCTTTTTTAAGACGTCTTCCACTAGGCACCGAAACTACCACGTTTTCTTGCAGTTTTCTAAGTTCATCGGAATATGGAGACTTTTGAACTTATATAAATACGTACAATAAATATTATAGCGACTTTTGAAAGTGTATGTATACATACAGTAAGTATTATAGCGAATTTTGTTGGAGTAGCTAACATTTGACGCTATTTTTTCAGAATATATAAGGATTTTGCACTGTATTGTTAGTGGACATGAAACTAAAAATCGAAAAAAATTTACATAGAGCACTTTGCAAGTGGACTACTCATTTGTATATAGCTATGTGATGCTTGTTAGCCAAGGAAAGTTAATCCTATATGATTAATTTTTTTTCTACATTTTTCAAAAAAATCAGCAATTAACCGTTATTTTTTTACTGATATTTTTTCAGTCAAAAGTAAAAGTTAAAATTTTTTATTGAGCTTTCTACCACGATTGTTTATTAGGAAAAATTGAAAAAGCAACCAAATCTAAGCGGTAGAAGTTATAGCAGCTATTTCAGAGATCACCACATCTCCTCATCAGACTTCTTTTTTCTAGACTTCAGCAGGGATCGAACCTGCGTAATCGATGTTCAAAGTCAGAAGCGTTAACCACTGAGCTATGTATATTCCGTAAACTCTTGTTGCTAATTCATTTTCCTTATTCAACCAACTTCTATCAAGTGCAGCTGATTTGCCGCTATTTAAACTCGACAGCGTGGTGTTTGTTGTCAATTTTAAACATCCATTTGCTTATTTGCTTTTTTGTATATGTAGTTTCAGGCAGGCTCTTCCTAAACTACGTATTTGTCATCGATTATGTTGTGAAAGACGGAAGGCACGCTTCCAGTGTTTTAGACGTACGCACACTCCGAGGCCCAAACATCGACTCGGACCACTATCTTGTTGCAGCCAAGATACGCACCCGCCTCTGTGCAGCAAAAAATGTGCGCCCAGATATGCAAGGAAAGCTTAACGTCGAAATGCTGCAATCACAACAGACAGGCAGCGCTTTCGCTACTCGACTCTCACACCTGCTCTCAGAGAGCACTCTTCAACAAACCGACATATGCGAGCAGTGGAACCACATTTCACGCTCATTAAGTACCGCCGCCGAAGAAGTAGTCGGATTTCAGCGAGCCCGAAAGAACAACTGGTACCATGAGGAGTGTCAAGAAGCTGCAGAGAAAGAAGATGCTGCCTACAGGGCCACGCTGCGATCGGGAGCAACGTTGCGCTATGTGGAACTGCTATAGGGATCTGAAGAGGGAAAAGATACGTATTTGCCGCAACAAGAAGAGAGAGGCCGAAATACGTGAGTGCGAAGAGCTTGAAATGCTGGCCTTCTTCCTGTCCCGAAAATTTTAACAGAGAGTTAGGCGACTTACGGAAGGTTTAAAGACCGGGGCGTACTCCTGTAAGAACAATAATGGCGACCTAGTAACTGATGTCCAGAGCGTACTTAAGTTATGGAGGAAACACTTTTCCGCCCTACTAAATGGTAGCAGCACGGAAAGTTGTGGAGAAGAAGAACCCGAGCCCGCAGTCGATGATGACGGAGTCGACGTTCCACCGCCTGACTAAATATGACGAGGTACGTATAGCAATAAAAACAACAAAGCTGCTGGAGCTGACAGCCTGCCAGCTGAGCTATTCAAGTACGGTGGCGAGGAGTTGATAAGGTGCATGCATCAACTCTTGTGCAGAATATGGTCAGATGAACGCATGCCCGACGACTGGATTTTAAGTGTGCTCTGCCCAATCCACAAGAAAGGTGACCCCGCCATTCGCGCCAACTACCGCGGGATCAGCCTTCTAAGCATAGGTTACAAGGTCCTATCGAGCGTATTGTATGAAAGACTGAAGCCGTCTATGAACTCATTCGGCCTTATCAGTGTGGCTTTAGACCTGGCAAATCCACCATAGACCAGGTATTAACAGTACGCCAAAAATGATCGCGAGAAAATGATCGACACTCACCACCTGTTTGTCGACTTTAAAGCCGCTTTTGACAGCACTAAAAGGAGCTGCCTATACGCCGCTATGTCTGAATTTGGCATTCCCTCAAAACTCATACGGCTGTGTAAAATGACGTTGAGCAATACCACCAGCTCCGTCAGAATTGGGAAAGACCTCTTCGAGCCGTTCGCCACAAAACGGGGTTTCAGACAGGGCGACTCTCTTTCATGTGACTTCTTTAATATGATGTTGGAGAAGATAATAAGAGCTGCAGAACTCAACCGCTCAGGAACAATTTACTACAAGAGCGTGCAATTGCTGGCTTATGCCGATGACATCGACATCATCGGTAACAAAAACCGCAAAGTCTGTTCTGCCTTTTCCAAGTTGGATAGGGAAGCAAAGCGAATGGGTCTGGTGGTAAACGAGGACAAGACGAAGTATCTCCTGTCATCAAACAAACAGTCAGCACATTCGCGCCTTGGCACCCACGTCACTGTTGACAGTTACAATTTCGAGAAAGTTGGGAATTTCGTTTACTTGGGAACCAGCATTAACACCGATAATAATGTCAGCATTGAAATCCAATGCAGGATCACTCTTGCCAACAAGTTCTACTTTGGACTGAGTAGGCAATTCAGGAGTAAAGTCCTCTCTCGACGTACGAAAACCACGCTCTATAAGTCACTAATCATGGCCGTGCTGGTATATGGCGCAGAAGCATGGACAATGACAATATCCGATTAGGTGGCTCTTGGAGTGTTTGAGAGAAAGATTTTGCGGAAGATTTACGGGCCTTTACGCGCTGGCGACAGTGAGTACCGCAGACGATGGAACGATGAGCTGTATGAGCTTCACAACGATATGGACATAGTGCAGCGAATTAAAATACAGCGGCTCCGCTGGCTAAGTCATGTCGTTCGAATGGACACCGACGCTCCAGCTCTGAAAGTATTCAACTCGAAACCCGCTGGTGGTAGCAGAGGAAAAGGGAGGCCCCCACCGCGATGGAAAGATCAGGTGGAGAGGTACTTGGCTTAACTTGGCGTTTCCATCTGGCGTCAGTTGGCACAGAGGGGAAACGACTGGCGTGCTTTGCTGAACTCGGCCAAAATCGTTTAGGCGGTTACAGCGCCAAAAAAGAAGAAGAAGAAGAATGATTTAACTATACTTTAAAATAGATAAGTTAACGGCCCTTAATAAATTTTTTATTTATTACACGGTGTGACAAAACAAAATCAAGTAATATATTTAGCATTAATGAATATACCAGCAAAAAAATCTGCATACCCAAAATGTTCAATACGTCTTCATATTTATATAAACCTATGCATATAATTTAAGAGATGATATTTCGCTGCAAAGCAATGATTATAAATTAATAGTTTACCTTACAAAATTGCGGAGGAATATTATTATACGGAAAAAAGTTTATTTTTTCCATTTTTTATTTTGAATAACGTCTGGTTCGGCTATTTAGTTTCCCGAATTTAAAAAATACATTAGGGTTTAGTTGAGATATTCGCTTTTGATCACTACGTTTTGTACAATTCCCAGTAATGCAAAGCTTTTGACTGCCATTCACCGCCAGAAGTGATTCATGTGCTTACGGTTCAAATCGCAGCTAACTATGTCCGGATATTTATATCCATGAATCCTCTGGGTAGCGACCGAACACTAGTCCGAGCCGTTCGCCAGTAGACAGGGTTTCAGACAGGGCGACTCCCTTTCATGTGACTTTAATCTGATGTTGGAGAAGATAATAAGAGCTGCAGAACTGAACCGCTCAGGAAAAATTTACTACAAGAGCTGGCTTATGCCGATGACACTGACATCATCGGTAAGAAAAACCGCAAAGTCTGTCCTGCCTTTTCCAAGTTGGACAAGGAAGCAAAGCGAATGGGTGTGGTGATAAACGAGGACAAGACGAAGTATCTCCTGTCATCAAGCAAATAATCAGCACATTCGCGCCCTAGCACCCACGTCACTTTTGACAGTTACAATTTCTAGAAAGTAGAGAATTTCGTTTACTTGGGAACCACCATTAACACCGATAATAATGTCAGCATGGAAATCCAACGCAGAATCGCTCTTGCCAACAAGTACCACTTTGGACTGAGTAGGCAATTCAGGAGTAAAGTCCTCTCTGGACGTACGAAAACCACACTCTATAAGTCACTCATCATGCCCGTGCTGGTATATTGCGCAGAAGCATGGACAATGACAACATCCGATTAGGTGGCTCTTGGAGTATTCGAGAGAAAGATTTTGCGGAAGATTTACGGGCCTTTACGCGTTGGCGATGGTGAGTACCGCAGACGATCGAACGATGAGCTGTATGAGCTTTACAACGACGTGGACATAGTGCAGCGAATTAAAATACAGCGGCTCAATTGGCTTGACCATGTCGTTCGAATGGATACCGACGCTCCAGCTCTGAAAGTGCGTCAGTTGGCCAAAATACGCTTTGGCGGTTACAGCGCCAAATAAGAAAAAGAAGAAGATAAAAGATATATAACCTTATCAGTCACACAGTGTTATAATCCCGACGAAATCCTTGACGGTGGTACCGGGAGGGGAACGGTACATGACGGTTGGAAGTTGGGTTAAAGTCTCACACTGACGGGGTTAGGCTTTCGATGCTTCCTCCTCGTAAAATAAACATGCTCAGTAAAAAGTTAAGAATTTAAATCGACGAATAGTTTTATACAAACTTTTGTGAACTATTACCTCTATGGGTTACAATAATTTTAAGCTATAATAAAAAAATTTTTAGTAAGTAAGTTATTGGTTTTGATTTTTTTTTTTGTAGGGGCCACGCCTCCCGAAAATTTTTGTTTGTGTATATATTTTTTTTTTGAGAGAACCATACAATTGTTTTCAACTAGTTTTTGTTATGAAACATTTATTAACTGGAACAGGAGAATACATTTTCTTCAAAATTGCTACTTTTTCTGCAGTTTGCACAAAAAAATTTAATATGATCAAACAAAAATTCAGAAATCAGGCTCAACTGGTCTCTTGCAAATATTGTAAGCTTTCATAAAAAAAATAAATATTAATCAAATGAAGTGAAAAATGAAGGCTCCAATGAATTACGAACACTAAATGCCAGTTTTGAACCACTGTGCAGCAGGGGGTTTATTGTTCTCTTTCAGTGAAACTGGAAACTCAGCGTGCAACACGATCCTGAGCACAACTTTCCCTGTGCTTTATAGATTGTACAAAGATAACCGATTAAATAGAAACCCTCAAGTGGGACGCGAAACAAACTGGGGAAGGTTTTCATTTTATAAGGGACATTTTCATTTTTTTTATTTTGAAAAAAATTATAAAGGACAGGGTGCTAAAATAAAGGACTGTCCTTTAAAATAAAGGACGGATGGTCACCGTAGTTATGCTACCAATGTTATGTTATTTAATCTTATGTTATGGTATGTTATGTTATGCTAAGTACTAAGCTAAACCCCCTCCACTTAACCCATTCCAAATAATGTTATTTCAGCTCAACTCAACTCACATAAACTATCCTTAATTTTAGCGGTTGAATTTCAACCGCTGGGCGAACACTATTGAACATTAAACCAACAAAAGAAAAATTGTCAAATGCCGCACTTTCATTATATTGACCCAGGTATACTTGTACATTTGAAGTTAAGGCCAAGTGTAAGCTCCTACCGAAAATGAGGTTTTCAACATTAAGCCAAGATTTTGGGGGTCAATTCCAAATTCTGGTATGTTGTTTTAATCTACGTACTCAACTAGGCTCACCACTTCGTCAAACCTTAAAAAGTTTATTAATATTTTTCTAATTTCACTTTGATCGCGTTGATTATAAATAATTTTTTTGTTTTCTTCCATAGAAAAAAATTGTCCAACATATATACGTACTTTGTATGGGAGAAAATCTGTGAAAACTACTAAAAAACAACTTAAAACTCTAAAAATTCTCCTAGAAATTCTTATTAAAAAGTTTGTAATTTAGATGAAACTGTGCAGAATATTCATAATTTTTGCACAAAGTTTGAAGATTGGGTCTATATGGTTAAAAAAAATTTACATTAAAAAAAGAAGAGAAAAATTGCCAAATACTTGATAAAATGTCGCGTCCCATTTGTATCCAACACTTTACATGTGGATATTTAAATTCGATCTCAAGAACGAAGCCTTTAATTTTTATACCAGAGCGCACTTGTGCACAAGGGTATTATCAAAGGACGTAGATAATTCACTATTTGACTTTAAAGCAAAGAAAATAATAACTTTTCTCAGAACCATTCCATCCGACGCTGAAGAATTTTGGATAATTGCTTACGGAGTGAAACCCGCAACAGGCAATAAAATGTTTGGAAATAAAAGTAAATTCATATTATTATCCTTGCCGCACTCACATGCTTTTGTTGAGCGTGTTTTTTTTTCCGTAATGAATTGGTTGGAAAGCCTTAATTCAATAGTTCGAATAAAGTATTATATGAAGGCTAATAGGTTCTGCTGCAAACAGTATGTTATCAAGGTTAAATAGCTCAATATATGACAACAACAGAAATGTAAATCATTCAGACACTATAGGTGATTTTGAAGAAATTGTGGAAATAGCTGATCTCGCCTTATTATAGCGTCGCTTAAAGTGCAAAACCGCGTATCAAGATAATGCAAAACCGCGTATGTGAGGTTGCATAAATTATTTTCTAGAGAGCAAAACACTCATATTTCAAAATGGTTGTCTTTTTTTATAAAGCAATCACATTTCTGGCTGGTATATTTCCGGACGAATGGATAAGGCTTGAGCCAAGAGCAAGTGTGAGCAAATCCAATTTTTGGCAGCAAATGTCAGTTACGCGGTTTTGTGGAATGACGATACGCGGTTTTGTACTTTAAACGACGATAGGTTTTTATTTAATTTTTAGCGCCGAGCTTTTAAAAGCGGATTGTGCGATTAATCAATTAATGTGAGTTATAATAAATTTAATAATTGCGCAGTCCTATTGCAAAATGTGTTGATACAAAT
This sequence comes from Rhagoletis pomonella, assembly GCF_013731165.1. Lineage (NCBI taxonomy): Eukaryota > Metazoa > Arthropoda > Insecta > Diptera > Tephritidae > Rhagoletis > Rhagoletis pomonella. Next base: position 68,348 of record NW_023458556.1, read on the forward strand.
ATTTTTTAAAAGTATGCGTATTTTTAAAGAAAATTGTTTGTACATCATTATTATATAAGTGATTTGTGTTATTTGTTATTACCCTCTGAAGGTATTATGTTCGTTTTTGGTTTTAAAAACCATATTATAACAAGATCTCATTGTTAAAATAAAAGATTTGTTAAATCAATTTTATGAATTTTATTTAAAAAAAAAAAAAATTGGGCTTTTTTGGGGATTTTTTTTCAGAAATTGCGCTTTCTTTTAAACAATCTGGACACCCTGCTTGCAAGTAACGTGCTCTTTTTTGTGCCTTTTCAGCTTTCATTTTAATGTTCACTCCTTATTACCGCCAAGCAATATTATGCGTATACAAGAATGATAGAATACAAGATTGCGCCGTCCTGAGCGTTGACATTT
>NW_023458556.1:68756-85918 GCF_013731165.1 Rhagoletis pomonella
GTGAACGAGTTGAAACTGCCAAAGCGGTTCACTTTAATGCGAAAAACGTGTTTTGATTTTGCTAAATGCGAAAATATTGCATTTTTCTCCTAATCTATTAGAGAACAGTGAACATTTTAGTGCACTCCATTGCTTTGCAATTAAGGCTGCTGCAGAAAACTGTATTTAGATAATCTATTAATATGAGTTATGATAAATTTATTAAATGCGCAGTCCTATTGGGAAATGTGCTGATACAAATATTATTTTAAAGTATGAATATTTTTAAAGAAAATTGTGTGTACATCACCATCATATAAGTCAACACACAATTCAAAGGGTAGAATTCAAACTGGCAAGGGTTGAAATTCACTCGAAGGTAAATTGTAGAACCTGCCCCATTACCGCGAATACATTATATTCGTTTTTGGTTTTAAAAACTATGTCTATGAAAACAAGATCTCGTTTTTAAAATAAAAGATATTTTAAGCCGATTTCATTAATTTTATAAAAAAATTGGCGATTTTTGGCGATTATTTTTCAGAAATGGGTCTTTCCCTTTTAAACAATCTGGACATTTGGGAAATAAATTACTTTTTTTGTTTACCTTTCGGCACAAGCAAAATACTTAGAAATGTAAATTCACCCCGGTGCGACATAGCAACAACAAGGCCCAAAAACAACTTTTCAACGGCAGCGGTCAGATCGTTCCGATAAGCAAAGTTATTTTGTAAAAAATTCATCATTAAACGGTGGCTTTAAAATATCTTTGATATATATTAATTAAAGTAAACCCATATATTTGCGTTTATTCGTAAAATGTATGCACTAAACGCAACTTTATTACAATAAATTCTAAAGTTTATTTCATTTGGAATTGTGTGCTACCTAAAATTTCACCATTGGAAACTTTATCCTCATAAAGGACTTCACTACAGCTTTTTTTACTGGATATACTGAGGTATACACCGTGTTGCACAGCTGACAAAAACAACTGTGTACAAAAGGGTTGCTCCTTGTGAATGCAAAGGACGGCACCAAAAGAGAAGTGGCCGACAATTTTCCAAAAAGTTTACCTGTGTGAACCCAGTCTAACTAAACGATGGAAGTTTTCGTAATAGTTCCAAAACTGTAACTTAAGCTGATGCCAGATAAAACGCTTGCTTCGCTTTGCGTGACAGATTCGCTGTGACAGATAAGATGAATTGTATGAAAATGCGCTGGGCATGCCACATAGATCGGGCCATCTTTTTACGCGCGTTGACAATCAGCTGGTTTATAGTTTATTTTGTTTCGTCCAAATTCGAGTTTTCATGCAAAAACATAAAAATTAATTATGGCCTGCTTTTGCTTATGCGTAAAATCACATTTAGAGCATTTAGGTCTAAATGCTATTCTAAATGTACATTTATCCATACAAAATTCATCACCTAAATGCAACTCCATTTTTGCATTAAGAATCTAAATGCTAAAAGCAACCCTGTGATCTTCCAAAATTTCCACGATTCGAACATGGTTTAAAGAGAAAAGGTGACAACATTGCTTTTTCGAGTACAGTATATTTTGCTTTGCTGCCTCTATGCTTAAGTGCACATTTAAGATACCTACCCCAAAATGCGCATCAAAAGCTTTATTTTCAACCTTTATAAGGAAACTGCTCCGATAGATGCATTCAACATACCTGCACATTGGCGATACCTGCTTTAAAAATTGTGTGACTAGTATCAATTATCAATGAAAGTATTACGTTTACCTGTACTGGCCTAAAATTACCTAATTTTACAACCTTTTATTTATTTTGCTCATCTCGCAGAATAACGAAAATGGCTATCAACTTATGTAGTTATATAGATAATTAGATAACATTCGGTAAAAATTTCGCTTACAGTAATTTCTACATGCTAAGTGCTCCGCCAATATTTGGTTTCATAGGGATTCGGATACCTTCCTCATTGAAGTAGTAAAAAAAATTCGCTTAAGTGCCTTTTTCGGTTACGTGCACAAGTTTTTCGTGCAAAGAAGGATGTGCAGCTAAGCAAAATATACTGTATACAGTTGCTGGCAGCGTTTCAGTGATCGCCGATCGAGATTTCTTTTATTTTACATTACATATTTGGATAAAGAAAAGTTAAGCAAATTCAACATCGATGTCATGCTGATAGAAATCAGGATCAATTTATGATCAACTTTGTTTGTTTTGTTTCCTAATTAAGTGAAGAAATTTTAATTGACAGCACCGACAAATGATTATATACACAAACAAATGTTCGGTTATGATTAGAACAATTCAAGTTTTTGTATTGAATTTTTGGTTTAAAATTTATTTTTTCCTTTTTAGTAGGGTTTTTGCAAATTATCTTCTGCGGGAGAATTGATCGTAATATATACGGATCTAAATAAGAGACTGGAACACGACTGTTTGTTAAAAGCACACGATTTCGAACTCGCGTATATGTACATTTGCTAAATGCTATAGCATGAACGTCCTTCGAAAACATATGTTCGAAAGTGCTAAATGTTGCATTTTAAATGCAGCAAAAACGCTGCATTACATTCCGATATTTTTAGAACTAAATGTATAAAATGCACAACAATTTTGACTAGTAAATCAGCAGTACAAAACTGTTTTCTTGGCGTTCATTGTGGCACACTTCGTGCGTCTTGCGCTTTGCTGACAAAGTTATATATGTCACGTAAATCCACAAAGTTTTTTGGCGCCGCTTTGGCAGCAGCGCGAGTAACACCCGTGCTTGCCACAATGAACGCTTAACAACGAATTATTTGGTCAATAAATCAACATACTAGCGGCAGATAAATCAAAATTGTATGTCAAGGATTACATTTAAAACTACATTTTTTGCCTGCATTTGATTAAAAAGGAAAATTATTTCAATAATTTTGATTATTTGGAACAGCTAATGAGCGACGCATACAAAAAGTTGAGAGCTGGCCATGTTTCTGCTTTGTATTGGCGTTAGCGTTGCCCAACTTTGGTTATGTGGAGACTTTCAAGTAGATGCATGTATTCGTAGTCAGCTGTGGAAGCGACGCCAATGCAGTACCAAAGTTGTATGTAAACGGGCCATATCTGCCATTAGCTTTACAGTTATTTCAGACACTATGGCAACATTGACCTCGAGTGACAGATTTTAGACTTATCGACTAAAATATACAATTGATATTTTTTTAGCATCACTATGTTGTGTATAATTTTGGGTTGAGTCCTGTTAATTTTGAAGCTTAGTGTAAAATTTGTCAATGGAAAGGTTTCAGGCTGTTTTTTATCCCATCTAAAGCAATTTCTCTACATTCTAGTAACATTAGTTAATTGGAAGTTATCCCGATGCGTGTTGTAGGCTCTGTCCATCGGTGCCCGTATTAAGAGATGGTATGTGTATTCTGTAGCTGTATATAATATATATGTACGCACGGAAATTGGTAGTATAAGTATAATTGTTAACAGCCGATTTCTCAGCGAATGTTTAATTATAATCAAAAGACTATCTCTTGTCAGTTTCTCAGTGTACTTAATAGATGATTAACTCATTGTTAATTAGCCAACTTCAGGCAGTTAACTATTGATTTACTAAAAAATTGTTAACTTATAGTTATTTATCAACTGAGAAATCGGATGTAAGTGTTTGGCCGAGCCCAATCGCGCGTTTTGGTGTATATCTTGAACTCTTCGCACAAATGGATATCCCGTACATATCCCGAGCGAGATAATGGTGGTGGCCTAGCGTTCACGCAACACACTGTGCAGTATCGTCTTATCGAATCAGATATCGACCGCAGGGATAAAATCCTAGAATGTCAGGATACTGCTATCCGGTCAGGCGATGCCAAGCTTGACACACTTAACGTATTTATACCCCCTGCCACCAGCTGGCCGGCAGGATAACACCCTGAATGCGTTTTTCAGAGGTGAAAACCGTATAGTAGTTGGTGACCACGATCTTTAGCATTCAAGCCTGTCGAAAGATCGTAGGGGAACACAACTGGTTGAACAGATGGACGATTCGACACTCTCCACAATTAACGAGGACGCACCCACCACGATTATGGGCAGCTGTTGCAGTTCGCCAGACCTAACAATCGTCAGCGCTGGTCTGTTAAACAGCATATCATGGCACCCTTGGCTGACATTAGCATCAGACCATCTGCCCAGTCTCTCGATTGATAAACCTTCCGACTTTGCTTTCGCCGGTAACCGGACCTATTTCAACTTCTCCAAAGCTGATTGAAAAGGCTTCGCGGACGTTACAGGAAGCACCTTCACTGCCCTACCCACACCAACCGACGTTCACGTATATGTGAGTATATTACGGAGGGTGTCGTTGTTGTAGCGGCACTACTAAGCCCCGCCTATTTCGGTTCATCGTCCAATCATTGTCGTCAAGCTCAACTAACTGAATGCCCAGGAAACGGACTGTTTCAATAAGGTCTAATCAAAAGGAGAGCGGTGTCAGCTGAGTAGAATTGAACTGTCGTGTGAAGAGGTTGTTGGTGTCGCGCGGGGAGTCTCCACATGCCGGACACTCATTGGGGATATTGGGGTCGAGCCTGGACAGGTAGTTGTTGAGGTGGCTACAATACCCAGACCGTAAATGAGCCAGGGTAACGCGGGTCTCTCTTGGTTGGCAGTTGAAGCTCCGTCACTTCTATAGGTGGTGATTGGGCTCCGTTGACAACATTCATAGTTGTTGTTGTTGTTGTTGTAGCGGCTACAACAATCCCGCCCAGATCGGTTGATATCTCAGTCGTTGTCGTCGAGTTCCACTAACGGGAGCTCCAAGAAGCGTGCAGCCTCTATGGGGTCGGTCCACAGGGACGACGCCGTTAGGGTTGTGGGGTTTTCCGGGCATGCAAAGAGATGTTTCGAGTCGTGAGGGGTCTCTCTGCATGCCGAATGAATGGGCACATCCCCGCATTTAGCCTACTTTGGGCCACGTAAACCGACAATCTTAAATTTGTATATGCCAATTGAATTCGTTTTTGTTTTTTGCTTAAAAATTACTTGTCGGAGTTATCATTTACTTTTTTATTGGGAGAAGAATGAGTTGTGTCACATCAAATCTAACTAAAACACCTTTACCTTTTCTCTTTCAGCACAATCATTATTTCCTCATACTAATGCATTACATATGCAGAGAAAATTAACCCTACCAGAAAATAGCGTCACTACTACTTCGAATAAACAATAACCTCTGACATAATGCAGAACGGAGTGTATCCAGACTTTGCCAAACTTACAACCCTTTCAGAATCAACTAATTTTACAGGAGCTTCCAAATTCCAAGCACCGGAAATGAGATTACCCGAAGGTATTACCGAATTAGAAGCGAGAAATGAAAAACTTGGGCAAAATTTGGTGCAAACTAACACAATGGCCAAGGGGTTCTATAACGCTCGTAACGATAATTTGAGCCTGGATATTGATGGCGCAGAGATTTGTACACCACATTCGAATACAAGAAAGGGATTTGATAATAAAATCGCCTTTGCACGAACAAATTGCGAAAACCCTTCTGATGGCGCTATATCTATAGACCGATATGGAAAGCGAAATGTACGTCGAAATAATCGAAATATAGAAGGAGCTCAAAAGGTAAACGCATATTTAAATTTATATCTATGTAGTGTGCACTCTTAGGGCCAGTTTCTCAATATCTGGTAAAAAGCGCAGTTACCCATGGACGAAAACGGAGAACGTGTCAGCTGACACGATCTATCTTATGGAATCTGCGTGTTAACAAAAACTAACCACCGCATGACCGTGTAGTAGGCGTGGCTTCTCTATCTTTCTATCAACAGTAAACCAGATATGTTTCTACGCTACGTACACGTTCGTGTGTAACCGCGCTCTAACGCTAAGGGCCGGTTGTTCAGCGTGTGGTTATAACTATATCCCAGTTACAGCCGCACTCAGAAACGTTCCTTAAATTTGCTCTAATGGGCACTTAACTAATGATCGTTAAATCTGTTAATTAATGTTTCCTCCCAGAGTTAAAAATTATGAAATAAAAAATTTAAGTATGGCCCCAGTTGCGACCCTTCATTTTTGTGGCATCACTCACGTTTTTCGTTCAGTTTGAAATAAAATATAAAAATAAGTATTTATATCATTTTGTACGCACTGGCTCAACAGACGCAATGGCTGAGTGAGCAGAGCACTGGCGTGCTATTCGAGAGATCCGAGTTCGAGTCCTAGGGCAGGAAGATTTTATTTTTCCTTTTTTTATTTATATTTATTTTTTTCTTGTTTAATTTTTATAAACTATCTTTATTGATTTTTTTTTGTATTTTTGATCTAATTTTCTTTTGATTTATAGATTTTGTTGCTATAAAAACCAAACAAATTTTTTTCAATTTAATTAAATTTTTAGAAACTGTTTGCTAAAAGACAAACAAGACCAATAACAGACCAATTTTGGCATCTGTCTTTCAACTCACCTCAGTCTTTCGAGAGACAAAAGTATTTATATTTCGGCATCTGTATTGAAAGCCCTTTTCTGTATTTCGAATGACTAATTGAAAGATGTGCTAATAGCGTTATTATATTTATCGTTTAGCAATAAGTTTTCTAAAAACTAAACGCAATGAAAAAAAAATTTAAAACAGGGAAAACAAAATATTTGGGAAACTGAAAGTAAAAGAAAAAATACGAATTAAAAAAGTTTCTAAACGTTAAAGAAAATAAAAAAATGTAATTTTGTAAGCAATACAACTTAAAAAAAATTCGTTGCCGAGGATTGAACTCGGATCTCTTAAATGGCACGAAAGTGCTCTGCTCACTGGGCCATTCCCACCGTTACAGTAACGTTATCGAAATTGAAATTTATTGAAAGCAAACAAAAAATTCCAAAATCATTCGTTAAAAAGTTAAGTAAAGGTTTTTCTTTACTTAACTTTAATGTTCATTAAATGCCGTTAACGAATCATTAGTTGTGTTTTTTTACAAATTATCCAGTAACTTGCCAGTAACTCTCCAGTAACTTTATTTCTAAGAATTCGCTCTCGTAGAAAAAATTTGCAAAAAAGTACGCGAACGCTTTTCCAGTAATAATTTGTAAGTTTCATGAACAGCTGATAAATTGGTTGTTTATTCGCAGCATATTCCCAATAAAACGATATATTTTATATTTAAATATGTTTGTTTTGAAAATTTCCACAATAAAAATCCACAAACAGTTTCCTTATTAGTTTAAATTTCATACAGCAACATGCGATCAGCTGTTTTTCGTACTGGCAAATTCTTACAAGTAAAAATTTATCCAGTAAAATCCAGTAAAAACTTGCAACTTCAGCTGTCATTTTCCGCTCTCTCAATTTCCCCTACTTTGCAAGTTTTTGCGTACGAAAACGCCAAAACATGAAAATTCGTAAAAACTTTTACTGGATTTTACTGGAAATGAGTAAAAAAACGCAACTATTAACTGACTTTGAGAGGGAATTTTTTCGAATTGTTACTAAGGGACACCTTAAGTAATCATTAAATGGCTCTGAGTGCGGCTGTTAAACATCATTATCGACGTTTTCCACATCATGCATATAACATGTTATCGATAAAGCAGTAGTTGCATTTAACCGAAGCTTCTACCTCCGATTTGGATTAATCAGACATTGAACAACCGGCCTTCTCTATCTCTGGTTAACACTAATCCCCCGTTAAACATAGTTACCGATGTTATCGACTCCCTGTTATATGCATGGATTCAGAAAGTCGATGACGATGTTTAAGCCTGGAGTTAGTGTTAACCAGAAATGGAGAAACCGGCACAAACTGCAGGTTAAACATCGTTATCGACGTGTTCGACTCCATAATATATAACAGGGAGTCCATAACGATGTTTAACATTGAGAAACGAGCCCTTAAGCTGAAATTAGTCAAGAACGTAAACCTACCGGTACGTAAACCCGAGTCAGCTGACACGATCTGTCTTACCAAAGCGCCATGTAAATGAAAACTCAACACCGCAGAATTTTTCTGTAGTTGTAGCCCGTAGCGCAGAAATCTGCGGAATTTAGATTTTTCCGTGTCAGCTGATTTCTCCTTCTTTAGACGGTTGCCACTTCGTCAGTTTTACAGATGGTAAAAGAGATATAAGTTCCTACTCAAAATATGTTTAAAATATTTGAAATTTACTATTGAATAAGGTTTTTGTTGAAAACTAAGTAGTTTATATTTAGCTAAAATCTATTATAGCACGAAAAATTGTAGTTGAAAGGGTAAGTTTATGAAAAGACATTGATGAGTGGCAACAGTGTAGTAAGCAACACTGAGGGCTGCAGTAATCGACAAAATTCTGCGTATACAGACTGCGTTTAAGTACACGTTCTGCGTTCTCGACTAATTTCATAAAACTCATATAAACCAAATTTTAAAACTTTTTAAAAGACTAGAAAAAAATTAAAAAAATTTCACTCCAATTTAAATTATTAGGCCGTGTGCGTGTACGTCGAAAGTGTCGGTAACGTAGTGAATAGATTTTTTCCGAGCATGCTTTTCAACCTAAATGGAACTGTGAAATGTACAGCGACGAGCAAAACTGTAACGTGGTGTAACACTTTTTATTTCAGCCACCGCTATATTTCCAAGTTCTAACGACATTCATCCTTTTGTTGTATATTCTTGTTGGTACATCCCTACTCCCTCTCTCATAACGATTTGAAGTCAATACAACAACAATAAAAAAACCAGCAGACAAAAATGTAAATTAAGGCAGATGTTACAGTTTTGCACTCACTCTCAGTTTTGCATTTGACAGTTATCTTTTACTTAGTTGGAAGTCAGATAACTTTTTTCTATATTGTAATTTATTGAAGAAGTGATCACCAGTAATTAACATAGTTAATCAGGAACCATAAATGTAAATAATAGATTTACTGCGGAAAGGCGGAACCGCACGAAAAGTGGCGAAAAATTTTGGAATTTGCTACTTGAAAATGTTAAGACTTAGAAAAAATATAGGCTAAAGTGTTCCCAAGGACAAACGAAGTCTGTTAAAAAATAATACGGTACGATATCTTGTGAACTTAGCAGCAAGTAGCGATGCAGCTACTATTACAGAACCGCTTAAGGTATTAAACTTTAATGCAAATCAATAGACAGCGAGGCGAAGAATTGCCAAATTGAGCGCAAAGGCATCATAAAGAGGAAAAAAGCAAATTTGATCATAATACATGTGCGAGTGTGGCAGCATTTCGCTGCATCGCACGAAAACCGAACCGTTGCCTATTGGGATATGTGAGGTCTTTCAGAATGCAATAAAAAACAGATTTTTAAGTTTCAATTGAAGGTTATTTGGTCTGACAAGACTAAATTAATCGCTTTCAATCAGATGGCCGGGCATGGTATTGGGTCAAAGACCCAAATTAAGCCTAAGCGGATCATGTACGGCAAACTGTGAATCACAGTGGTAGGATCTTAATTGTTTGGGGTTGTATTTCAAAAATTTTGTTGGTCCGTTAGTACGCATTATGTGTAAGGAACAGTATCAGTTCATATTTCAACAAAATTTGCAAGATGTAGTCGAAAAATGAGAGTTTCTGCTGAAAAATCACCCAAAACATACTGCATATGATCTCAAAGACTGGATAAAAAAGCAAAAATTTGCTAATTTGAAATGACCTCCACAATCCGCGCACATGAAACTCAACTAAAAGCACAACTTAATAAGTATCAAAGTCCATAAAATCGAGTACATATGTAGCTGTGAAAGCAAACTAAGGATATACCTCCAGAATTTTTACAAAGATACAAATAAGGCATGCCAAATCGCATCCAGGAACTGAAACAAGCAAAAGAGTACTGAACATTGTGTTAATAGTTCTTTTTTTCGTGAAAATTGTTAAAAAGTTCTTAAAAATATATGAGTGCAAAACTGTAACATCTGCCTTAATTTACATTTTTGTCTTTTGGTTTTTTTTATTGTTGATGTATTGACTTCAAATCATTATGAGAGAGGGAGCAGGGATGTACCAAAAAGAATATACAGCAAAAGTGTGAAAGTCGTTGGAACTTGGAAAGATAGCGATGGCTGAAGTAAAAAGTGTTACACCATGTTACAGTTTTGCCCCTCACTGTAAAAGGGCGCGCAATTAAGCGAACAATTATTTTTTTTAGAAGTTTTGAGTAATTTTTATCTTTTCTATGGCTTAAAAAAGAAAATATTCAGAAAAATGTTAGCATAAATATATTTGATTTTGGTAAAAGTTGGTCCCGATGAGCTAGAAAAAAAAGAAAAGATGGGCATGGCTCGCCCCTTATTTTTGATTTTGATGGTATGATTTTTTTTTGCTGCAAATTAAAAGGGGTGGTGCAAGGGAGTGGTAAAAGTGGAATTTTCAATCTTTTTAAAAGCTTATTTTTCGAAAGTTATTGAACGAACCGGTTTTCAAAATGGAATGGATATGGTTGAAAATGTAATTCAAATAAGATATGTATATCAGAACAAAGCAATATTTAAACAAGTAAAGAAGTATGAGTTCGGGCGAAAACGAACTTTATATACCCGGCGCAGGTACCAAATATCGTCGTTTCAACTTTCTCTGAACAACCTTTGCATGATAAATAGGGGTGTTTACCCGATTTCAAACGTTTTCGATAATATGCTGAATTAGAGTTAATGAAATAGTTGAACCAAGTTTGGTAGAAATCTATAAAGTGGTTAGCGAGATACACCTCGTAGTCATAAAGTGGGCGGTGCCACGCTCAGTTTCTAAAAAAGATTTTCAGAATCACCGAGCAATTCTACATAGAAATTGGATAGTGGCGTCTAAAGATTAAAACCAAACCAAACTAAAATTTGTGATCCAGTGCTATTAAATTATTTGAGTTTGATTGCACGGTGCTCCAAACAAAGTCATGAAATACACCCGGAACAAAACCTAGTGTAGGTTGTAACTATGGTCGAGTACAACATAAAAATAGGGTTCAGGAACTACCCTCCATTTTTACTTTATTTAAAAACAACAGTTATGTTCGTACTTGATGCACTTATCTATTAACAGCTTGACTGTTTTTCATCCGATTTTGAAAACGAAATATGTTTTGATTTATAGACCTTTAAAATGATGTATAACAAGCCGTGTTAAGCGTCGTAAAATCTTAAGCTGGCCATTTTTTTACGCTAAATAATGATTAAAATGGTTTTCGAGGGTTTCTAACTACACCGAAATGTTTTTAAACTGAGAGAAAATAAAACTTCAGCTCCCTCTAAAACCATTTTAACCGTTATTTTTCATACAACAAATCTAAGCTTAAGATTTTACGACGCGTAACACGTCTTGTGAATCCCCTAAATATATTGTTAGACTTAGCTCGTGGTTGTTTCAGCTTTGACCATCGCTAATTTTAAAAATTTCTATGAAAGTTGCCAAATATGTAGTATTGACCTGTACCTGAAAGAACATTTATTTTCGAATAAATTGATACCCCCACCTAATGCAATTGCACACAAATTGTCTAGGTTAAGAAATTTAAGCAAAAATACGGCCTTGAATTTATTTGTGTGTATGTGCCGGACGTTCAGACTTTTTAATCAGTGTGGCTAAGGAGTTCGGTACATACACATATATAAGTTCAAGGCCGCATTTCTTAAATTGCCTAACCTCAACAATTTTTATAGAATTTTACTAAGTCGGGTATACATTTTTTTGAAAATTAAATGTTCTTTTAGATAAATACTAATACTTTAGAAATTAGCGATGGTCAAATTTGAAAACTAAGAAAAATAGGGGCTTACTAAAGTTTAAGCGATGGAAACTCCCCTCAAGCTAAGTCCAACAATATATTGTTATACATCATTTTAAAGGTCTATAAATCTTCTTTTGAAAACATGTTTGTTTTTTAAAATCGTCAAGCTGTTAATAGATACGTGCATCAAGTACGAACATAACGGTTGTTTTTAAATAAAATAAAAATGGAGGGTTCAGTAACTATAAGGAACCTATGTTTATATTGCACTCGACCATAGCTACAACCTACACTAGGTTTTGTTTCGGGGGCAGTTCATGACTTTTTTTTAAGCACCGTGTTATTTAATAGGTAGCAACTCTTTTCGAAAAAGTAAAACCTTATTGAACATGTCCAGCCCAAGCCCTTTAATTTGACAACTAATTTTTGAAAATCGAACGAACGGTGCAGATCTGATGACCTGGAGCGAAAATTCCTTCGCGTATTATATGTAAACCCGCATGCGTTAAAACGCCAAAATTGAATTTAGCTTTATAAACAGGTGGCAGCCCAATCAAAATCTTTTCGGCTGTTTCTAAGTGAGGAGTTTTCGCATGATGTTGTAACTTCGTTATTATTGCACATCTACGGTGCAGATTTGATGACCTTAACAAAAACTACCTTTACCAACTTATGACTTTTCGAAAAGGTGGCAACTCTAATCAATATTAATTTCTAACTAAAGCTTTCATAAATCTCTTTCAATTGAACTCATATTTTAATATTTTGCATAACTTGCACATATCGAACACCTAGATCTAAAGCGAGCTAACTCAAAATGAAAAGAGGGAAATTAAACTGATTGATTTATGCAAAAAAAACCCTCACATTTTTTTTACATCTAGGTGTGCGATGTATAAGTTAACTAAATTCGACTTTTGAAACATGTGACAACACTCTTCAAAAGAATTTTTAAACCAAAATTTTCTTAAATGTCCGTTTGACATCGTGATACAACTTCAATTAAATGATGAATTAACTTAAATTAAATTTCCCAAATAAGTGGCAAATCTCCTAAATATAGTATAAAGCCTTTTCAAACACATTCAATTGATCCCCATATTTTAATAATTTATTTAACTTATTACATAATTTGAATTTAAACTGGTGGCTACCCCCTTCAAATGCCTCTTAAATATTCTAAATGTTCAAACAAAACAATATTACCACTCTTCCGTTTTCCACACATATTTTAATATTTCATGTAACTTCATACCTAGTTAAATTAAATCCACGCTATAAAGGAGGTGGCAACTCTCTTCCAAATATCTTTTTAAACCTCTTTCCTCTGACACTCATATTCATATGATTATTTAAATTACTTTGTCTTATATTAAATCTGAGTTTCTAAACATGTGGCAACCCTCCCATATAGTTCAGAAATAAAGCTTTTTCAAGCTCATTTCGATTGATACCCATCTTTTAATAATTCACTTAAATTATTGAATTATTTGAACTTAACTTTTTTAACATGTGGCAACACCCTTCAAGCACCTCAATATCAATTATTGAATAATTTAAATGTAACTTTTTAAAATCTTTCGTTCCCGTATTTCATATAAGCCCTTGTTGATGTGTATACATCTTTGGTTTCGGTAGGGGTAAAATTTGCGAAGCTGTACCGCATAGCCCAGCAGAAAATTTCGAAGGGCAAAGAATTTGAATTTCTTTTAATATTGTTATTGAGCTTTGTACCACGAAAGGAAAAATGGAAAAAGCAACAAAGTCTTAAGTGGTAAAAGTTAAAGCTGCTATTTCAGAGATCACCACATCTCCTCATCAGACTTCTGTTTCTAGACTTCAGCAGGGATCGAACCCGCATCATCGATGTGCAAAGTCAGAAGCAGCATAAAAAAATTCACCAGTAATTGATGCGGTGTTTTCCAGATATTTTAACGCCCTTGAGTCACAAATATATACAAATATCATATTTTATCAATCATACCGATAATTTCATGTATTAAAAGAATTAAGAATTAAGAAAATTTAATGAGCGAAATGAATAAAATTAGGTGAAATTACTGTTTAATTTCTAACCTAACCTACATGTGTATGTATGTAACTGAATCGCCTAAAAATATATTTACATATAAGTAGATTATCCACATTTTCGAGCTTAACTCTCCAATCTGTGATTAGAAAAAGAGATTAGCCATACAAAATTATAATTATAAATAATCACAGATTAAACCGATAGCTTTTTAGTGTCCAACCTAGTTTTATCGATTATACTTGCGAATAAAAAGAGGAATGTCAAATGTAAAAGTAAAGAAAAATTTACACTAGCAAGGAAAAGAGGTTTGTAAAGGTATTTTTAATAAAATATTAAATTAAAATATATTTAAATAGCATAATATGTGCAGCAGAAAAATGTGGCCACGGTGGCACAGAAAAGAAGCTTAACCAGATGGCAACCATCTTCCAACACCTCAAAAATATTCTTAGTATTCAAACTAAAGATTTCTTAACATTCTTTCGTTTGACATCCATATTTTGATATTTCTTATAATTTGTGTATAAGTTAACTAAATTTTATATTTCAAGCAGTTGGCAACCCTCTTAAAAATATTTTCAACCTACTACCTTCTAAAACCCTTTCGTTTGCCACCCATATGGTAAAACTTATTTTTCTTAACTAAGTACCTTAATTAAAATTGGGTTGGATTTTTTAAACAGGTGGCAACCTTCTTGTAAGTAAAATAAGAAAGAAAGCTGTTTAAAACCATTTCGAGTGATACTTATTTTGTAACAATTGATTTATTTTTTCAATAATTTGAATATAACTTTTTAAAGGGTAGCAACTCTTTTTTTTTTGAGGATGGTTCCGTGCGCAGAGGATGGTTGCGTGCGCAGAAGTGGAAAACTTTTGACTGTCATTCACTTGGGAGTGGCCGGAAGCGATTCCTGTTCGTACGGTTCAAATCGCAGTTCGCAACGTCTGGATATTTATATCCACGTATCCTCTGGGTAGCAACCGAACACACGTTTGGGAGCGAGCTAAAATGAGATGGCGTAAAACTTCGCGTGCGCTGGGTTTGGGTCCCGCCACGTTAAAACCCCGCCCAATGAAAAAGAACAAACAACCTCGGATGAGACCCCATTTTTTTTTGATGACGACTACGGCAAACGTATAAAGCACTATGATTTAAGGAATATCCGGACCCTTAATGGGGAAGGTTCCTCTGCCCGGCTGGTTGATGTCCTCGGGAAGACAAACGCCGACATCACCGCCACCCAAGAAATGCGATGGACAGGGCAAGGAAAAGTGAGCGTGAAGCCTTGCGACGTCTACTACAGTTACCACGTAAAGGAGCATACATTCGGTGTTGGATTCGTGGTAGGAAAGGGACTCCGTCGCCGAGTACTGACGTTCACCCCGGTGGACGAACGTCTAGCCACAATCCGCATCAAAGCTAGATTCTTCAACATCTCGGTCGTCAGCATAAGAGCATCCACCAAGCTACATGGCTGTCTCCAGATCGAAAAACGAGAAACCAAATCGACCATGTTGTGATAGACGGAAGGTATGCTTCAAGCGTTTTAAAGTACGTACACTGCGAGGGCCAAACATCGACTCGTACCACTATCTTGTTGTAGCCAAGATACGCACCCACCTCTGTGCAACAAAAAATGTGCGCCCAAGAATGCAAGGAAAGCTTAACGTCGAAAGGCTGAGAGCACTCTTCAACAATCCGACATACGCGAGCAGTGGAACCACATTTCCCGATCATCAAGTACCGCCGCCGAAGAAGTAGTTGGATTTCAGCGAACCCGAAAGAACAACTCGAACGATGAGGAATGTCAAGAAGCCGTAGAGAAAAAAGACGCCGCCTATAGGGCCACGCTTCGTTCGGGCGCAACGCGGGCCATGTGGGACCGTTATAGGGAACTGAAGAAGGAGGCGAGACGTATTTGCCGCAATAAGAAAAGAGGCCGAAATACATTAGTGCGAAGAGCTTGATATGCTGGCCGACAGAAAGAACGCCCGAAAATTCTACCAGAGGGTTAGGCGACTTACGGAAGGTTTCAAGACCGGGGCTAACTCCTGTACGAACAACAATGGCGACCTAGTTACCGATGCCCAGACTTACATAAATTGTAGAGGGAACACTTTTACAACCAACTGAATGGTAGCAGCGCTGAAAGTAGTGAAGAAGACGAACCCGAGTCCCCAGTCGATGATGACGGAGTAGCTGTCCCACTGCCTGACTATGACGAGGTACGAATACTGATTACGCGGCTGAAAAACAACAAAGCTGCTAAAGCTGACGGCCTGCCAGCCGAGCTATTCAAGTACGGCGGCGAGGAGCTGATGAGGTGCATCCATCAGCTCGTATGCAGAATATCGTCAAATAACCGCATATCCGACGACTGGAATTTAAGTGTGCTCTGCCTAATCCAAAAGAAAGTCGACCCCGCCATACGCGCCAACTACCGCGGGATTAGCCTTCTAAGCATAGATTATAAGGTCTTATCAAGTGTATTGTGCGAAAGTCCACCGTCAACGAACTGATTGGACCTTATCACGTGGCTGTAGGCCTGGAAAATCAGGAATTCACAATACGCCAAATCTTGGAAAATACCCGCGAGAATAGGATCGACACACACCATCCATTTGTCGATTTCAAAGCCGCCTTCGACAGCACGAAGAGAAGTTGCCTTTATGCCGCGATATCTGAATTTGATATCCCCGAAAAACTAATACGGCTGTGTAAAATGACGTTGAGCAATACCACCAGCTCCGTCAGAACAGCGAAAGACCTCTCCGAGCCGTTTTAAATCAAACGAGTTTTCAGGCAAGGGGACTCCCTTTCGTGTAATTTCTTTAGTCTGATTTTGGAGGAGATAATAAGAGCCGCAGAACTGAACCGCTTTAGCACAAGAGCGTACAATTGCTGGCGCATGCCGACGACATCGATATTATCGGTAAAAACAAGGGCTACGTCTGTTCTGCCCTCTTGGGATTGGATAGAGAAGCAAAGCGAATGGGTCTGGTGGTGAACGAGGACAAAACGAAATATCTCCTGTCTTCACACAAACAGTCGGAGCAAACGCGTCTTGGCACCCACGTCACTGTTGACAGTTACAAGTTTGAAAAAGTAGACGACTTCATTTATTGGAACCAGCATTACAACAAAAATAATATCAGCCTTGGGAGTTTTCGAGAGAAAGATTACGCGTTGGTGATGGCGAATATCACAGACGATATAACGATGAGCTGTATGAGCTTTACAACGATATAGACATAGTGCAGCGAATTAAAATTCAGCGGCTCCGCTGGCTTGGCCATGTCGTTCGAATGGACATAAACGCTCCTGCTCTGAAAATATTCAACGTGGGCCGCGATGCTGGTAACAGAGGAAGAGGAAGGCCTCCTCTGCGTTGGAAAGACCAGGTGGAGAAGGACTTGGCTTAACTTGGCATTTCCAATTGGTGTCAGTTAGCA
>NW_023458556.1:85928-105010 GCF_013731165.1 Rhagoletis pomonella
AGATCTCAGGTTTTGGATCAAACTTTGTACAAAAATTATAAGAATTCTGGAAGGTTTCACCTAATTTGCAAACATTTTAATTAGAATCTAAAAAAAAATAATTTTAGCATAATAAAGTGCAACATGAAGTTTCTAAAAACTTCGTTGAGTTTTGGCAATTTTTTTCCTTGACAGTGTAAACCAGTTCCTTCCATATCAAGATATTTTTCGAACATATTTTGAAAGATTTCTGCAACCTTGCGAAGTGCTGCCAGCTTTTCCTTTTATCACATCATGATGTAGCGAACAAATGTGGCACGTTCCAGACCCCGCTACTTGGGATTTGCCGATTTTGACAATTCTCAAGTAAAAGTAAACAATGCTTTAGAATCTTTAGTTACACTGAAATTTGCTAATATTTTCACAAAAATCACCGTTTTTTAACATTTTTGCTATTAATTCTTTTTATAAATCATATATTTTGCAATTTAACACAATAAAACCACGTTTCCTGTAGATAAATTGAATATTGAGGAAATTTAGTATTTTACAGTTTATTTTATCCTCTCCCATTCCGCCTGTTGTTAGTGTTTAGTGTTGGACAATTTTTGCTCGTAAAATTAAGAAAATTATGTGGAGCAAAAATAAAACTTCTCAAAAACGCGAATATGTGGTAGATTGCAGACCTTGTGTGGTAGATGCTCAAAAAAGTGGCAGTCCTACCACAATGTGGTAGAAGTCCGATCACTGCCAAAAGGGAGTAGCAAATCTACTTTCTGTATACTTGTAGTACTGTAAGTACTTGCGTATTTAATTTCAATTCTGGTTGTTAGCCTACTAGTTGATATTGTTAGCGGCGCTGGTCAGCGAAATTGAAAGAATAAAAATATAATACGGAAATTGACGATGTAAGGAAATGCTTGCAGCCTTATTTATAAAAAATAACGTAGATTTAAACAGTTGTGTAATGTGACATTTTCATAAAACTTTTGTATTTAAACAGCTTTTTAAATCTATGTATGTACTTAAATTTTTATGAAAGTAGCGATGATCATTTCTCTTTTCTAATTTTGTATAAAACTATTTGCAGTCATTAACCAACAAATAAGTTGACAAAAACAACAACTTAAGCAATGCTGCTATACGAAATATAATTATTAATGGCAAATCAAAAATTTCAAAAGTTATTGGGAAAAGTAAAGTGTGAAAAAAGTTAAAGTAAAGTAACTATGTGTCTTTATTTAATATGTTTCTTATAAATAAAGTACTAAACACCAGTTCGAATTTCTTATTATGTTTTAACTGGTATGTTTCATTAAATTCTATATTATAGACATCACTACAATAGTTAAGAAGTTTTGCCTATTTAATTTCAGAAACTAAACGAATTATGGCTCAGAGAAAGTTTTTCCTTGCAATCTTACCCTTATGTACGAAAAACTACGTTCATCTGAATTATATACATATACTAGCAGACCTGGCGAACTTAGTCCCGCCCAAAATAATTTTTTTGTACCCGGTCAAAAATTTGGTTTAAATTTTTAAACCGCGCTGGGACTACTGCCTTTTTTAAGCTTTTATAGTATACTTTTTAACCCAGTCAATAGTTTTAAGCAATTTTTAATATATTGTGGTTTAAATTTTAGTCCAAAAACCTCGTGGTTTAAAAATCAAACCAAAACGTTTTAATTCTAGTTTCTAGGTTTCATATATAGAAAATTTGGTTTAAAATCTAAACCGAAATAGAAAATGTTTGCACACAGCGAAATGTGGTGTTGATTCAAACTCAACATATGAAAGCACATTTACATGCGTGGCGGTAGCTGAGTGTGCAAAGCTGCTTGATACAATTGGTTGCTACTAAGGCTGTCCGGGTTCAATCCCCATCAGACGGAGCATGAAATTTTATTTCTATTTTTATTCTTAGTTATGAAAATGTTTGGGTTTAAAATTTAAACCGAACTGTTTAAATTCTTAACCCAACATATGTTCCCTCTTTTTTTTTTAATTTAGAAGGTTTGTATTTGAAACTGAATTTATGTAGTTTGGTCATATATGTAGCCCAAAAAGTTTAAAATTAAAACCGAAATTTTTAACCGTGTATTGAAACATTTTGGTCCAACATTTTCACCAAGAGTTCACGTTCATGATTTTTAGTGACGCATTTGTCTTCTAATATTACGGTTTGGTGGTTGTCAGAAGGCATATTTGCCGTCTTAAATAACTTAGCAAAACTGTACATGCATACAAAGATACGTAATAGTTTCAGTGCGTTTGAAAGGCGCCACGTCCCCTTTTCAAATAACCCCAATTTTCTCTAAGAGCATGTGATTGATTTCATATATATCTATACCATTTACGAGTAATTTACCATGGGAGGTGCCACGTCCCTTTTTACAATAGCCCCAATTTTTCTTCATGACCAGTCGCGTTTTACATATCTTGTACATACCAAGTTCCAGTACTCTTCCATGAACACATTCAGAGATATGCACGGGCATCTCTTCTACCTACCAAAAGCCATAATAACGATACAAAATTTATTTTTGGAGAAATATTCTAAATTTTTAAATACATAAGTTATTATTTACACGCTACATAGTGCCGTTGCAACGCAAATTTAAATGCCCTTCGCAAGGCTTTGCATACCTCTACTTACTAATTTCCTTTTTTGTACACGACAGGTGCACTGGTCACGAAACAATATTAGTGCTACTATGGAACGTTTTGAGCCTACGCATAATAGTCAACCATCTTCATCTGCATCATCGTTAGATTACGGATTCGTTGCCAGCGTGGTAACCTCAATAACAGATACACCACATTTACCGCAGAGAAAGATCGTGCCTAGTGCAGCATCATATGAAATTAAGAGCCTTAGAGAAGCTGGACCAATGAATCATGTATATTCATACGCTTACTATGAGCCAGGGGCTGTGAAGTGTCATACGAATATTCCGCAGAATAATGTGCAGACCATAAATTCTGACTCAATGAGCTCCAATGCTATAGAAACTTCCAGAAGTGGACCCCTTGACGTCACCCCTACATTACTGTCCAAAGGTAACCGTTGCAAGTCAAGAAGCGGACAACCTACACTTTCGCCCCCGCGAGTGGGAGATCGTCACACTTATACAACTCGATATGGAACAACGGAAAATTTGTACGAAGAAGTAAACGAGCAAAAGATAAGAAAAGTTTTATCCGATAATCGTATATCTGTATCTCCTACAACTTATGTTAAAGAAGAGCTTCGCCGAGTTCAACACGATCATTTCCGTGTACTGGAAGAGCTAAATTTGTCTCTGGAAGCTTTAATTATGCCTTCTAGCCCACACCATTTGAGCCCTAATGCTAGAATGAAGGATACCGTAGTAAATGTTGCGTCTTCTGAAGCTACTGGAATTCTCTCAACGTCATCGGAGGTTATTTCTTCATCAGTAACTTTACCGAAAAAAACACGGTGGTTTGGTTTGCTTGGTGGCAACTCATCTTACTTATTTCCATCCAGTCAACCTAATGGGTTTATAAATACCAGCCTGGAAAACTTATCAGCTACATTTCATTCAATGGAACTTAAAGACCAATCTAATAATTCAGCCAACCACCCAGAGTTCGATGACGGTGATTTCGATAGTGGATTCAGTGGTAGCGGCAGTAGTAGTGGTGCAAGTTACAATGATAGTGTACGAGATTATAAACCTACTACCGCATCTCTTGAAAATTTTAACATAAACAAAAAAATGTATCCAGGCAGTAGCGACAATAGGGTTACATCGTTTGAGTCTGTTGAAGTTTGCTCAAACAAACAGCCCACCGCTATGCCTTCACTACCAACAGAGCCCTTAACGGAAAGTACTCGTATATTTAAAAAAAGCTTTTGGGCTATGAAACCGTGATGTGATGGGCACCGCTTTGAGGACTTTTCATTTATAGGTAAATACCATTTGATAATATTTATTCTCATATTTTCATTTTACTTCACTTTCCCGCAACTACTAGGCCCAATAAACACAAAGGTTTTTAAATGCATCACATTAAATAGTGTCTGATTAAACACAAACTAAGAATAAACAAGGTAAGCATAAATATTTGGCGCTTACACATCTACGACTGCTCCATTGCTGTTCTTTTTGAATATTTCCAGTGGTCGCCTTTCGCACTCACCTTGCACACACACACAGTTTGTTTCTGCTTTAAGGAAAGACCGTTTTCAATTTTAAAATTTACAAATTTCCGCTCAGTTTATTCATAAGCTTTAAAAGTTAAAAAGTTTAGCTCAATATATTTATTCGGCTTTCAGACAATAAAATAGTTAAGTTTAGATATATATGAACATATAGGCCCCTATTATGAGTTGCATTCGATTTTCGACTGTGGTCGAAAGTGCTGAGCGAACGAATTTTCATTTGGTATTATGGCGCTCATTCGATGAAGAATAGCGCTATTGTGAATTTCGCTCGTTTAGGTTGTTCACAATAGTATATTTTTCACCGCTGAGAAGCTTTGTTAACAAATCGAGCAAACTAAATAGTGTGCTTATACATATTTATGTAAATTTGTTCTAATTAAAATGAAGTAAAAAAGAAAGCAAGTTTATAAAAACGTGGTAAAATGAGTACAACGAGTTCTGGTTCAACGATTCGTCAGTGGATGAGAGCTTAGTAAACTGGCCAGGAGTAGCAAATGTTTAAGAGAGTTTAAGTTTATTAGCCTTTCGAATATATTTTGATATAAAATATATTTAAGAAATTTGTCTACAGATTCATTAAAAAGTTCCGACCATCTAAAGAGGCGTTTGTGAGCCAAATCTATTTAAAATATTTTAAAACTTCGATAGCCAGCGAAGATCGAAAATCGAATGCAGCTCATAATAAGGGCCATAAATATATATACTCGTTCACTCCCTTGCGTCCGGGCTACTGCTAATCGCTGCTGTGGCTTCATCCAGTAGAAGCCTGAACAAGTCCTCAAGGCATGATATCGGTGTCAGAGCCGACATTACAGTCAGTTATCCGTTTCTGCCGTTGGGGCCAGGGGGCATGCCTTCCGTGCTGCCATGATTTCTTCGATCTGGAAGTAGAAGCAAAGGCAGAGAAACGAGCAGTACATACAGTACCCAAATAACACAAACGGCAATAACGCAAAATTTGCTTTAATTTCACTTTTAATTGGGAAATAATACCAAAATCTTGAGTTTTGCTTTATTTCCAACCATATATGTAGTACTTCTATATTGCTAGTAAATTCAAAGTACATTCCCCAACATCAGAGTGTCGATATATTCAAAAAAGAAAGAGAGATCCGATATGGGAATGTACACAAACTGACATTTTTACTTTTCAAAATTCAAGACGGTTTAACAAATTCTTATTGAAAAATAATTCACATGTAATATTAACAAAAAATAAAATATTTGTATATCTATGAGAAACACTGCAGCCGCTGTGGTGGCAGAGGATAAGGTACCAGGTACAAAAAGACTTGGCATCAGTTGGCATTTCCAGCTGGCGTCAATAAGCCCAGAACAGAAACGAATAGCGTGCTTTATTGGATTCGGTCAACTATCATATGCCAGCTTCAGCTTCATGTGTAAATAAGTGACGATTTCTTTTCTACAAAAACTGTTACCTGTTCAATGCCCTCTCCTTAGTATTTGTGCGTAGAGGGGACTGAGAAGGCAATATTTTTCGGTAGACAAGAAAACGCCATTAGTTGGGAAAAACACCTCCTATTTTCCAATTTTTCGAATATCGAAAAAACGAAGAGCTTCGAAAAAAGTCGACATATCGAGCCCTAACCGCAAAAAATTTAGGATTTCTTCTTCAAAACTTACTTCTTGAAGCAGAAATACTCTAGGACCTAGAGTCTAGATGAACAAAAATCTGGCAGAGAGTAAATATTTAGAAAATTAAAGCAAATTTTCGCCGAAATGCCGATTCAGAATGAGAAAATTAAAAACAAAGTTTAATGCTTCGATTCCGAAGCGCCCCGCAAATGAGAAATTGGTCATTTAATTATCTTTTGTGGCGTATGTTTGGACTTTAGGGTGTATGTCGAGAATTTATTTACACTTTTAGCGGTGATAGCAGTAAATACACTTCATATTCGCTGTAAAAAATTTCGCATTATGGTCCGTCCATGCGTTCTTCAAGTTGTCAAGTGAACTCTGCACAGGTGCGCAAAGACAGTCTAAGAGCGTTTATGCATTAAAATTTAATTTTGAACAAAAGTCGTTTGAGTTAACTGCGGTTTGAAGGAAACATGAGACCGTAAAATTTTTATTTGTTTGTTTAATTCTCTGAACCGTAGTTTACAAATATGCACGTATACTTCTACAATCACAAAAATTTTCATAGGCTGTCTTTCTTTGATTTCGAATTGAAAACACATTGTGATCATATTGTACTAGCAATATAGAAGTATTACATATATGATTGCACTTGACTGAGGTCACTTGACTGAGGGTTGAACTCGATGCCATCCCTGAGCAGAAGGATACGTAGCAGATGTAGCCTTATGGACGAGCAAAGTCTGAGATATTTCACCGACCTAAACGGGGTTAGATCGGCGAAACAACAGCCCGTGGTCGAGTAAAACCCGAGCCATTCCGGTACGTAGAATCGGCTGTCGTGGGAATGGCTGGTTTAAACTAAGATTAGCCAATCAAATGTCAGCCAGCAGTTAAGTTTAAACTGCCACTGAAAAACTGTCCCTTAGACTTAAGACCAATGCACAAACCCTTTCTGTTAGTAATGAGAGGATAGTATGAGAACCGGCTATTTATACATGCTTGAGCGAAATATTCATTAGATAAAGAAATATAACCTTAAGCTTAGTATTCAGCTCTTAGGAAAACGGCAAAGAAAAAAATTGTCATTATTTCCTTTTACGAATTACTAAAATTCACACTGCTTGTAACTGAAATACATCTGTTTACTTGCATTTAAATAAATAACATACATACAAACTATCCAATGAACTAAACTTATAACAAAATTTTCTGCTAAAAATATTTCTTTAACCCTTGTGTGTTGCTACTTAGGTACATAACCGATTTTTGTATCGAACTTTTTAAATTAGAAAATTGCCTCAAAACCTCAGCGAAAATATATGTAATTTTCTTATTTTTACTCATATGGCAACACAGTAGAAGTATATGTCCGTATTTCCTTTTCCTAATTAACCGACTTTACAAAAATAAAAGGTTATCAGTTCGTCGGAATATTTTTTATTTATTTTTGTTTATGTATGTTACCGCATAACTTTGGACCACGTTAACCGATTTCTATATTTCTTCTTTTAAAGGAAAGATGTTATAAACTAATTTGGTTTAAGTCCGATCATTGGATCATGAAGAAATTAACAATAATCTTAAATTTGTATATGAGAATTGAAATCGGTTTTGTTTTTTGCTTAAAAATTTCTTGTTATTGAAATTGCTTTAGTCATTGCATGTATCGTCGCTACCATGTCAAACTATAGAATGTGAATATGGGTATTTTTCAGGAGTGCAAAAAAACTGTTTTAAAATATATTGTTGTCATTAGGAACAAGTGTGGGACTCGACACTTTGTTAAAGCCAGTATCCACTGCTTCTAAGAAGTCTGGAAATTTGACGATTTGCCAACTTGCGTATCATTCTAAATGCATGCGCAAGGTATCGTAATTGGAAAATCATTTTTGCACATTCGACAGTTTGACATGCTAGCGACGATGTATGGCGAAAGAACCCTTTCCCAAAAAAACTTTGGAATTCAAAGGAAAGGCCTGAAATGAGCAGTTTGGTATCTACTTTTAGAATACATATCGTTACCCTCATGTCAGAACCATGAATGTACAAATTTATCAGTTTTGAATTATTGGGTTGACTTGATTAACCTTTGGATGTTCTGTGTTATACCAAAAGCCAGAATACCATGCGTACACGAAAAGCACATATTTTACAATTTCAATTGCATAAATGTAGAGTTAAGTCTCGTAAAAAAAACTTTCAAACTTGATTTACCAAAATTTTCATTTTTACACATTTATGCTTCTGGCATAGGGGCGACATATATAAACATCTTTTAGTTTGGTTTAAAGATACGGTTTGTTTAAATTTCGGTGTATTAAATGAGACACAACGATTCATTTGTAAAAGTTCAATAGTTAAAATAACTTTATCTATACTTCTATACTAATTATATAAAGAGAAGTCCCTTTTTTTTGTAACAGGTAATCTCGCGAACGGCTGGTCCGATTTTCATGAAATTTTGTATACAAATAGCTTTCGGTAACCACCATGTTTTAGGCTAAAAAACATTACTTTTTTTTGGGTAGGTGGACCAGGGACCGGTCTATTCGAAAAAATCTTATTATAGTCCGATTTGCTTAAAATTTAGTACGTAAGTAGCTTTTTAGCATATATTAGCATATACGACCCATTTTTTCCGGGATGTGGTCCAGGGACCGATCTATTCGAAAAAATCGAATTTACGGTCCGATTTGCTTAAAATTCGGTGCGCAGGTAGCTTTTTAGCATGTATTAGCACATATGATCCATTTTGTCCGAGAAGTGGACCAGGGACCGATCTATTCCAAAAAATCGTATTTATGGTCCGATTTGCTTAAAATTCGGTACGTAAGTAGTTTTTTAGCATATATTGGGATATATGGTAAATTTTTTCCGAGAAGTGGACCAGGGACTGATCTATTCGAAAAAATCGTATTTACGGTCCGATTTGCTTAAAATTCGGTACGTAGGTAGCTTTTTAGCATATTTTAGCACATATGATCCATTTTGTCCGCTTTGCTTAAAATTCGGTACGTAGGTAGCTTTTTGCCTGGATAAGCTTATAGATTCCTGTTTTCCAATTTTCATGCAATTTCGAATATAAATAGCTTAAGGTAACGACCATATCAAGGGGCGAATTCGTCACTAGGCAAGATTTTTTTGCGCCAATCAGAAACAACGGATACTTTCAAAATATAATTATAATATATAATATATCTCAACTAATATATATTTAGAAAGCCGTTTGTTAGTTTTCGCAAGGCTCGAGAGCGGCTGAACCGATTTTTTTGAAACTGCCACCTGCCGCACGTGTTTCAAGGATGGTTTTAGGCTGAAAAAAATCTATATGTAAAGGGGGCGTGGCACTTCCCATACAAACCGAATTTCTTATGCTACATATCTCTGAAAGTGTGCATGGTAGAGTTTTGGAAATTGGTATGGAGATATACGAAATCAATCGCATACCCTTGGAGAAAAATTTTAGCTATTGTAAAAAGGGGTCTGGCATCTCCCATACAAACCGAACTTTTCATACTGCTTATCTCTGGAAATTTTTTGGTTCAGTTCTAGAGTTTTGTATGGAGATGTACGAAATAAATCGCATACTCTTGGAGAAAAATAGGAACTATTGGAAAAGGGGGCGTGGCATCTTCCATACAAACCGAATTTTTCATACTGCCTATCTTTGGAAGTGTTCATGGTAGAGTTCTGGAACTTGGTATGGAGATATACGAAATCAATCGCATACTCATGAAGAAAGAGGGCAGCTGTTGGAAAGGGGGGCGTGGAACCTCCCATATAAATCGAATTTTTATACTGCATATCTCTGAAAGTATTCATGGTACAGTACCGGAACTTCGTATGGAGATATGTATATAGTTGAAATCAAGCCCATACTCATGGAGAAAATTTGGGCTATTTGAAAAGGGGTGTGAGGCCTACAAACGTACCGACCTTTAGCTATCTTTGAATGAATTTTTTTATTCTTCTGTAGGTGTGTTTGTGAGTGAAATCCTCCTAAATGGTTGTATGGATTTTAACGAAACTTTTTGTGTATTTGAGTGGGTCTCTGGATGGTTTAGTTCACAATTTAATCCGACAGTTGGCGCTGTAGTTGAGTTATTACTAAAAATCTTATTTATGATCCGATTTGGCTAAAGTGGTGCTGAAGTCGAGCTGTTACTAAAAATAGCCAAGTGAGAAAAGGGGCCGTGAATGTCAGATTAAATCGATCTGTTGCACCATTGAGTATATCGAACGCTCCTGCGTTGCAATTGGCCCAATGGATGTGATTTTCCAATATTATTATGCGTTCAAACTTTTAAGGTATTTCGTCTGAAATAAGTATATTGCATTTCTGTAGAACAATGATTCCCACCCATTTTGAAATTGCCACCTACTATACTGTAAAGCTTCTAGGACATTCACTATAGAACCGGGTCATTGTTGCCGCCAGGGAGTAAAGAGGAAAAAATTTATTTCGCTTTGCGAATAACCGTGCTATGAAATGCCGCACAACTGGAGCATTTCAAGAACGGATATAACACTTTCCTTAGGTTATTTAAAGCGGAAAATGACCACCAAACCTTAATCTTAGCAGACAAATGTGCCAATGAAAATCGTAAACGTGAATTGTTGGTGAATGTTGGACCAAAAAGTTTCAATAAAATATATAAAAATCTTGGGCGGGACGAAGTTCGCCGGGTCTGCTAGTTGGTAATATTTCGAGCTTACAAACTGCATGGAATATGTATGTATGTGTATTAACAAGAGTTATTGGAGTTTACGTGTATGCGACGCGCTTGCTTTGGCGGCTGATAGACGAGTGGCTCAGCCTCGCTTCGGTGGTTAGCAACTGAGCCGCTAATCGTTGATTGCTAATGTTGCCATGTTTGGAAAAATCAAAGGATACAATGCCATATGAATGTGGGTAGTTCATGTCTTCAACAGGGATAAAAGCCCAATAATTTTCTGGAAAAGTAAATAAAATAATAATCGAAAAATGGCAACTAAAACAACTGGCAATAAAAACTGCACACTATGAAAAAATCGTAATTTTCTTGTCGAAATCGTCAAGACAGTTAACCCTTAATTAGGCTCATAAAGAAAATCACACAATTAGTCGCATGGGGTCCTCAGTGACCCCAAAAAAAAAAATTTTTGAAAAAAGAGTTTTCAAAATAAAAAAAGCCAAGTGTGTATTATCAAAAATATTAAAGTACTCTATTATCGTTAACTTAAAAAAACAAAAACATATTTTCGACTTCAAGCTTAAAAAAAATAATTAAGAACTTACCTCCCCCAAAAAATGTTACGTTAGTGGTCGCATGCGGTCAGTACTCAAGCGAGTAGCGACACATATGTAAGCGACGATGTTCTAGCCGTGACTAAACAAATAAAACGAAATGTGTATTGTTATAAATATTAAAGATCTTTATTATAGTTAACTTTAAGAAAGAAAAATATAACTCCAAGACTTTTTTTTTCAACTTGAAATGGCCTTGACCCTATGCGCCTAATTAAGGGTTAAAAATCTTCCAAATGACGACAAAATCGTCAACATGACAAAAAAAAACATCCAAAAAAGTTCAGTAACGAAACTATTAATAATAATAATAATAATAGATTGGCGCTTACACAATCAGGGCAATTAAAACTATCACGGAATCCGAATAGCTACGAGCGTAGCGATTACTTTGATACATAGTGATCACTTTTTAGAAGATCTCACGAAAAATCGGACTACGATGGATTCTGTGATAGCCCCAATATGTTAGTGTATGGCCGAACTTCTCTCCCGATTTGTGGCGTACGCCCTTTGTTCACACTATGGGGAGGGACCTACAGTTTTCCGCCGACTCCGAACGGCGATTGTATTTTTATGAGAAGCTGTGCTCTGCGGAGTGGTAGCGCACAGTGCTAGCCATTGCACCATACATATGAAAAATATAAAAACATAAAATAACGGTTGAATTTGGTTGGAAAAAAGAAATCCAATTTTAACGCTTTCTTTTCGGAAGTCGTGAGTTGAATCGAGAGGTTCAGGAAAGGATTTTCGTATGGTCCCTCGGGTCCTGATATCCCGCGCACATTTTTAGTTTATGTACTATTTAAATAATATTTTTCAGAAAAGCATTTAACGATGAATAAATATGGTTTATTTTACTTATCCCCAGTTTCACCAATCAATTTTAAAATTTATCAGATTGTTAAAATTTAAAATGCCAATATTTCCGAACAAAAGTGTGTAATTTTTTTTTTAATTTTAACAGGCTGATAAATTGATTGGTGCAACCGGGCCCCGCCACAAATCGGAGGAGAGCCTCGGCCAAACACTGGCATATGTTTAAGCGCCAATCTATTATTATTATTAAATTAAAATAAACAATCCATATTCTTAGTGTTATATTGATTATGTAGATGAACGGTTTGTAAATATGGTTTCATAATGTATTTTTTCTCTTTTCAGAAATTTTACCCATGGCGTAGGTAATTTGGTGCGATAACTATTAAAATATAAGTAAATAGTTATTAATATATTTATGCAAATAAATATTTACGGAAACTTAGATTTACATATGCATACATACATACTGTCAGCGTCAAAAATATGCATACCCTGACGGTTTGACGACTTTATTTATTTATATTTATCAAACCAAATTTTTCTTAATTTTTTATAAAAATATAGTTCATTCAAAAACAAAAACCACATAAACTATATTTCTTATTTCATACAGAACTCGGGGAAATGCAAGAAATGCCAAGAAATTTAAAATTTTTCAATTCGGTTTCTTAGAAAAATTTTGAATTTTGTTGCCCATTAAATTTTCGTGTAATAAAATGCAAGTTTCAGGTCGGTAAAAATAACCGTTAATTTTTAAGAATTTTTTGCCTAGAAATCGAATTAAAAAATTTAAAATTTCTTATTTTTTCGGGAAAATCCCGATTTCTGTACGAAAAAAAATTAT
This sequence comes from Rhagoletis pomonella, assembly GCF_013731165.1. Taxonomy (NCBI): domain Eukaryota; kingdom Metazoa; phylum Arthropoda; class Insecta; order Diptera; family Tephritidae; genus Rhagoletis; species Rhagoletis pomonella. Next base: position 98,655 of record NW_023458556.1, read on the forward strand.
TCTTTTGGTTTTTGATGTTGCATAATATATATTATATATATACATTAAGAAAAATTTGGTATGAAAAATATAAATTAATAAAATCTTCAAGACGTCAGAGTATGCATATTTTCGACGCTTACTGTATGTACATCCATACTCTGATAGCAAAAAATTTTAGCTTCGGTGTAAATCCGGTCCTTGATATCCCCAATAGTATAAGTAAATGTACACTGGCAATCAAAAGAAGTGAGTGCATGGAAATTTTTGTTTAATATTTGCAAAGTTTTTCAAGTTAAAATTTATATTTATATTATTACTAGCCAATGTCCGCTTGCTTCGCGGCGCCTAATAAGAACTTTTGCGTGGGCCAATGCAAAAATAGCATTTAGAAGAAAAAACGGTATGTAAAGTGAAAAAAATTTTAACGACTAAAGAGCAGAATCCTCCTCATGCATAGGCCAAAAATAGAAGCGCCTTGCTGACATATGTAATACTAATCCCTTTCGATGTCATGAGCTTTCCCGATAGTCTTATTTCCACCTGTGAAATCTCTGCCAAGCGTGCATAATCTCCTTTGATCTTGCAAATACAACATTGGTCCGATGCGGAAGCCAATAAAAGTCCTTATATGGAAGCCTAAGAGAATAGATGAGCGTACATTGGCAAAATGAGTCGTGTGATCTCTTGAGTATCGTTCAAATGAAGCCGTTGACATACCAACCGTGTTCGTTCTTGGACGGATGTGGTCGAATCTTTCCTTGTCAATTCGCCAATTTTACAATTCGTCTTAATATTTATCAACTGGTTTCTTTGAGTCTTACTGCTGCAATAACGGCCACACCGAGCAATTTCGTTAATCGGAGGTAAATGCAAGATCGCATTAAGGGTGTATGAGGGCGTCAGACAAAGGTGCGTTTACACAATTTCATGTAGCCATCTGAAAAGTAAATTCATATAAAATAAACATAAGGCCAAAGCAGGCCAAACTCATGGGGTTTCTATACATTACGGCTGCAGCGCCATCTTTGGGTCTCTTTTCTGCAAAACCATTGCTTATCATGAAAGGATTACGTATTATAAATTTCAACCAGGTTGTTTTAAAAATAAAGATTTTCTAAATATCGCGCTTCCAGCGCCACCCAGCAGGTCAATTCCTGCAAACGAAGTCATCATACAGGAGGCTCACATTGCGAATGTGAACGAAATCTGTCACTAAATTATAAATAACTCAACTCCAGTGCCACCAAGCGAGTATTCTAGTAGTTAGTCTATAATACTGTGAAAGGTACAACCTCCGACCATTTGACTGAACTCTACCCAGTGGTTTTTGAGTTCAGTCCGAACAACAAAAACAGCTACCATTTTATGTATATAGATATGTTTGTATGTAGATAGGATAGTCTATAACGAAACTCATAAGAATTAAAATTTCATACTTTGTGCAACATTTGAAAAAATCTTCAAAATTTTCACAAAAAATTTTACTTTACCCCTTCCCAAAAATTAAAAAGAAAGTAACAATCGCTCAATTCGATTAAGAAATCTAGGAGAAAATGGTTCCCAGTCGAATGATGGTTACCTATCTACGTGTATGTACATATATAGGAGCAGACATTCCAATAACTACCACTTTTAGACGTAACTTGCTGTCCCCAATAGATCGGTGGCGATCATTCGCTTGTGAAGACCGCTCATCGAAAGGATGAACTGCTAAATAGTTAGCTTCAGAGCCTTTTTAACTTTACAATTTTATGAAGTTGTGTTTTTCTATTATATATATGCTCAGAACAACGTGGAGTAAGCTATTTTTGCGAATACGGTAATTTTCGTTGTGTCGTAAGCACTTTTTGAAATGAAATCTTTTGTGATGATATGCCCAAGTACCAAATTTTCTCTGCGATGAGCATTTCGCTTGCGATGAAACTCACAGCTCTTCTGCGATGGCTGTACGCTAATGAAGACAGCAAGTAGTTCGTTATTGACAACATATATAGCTGTGTCAAATTTCAGGACGTTAGCTTTAACAGTTCCAGGGATAAGCGTTATGAAAAGTTCAGTTTGTATGGGAGGTACCACGCCCCCTTTTCCAATACCTGCCACTCTCCGTCATAAGAACGGTATTAATAACATATATAGCTGTATCAAATTTCTGGACGTTGGCTTAAGCGGTTCCAGCCATAAGCGATATGAGAATTTCAGTTTATATGGGAGTTGCCACGCCCCCTTTTCCTATTCCTGCCAATTTTCGCCACAAGTTCGGTATTGATAACATATCGTCGTTTAAAGTACAAAACCGCGTATCGTCATTCTGCAAAACCGCGTAACTAATATTGACTGCCAAAACTTGAATTTGCTCACACAAACTCTTGGCTTAATCCTTATCCATTCGTCCTGAAATATACCATCCAGAAATCCGATTGCTTTTTAAAAAAGAGAACCATTGTGAAATATAAATGTTTTAACTCTCTAGAAAATAATTAATGCAGCCTCACATACGCGGTTTTGCATTTTGTAGATACGCGGTTTTGTACTTTAAACGACGATATGTAGCTGTGTCAAATTTCAGGACGTTGGCGTAAGCGGTTCCAGAGATAAGCGATAAGAGATTTTCAGTATGTACGGGAGGTGCCACGCCCCCTTTTCCAATAGCTTCCAGTTTTCGCCGTAAGTAAGGTATTTACAATTTATGCATCCGTGCTAAGTTTCAGTTCCCCAGCGTAGTTGGTTTAAGAGATGTATTGGTGCCCTCAAAAAGGGGGTTTCAACATTTTATTGTGACCTATGTATATGTGTAGATATCCATCATTCTCCCATTGTATAAGAACGTTAGGAATATTCCTACCCCATCGCACCCTATCGTGTAATTTTTTAGTCAAAATATTCCTTTTCAATTTCATATCTGCAACCAAATGCAGTTTTTAGGAATATCCCGACCCTAGCGCCACCTAGCGGTTAAAGTTTTCGTCAGAATATTTCCCTTCAAGGTGCTGACATATGCTCCAAATATGAACGAAATCGGTCCAGCCGTTTGGTAGTTTGTGACATACAATATACGGAAAACTCTATGAAATTGTGAAATCGAGACGTCTCAGCTTTCTTAATTTTTTTGGCAACAGCAACAAAAAGTTTTGTATTTTTTTAATCGATAAACCTTCCACACAGAAAATAGTACTTTTTACTTTTGGTCAGGCCTCGCGGTCATACGAAAGACATTTCATTTTTATATATATAGATTTATATTTATTTTTTTAAGTTCATGCTTTAGTCGAAACCACATAAGTCAACTTTTCAAACTTTATACAGAATTAGAAAAATTCAACCAGTTTCCGTCGCACTTTTTAATCAGAACTTTTAGAAAAATTTTGAGTACGCGGACAGATCGGTCATTAATTCTAGTAAAAGAAGTGCATTTTTTAAGCGGCTAAAAAATCGTGTTTATTTTTAATAATTTTCTTCCTACGGCGGTTTATTTATAAAATATAGCATTATTTCTTTTAGTTGTGTTTGCAATGGTCTTTCGCATTCTATTATACGAGAAATTCGCTTTTATATGGTAAAAAGTTCAAAAAGCCGTTAGCAATAAAAAATCATTAGAAATCAACGCGATTTTTCAGTCGTTTAAAACTTGCACTTGTTTCACTAGAATTAAAAAAAAAACGATCTATCTGCGTACCAGTGATGGAAAAGTAGGTGCAATTGTACTCTTTTCAATCCTTTTATAATTTGAAAGTACATTCGGTACATAAAGATGATTTTTGGTACATTTGCAACTTCGCTAAATAAATTTTCTAGGATTTTTTTACCCTTATAGTTATACCAACCAAATGCACACTTATCCATCTGGGCTTCTCGCGAATACACTCGACAATATCCCTTCTTTCAAATGAGCAGACAAGACTGAGCAGAGATTTGTTAAGGTTGATTTATGTTCATTTAGAAGCCCCTGCTAAGCGTAAATAAGCACCTGTGGACAGGAGTTAAGCTTCCTTAGATCCCTCACTGGCAGAAAGCTGGCTTCTCAGTAAACTAACTTCCTTAAATCTTCAAATTGCTGTCAACAGTGCTTTGTTGCTAGAAGGTAATTTGACTTCATCGTTCTCCGCTAAATCAACCTCTTCTGACACTTTCTTAAGGGCCTCCGAGTGTATTTCTGCCATAGAAAACAGCTTCTCATAAAAATACAATCGCCGTTCGGAGAAAACACATTTTCAAACATCGATTGATTTACATAAGTTATGTTCATACATAGTCGACCTATGAGAAACTGAATCACATTTTGGCGACATATGAATACGCCAAAGGTTTGGGTGTTTCAGAAGCATGCTCAAAAGAACTCCCAGTGAGTACTGGCGAAATGGTGCAGCACCTAGACAGGCTTTGACGCAATAAAATTGTGTAAAACTTTGTCTGGCCTCGAAAAGTTCTTCCACTTCGAATAGAGGTCAAAGTATTACAAACCATGAAACCAAAATTAGGCATAAGGCAATTAGGATTTCCGTCGTACTTTCGTACATTCAAACAGATTTGTCGTAAAATGTGTAACAAAATGTATGTACATAAATTTTTTTTAAGTACATTCGTCTGCTGTTAGGTAAAACTTTGTGCTCAAATTAAGTATACTTTGAAAATTTGATTTTCCATCCCTGCTACGTACTCAAAATTTTTCTAAAATTCTGATTAAAAAGTTAAAAATTTAGAAGAAAATTTGTTGAATTTTTCTATATTCTGTACAAGGTTTGAAAGTTTCACCAATGTGGTTTTGATTAAAGCATAAAGCATATTTTTATAAAAAAAAAACTAAAAAAATTAACTTGAAAATCATTACAAATATTGAACAAAAATCTCCACTCGCTTTTGATAATATAATATTTTTTTTATTTTTTTTTTATGTGGTATGTTTGTTCTCATGTGCTGAGGCTGTGCTCTAAACAACAGAAAAACATTCAGCTTTCCAATAAAATATTAGCAGAAAATATGAGCACTCACTCAGTCATTAACAACCAAATAACTCGTGGCCTAAACCACAACCGCCCCTGTGAGAAAACAGTCCTAGTAGCGTTGGACTTGTCAAAGGCGTTTGCCACCGACTACCATTCCACGGTAGAAGACATTGAGGCCTCCTCTCTCCCAAAGGGAATCAAACGGTGGTCGCCGAATTATATGAGTGGTCGACAATCGTCAGTAATCTTCCGAGAGCAAACCTCGAAACCTAGAATAATAAAACAAGGGGTTCCACAAGGTGGTGTCTTCTCCCCCTTACTGTACAACTTCTACATCTTGAAGTCCCACAGCCACCTAAGGGAGTTTCTCTGATCTCATACCCTGACGAATGCTCGATATTGACGTCTGTGAATGGAATTTATGACCTCTGCTAGAAAGTGAACGGCCATATCCAGCCTTTCTCGCTTCTTCACGGCAAGGAGCTTAACTCTTTCCGCAACGAAATCAACGGCGACCCTCTTCACCACCTAGACGAATCGGCTGAAAGCTACTATAGGCACGATCGATAGTTGCCCAAAACCATCGCCAACCATCGATGGTGTCCACTATCATATTTAAAAAAAAAAACCCCTTCGCACTATACCTGAAAACTAAAACAGGGCAATCGTTAAGGACATGAGCCTTTTCTATAAAAAATTTTCTTGGAAATTTGGACAATATCTATGTGAGTGGAAAAACAATATTTGTTGTATCATTCTTTTTACTGCATCAGTTAGTATATCATTCCACATACGTTATCAGATGGAAAACAATTTACAACATTATGGACAAAAACCGAATTTTTCTTAAGTATATTTCAGTGTTCCCGCTAAAACACAAAAAATCGATGCAAAAACTTCATGGGAAAAAGCGGAATGAACGCATTTCAATGAAAGTGATCGTAGAAAACATATTCAAGCACAAATGTATAATTACGATGCCGTACTCGATAAGAGATGCATAGGTACGGTTGCCAACGCATCGTTCTTCAGTGTTTTCAACGTTTATACATTAGAGTGGTCCAAAATAAGTAAAGTCGGAATTTTAATGCTCTCACCCCCTAGGATTGTTCTATATCTAAGAAAAATATACCCCTATCTTCTATTTTAAAATAAAAAAATATGTAAAGTCGCTCAAAGAGCTTAAACAAATTTTCGTAGAAATAGTATGGAGTTCTTGAAAATCAATATTTTTCGATAGAAAAACTCTGGTTCTCTGCAAGAGACTTCTAATAACGATAATGTTATATATTGTTTATTAAGCCATTTTTTAATTCTAAGAATCTTTTTATTTGCCCTCACGCAGCACTTTCTGTCATTTTTGGGGGTCTTGACGGACCTGTATAATAATTGGGTATTAATACTGGGTATATTCTGAACAGAAACAGGGTTTTT
>NW_023458556.1:110010-135506 GCF_013731165.1 Rhagoletis pomonella
GATTTGCATATAAATATTTGCCAAATGTACCTGTCAAACAATTGCAAATCATCCTTTCAAAAATAAGAAACCTAATTGGTTTGGCCACTGATGGAGGCGATGCTTTGCGCTGGAGACTTGGGCGGCCTGAAAACATTATTGAGTGCAGAAACTGGTTTATTTTATATAATGTGCACATGCCAGTCACTTCACCTTTGCTCAAGCTATGCTTGTAAAAAATTGCCGAAAAGCATTGAGACCCTGTGCCGCAACATATATATGAGGGATTCACAAAGGTGTCGTAAATGTCGTATTGTTATACGTCGTAAGCTTTAAAAGCTTAAATAAATGCTGAGAGAACTTGAAACGGCAACCAACTATTATTTAACACTGCAAAAATTCATAATAGTTTAAAGTTTACGACATACAACAATACGACACTTACGACACCGTTGTGAATACCCCAATAGTTTCTTTTCCTACAGTCCAAAGGGGATACATGAACTGAAGGAATTTCAGGACTACTGTTCGGTAAAACCCCACAAAATCTTGGGCATATCTCAAACACGATGGCTTTCCTTTAGAGCAATGGGATAGTTTGAAACTTTATTTTATTTCCTGATTTTATGAAGTAAATGGTATGCGATCTGCAGACCTGGCAGAAGGAATGTGTTACAAAACCAAATTAACAAAGAGTTCCTAGCTGAAAGCTCTCGTTTGCCATACTTATATGCAGCTATCAAAGCACATTATCTCTCAATTTTGAGTAACTTTATTAAAAAAGATGCGATCAGTAACAATATTAATATGGATTCTAAACAATAAAATAATCATATCAAAATATCTGACATTTTTGTTGGAACGAAAGCTGAGATGTTTACGAAAAGTAATGTCAGTTGTTCTGAAATTCTTGACGTTAAAACCAATAGATATATTCAAGTTTTACATAGAGTTTTTGAACCAAACTAATTTAAGGTTTGATTTCAAGCGTGAAGATAAAAAATGTTTACAAATAATACCACCATCTAACGTAGTTTCTAAACAAGATTTACCAATTTCACCTCGATTGTTAAAGTTTCCCCATCTCATAGATTGCGATCCTGATATAATAACCACGCAGTGGAATTTACTGAGGCTTAAAGTATGTTCACATATAAATGTTATCTCAATCAAAGCTCGTTTTTTTTACCACCCCGTTTACACAGGTAAATCCCAGATTATTAGCCGTCAAATTTTTGTGCTTGTTATTCTCACATCTCAAGAAAAGGTTATGTTTCTTATCTGTGCCCACGATTGAGAGAATACAAAGGTTGCGCCGATCTCGGACCGCTATTCCTCTCAACGAATTTGACAGAATCGTTGTTTGCATGACGTCACACTGGTGCAACTTGTTTACGTTTTCCTTTGCATTATTTTTTCTTCTTCCATTCTTGCTCACGTTTTGGCATTTCTCTCTCGCAATTGCACCAGTGTGACGTCACACAAAAGTTATTCTCAAAAATCCTCTCTGATCGGCGCAATCTTGTATTCTATCATTCTTGATCTGTGCCATCGTGATCACTTTTTATTATTATTACCTTCCTTTTATTAACTCGGGATGTAACTATGTAATATTGATGCGCCTCAAAGATGCAGCGATTTCTATTCTCAAGTTACATACCTGATGACAGTACGAATGGTAATTATAATAGTTAGGTTTAAGTTTTTTAAACTATAATTTTATTTCTGCTATATAAAGCAATTTAAATACGTTTTAACTTGATATTTTATTAAAAATACCTTTACAAACCTCTTTACTTTTACATTTGGCATTTCTCCTCTTCGCAAAAATAATCGATAAAAGCAGGTTGGACACTGAAAAGTTGTCCGTTAAATCTGAGATTATTTTATAACAAGTAATTTTTAGCAAAAAATAAAACCGACTTCAACTCTCATAAAAATATATATATATATATATATATATATATATATATATCTCATGATCCGATGCAAAAAGAATTATCGAAATCGGTTGACGTGGTCTAAAGTTATGCGGTAACATACATAAAAAAAAAAAAAAAAAAAATTATTCCGACGAACTGATAACCTCCTCCTTTTTTGGAAGTCGTTTAATTACAGATTAACAAGGAACGAATTTCGTGTGACTAATCTCTTTTTCTAATTACAGATTAGGGAGTTATGCTTGAAAATGAGCTTGAAAATGAGCATAATCTACCTAGTATAAGTGAGCTTGATATTTCCAGCGATCTGGATATTGATATGTTATGAGAAAAAGTTTATTCTATTAAAAATGGAATTAATGAAAATAGCTTCATGCACCTCGCCAATTTTGTTTTTAATATAATTTCATTACCACATAGCTCTGCGGCTGCAGAACCCAAATTTTCAACGCTTTTTTGGTAAAAACTAAACAAAGAAATAAACTTGAGATTGACAGTATCAATAACATAATGTTATGCAAGGAACTTGTAAACAAAAACAAGTAATTTTTAGCAAAAAAAAAGCCGACTGCAACTCTCATATAAAAAAAATATATATATATATATATCTCATGATCCGCTGATCGGATCTTAACCAGATAAGTATGGCACCACCTCTGAGACACTACCTTTCCGATGCATAAAGAATTATCGAAATCAGTTGACGTGGTCCAAAATTATGCGGTAACATACATAAAAAAAAAAAAAAAATAATAATATTCCGACAAACTGATAACCTCCTCCTTTTTTGGAAGTCGGTTAATAACCCGCACTATATTTGGTCAGCTGTTAAAGATTCAAATGTGTAATTAATTGATTTAAATGTACTTTTAAGAAATTAAACTTATTGGTGCTTAACATGTATGTAAGACTATACCTGCATTTATTTATTTCTAGCTTGTTTTAAAATGTACAAAGTACCTACATATATTTATGTACTTAAATGTTTTGTATTCGAAACATTTAGGCTGCATTCCTTTATTCGTTGTGAACGTTTGGAATAAACTTTTTTGTTTACTTATTCTGACCGTCTGGTCGGTTCTGGTACTATTGTATACTTATTCTTTAGAACGTTTAGACTTTTGTTTGGATTTTTCGTTGATTTCGTTGGTAAATTAAATACGAAATTTGCTATCCAAAATTAATTGATATCAAATAAAACACCTCTTTGAGGTAAAATATTCGAGGGACGAAAACTGACGGAATATAATTTTATTTATTGGGAAGATGATATTGGTCGTGATGACTATTTTGGTACTAAAAACTAAAAGAAAACATGGCTTACCTCGTAAGCTTCTTACCTATTTTCACTCCATTTCTATGATACTGCCGCCTAAGAAGTTTCACTTCAATAAATTTCATCTGTGTGAAACTATGCTTTGAAATATTCTAAACTTGAAAAAAATTTCCTTTGTTTTCGACAAATTTATTGTATTTGGGAATTAGAAGGGGTCCTCCGTTGAAAATATACAAAATTTTATCGAAATTGGACAAAGTTTACTATTTTTGTCCGCAGCTTATATGGATGTGTATTTGGGGGTTGAAATTCGATTTTTTCCTAATATTCAATATTGTCCAACCATTCGATTATTCGGTTCGAAATTTGTTGTTACAAATTCGATTTAATTAGATTTTTTTCGAATTTACAAAATTTTTTTACTGAACATTTAAAAGTTTGTTTGTAAGAATGATAACTCAAATCGAAAAAGAGATTCAATTGAACTTATATTAATGTGATTAATTACCCGTATCGCTCTTCTTAGCATCACAACCATAAATAAATACAAATAAGAAATATTTTTTCTCAAATAAATATCTCGAAAAAATCTGAAAAAATCCAAAAATTCATCAAATCTATCATGTATTTTTTAGTATCAATTATAATGAAAGTATAATGAGCTTTTATTTACTTATATTTCTTTCTTTACAAAAACTAAAGAAATTTATACATACTACACGTTACATTTGTACTTATACAAACATTTATACGTGTGTTTATACTTATACAACGAATAATAAAGACTTACATTTAATAATAACGTATTATTTTGATTTTTAAAGCGAGATTTTTAAGTACTTGAACAATCAACAAAATCATAGGGCATTAAGAGTTCTATCGAGCCACATTTTTGGTTTTTTCCATAGCAAAACGGCTGGTATTCTTGACTCATGCCAAAAATTTCACTTCACATTTGACATCAGTAATGAAAACGGGAATGTCAATCACCTGACACCAAAATTTGATGACAGTCTTTGGCATTTGACACAAAATGAACAGTTATTAGTTGAGACAGTTTTTGATGTCAGTAATTTTGATATAATGAAAACCAAGCATTAGATACAGTTTTTAGATTAAATATAAAGCATTTGAAATCTTATTTATTTTTTATGAACTTATTTGTATACCTGTAGGTCGTTTCTACCGACTATTTCTCTACTGGTAGAGAATATACGTCATTCTCTGCTCTTCATTAGCAGTAGAGAACAGGACGGCGAATTTAAATCTCAATTCGCCTTGGTAGAGAATTGTTACAGAAACGAGCTACTGGAATGTGTAACTATTTAAATCAACAAATGCATTTCGCTGTGATTTAATATCCTACAAAAAAGCGACTAATCCGGGAGGACTCCCGGATCGCAAGGGAACACGCGACTAATACCACTTTTAATCTCTATATGGAATGAACTATGACACAAAAAAGAAGGTAGTTTCAATAAACAACTTTTTGATTAAAAAGGAGATTTTTAACAATTGCTCAATTGTAAAAAAATCGAAGCGGCGTTACCCAATTTAAGTTTTTTGGTGGAGGGTATTTTATATCCTAACTTCGGGAGTATAAATAAAATAGTTGTATCAACATTCACCTTTCAAAAATAATTAATATCTTATCTTAAAAACGTTAAAATTTTACATTAACTTCGATAACTACTTGCCAAAATCTTTATTTTTACATAAATAAATTTTAGTGAACATATTTTAATTTTTTTTTAGTGCCATTATGGCATCTGATTATTACACAATGTAGCTAGCCAGGACTATTACACATTTCGATATTGTCTTTGTCCATGTCTTTCAAGTAACTGGAAAAGGGAATTTACTTTGGGATCCATAGGCCTCATGACTTTCAGAGAAGTGAGTATTATCCAATTCTAGTATGTTTCGACAATATCGTTGTTTCTTAGGGTACAAATAAGTATATTTTACTGTTCAATATTAGAGGGAGTGTGAAACAAAATTGAGGATTTATTGTTAGTATGAAAACTAGAAACACAATTATCAACTTATTGAGCATTAGACCTCTTTCAAAAACAAAAGGGGGTAATATTTGCTTGTTTGTGCAATGGTTTTGGTTTTTGTACAAATAACCGAGCCTTACCCAACAAAATATGTACCTTTGGCTTGTTCAAATTTCAACAACAAAACAAAACAAAAAACAAAACAAAACAAAATTTGAAGGATTTTAGATATCGGATACGGTAGCACGAAATGTCACAATCTACTTAATTGTCAGATTGTTAATATGGCGACGAAAAAGTGACAATGGAACTACCTTCTTTTTTGTATCATGGAATGAACTGTTCGCTGTGGTAAAAATAAAAAATTACGCCAGCTGCGATTCGAATCAGGGTTGTCAGCAGTGATGGAAAAGTAGGCACAATAGTGCCATTTTTGGAACTTTCATTCACAAGGGCACTCTTGGCTCGATTTATTCAGTTTTGGGCACAATCATAAATTATAGACCAGTAAATAACAAACAATCATATATTACTCATAGATTCGGAAAGCGAAAATTAAAATCACTTAAAAATTAAAATAAGGGTCATTATATAAAATTAATAAAAAGTATGCAATGTAAAGAAGAATATTCAAAACTGATCAAAATGTCGCAGTGCTATTATTTCGCACATAGGTATATATACATATGAGTAAACAGGTCCGAGTAGCTATATTTCAGTGTTTTTCCCCTTCGTAATCGGAATATTGTGTTATTTGACTATGCTTTTACTCTACGTACGTTTCAATGCGGCACAAACAAGGAAAAACATGTGTTTTCAATATTTTTATTCTTATTAACCGAAAAATGAAAACAATCGAACCGCATGGTCCTTAAATATGAGCAATTAAAGAGTGTCGTTACGTGACAAATTGGCCCCAATTGGACAGATTGGTCCCACTGCTTAAACCGGGGAAACTGTCCATCAAAGGAGAGTCTTAATGTCCTATTACTCTTCTTTCCCCGGTAGCGAAGACACAAGAGGACCTTCTGCTCCCGTACTACACAAACCACCTGACCACAGCGAAGCATCAACATGAGTTCCGTAAAGTGCACAACAACAGCACTTAGCGCCAAACACACCCAGATAACTTGTGGCCGCCCCGGTGAGAGAACAATTCAAGTAGCGTTGGACCTGTCCAAGGCGTTTGACACCGTCAGTCACTCCACGGTACTGAAGACATAGCGGCCTCTTCTCTCTTACAGGGACCCAAACGGTGGTCGGCGAATTATCTGAGTGCTCGACACACGTCAGTAATTTTTAGAGACAAATCGAGCAAACCCAGGAAAATAAAACAGGGGGTCCCACAGAGTGGTGTACTTTCCCCACTACTGTTTAACGTTTACAGTTGTAAGCTCCCTCAACCACCATGCTGACGATAGCTCGATAATGGCGTCTGGAAATGGAATTGATGACTTTTGCTCGAAAGTGAACGATTATCTCGCCGAGCTTTCTCGCGTCCTTACTGAACGGAGCTCGCCCCTCTCCCCTAGTAAAATCCTCAGCAACACTTTTCACCACTTGGACGAAAGACGTCAGACTGCAACTGGGTATTCACGCCGATGACGAACAAATCCCGACGGTGAATAAACCGAAAATCCTCGGAGTAACCTTCGACAGTCTGCTCTCCTTCTCGTCGCATACAACTACAATTGTCAATAAAGTGCAAAACCGCAACAACGTCCTCAAGTCGCTTTCCGGCAGACAAAGGCAAAGAAACGTTGTTTGCAATGTACAAGGAAATTGGCCGGCCGGTTCTGAACTATGCAGCGCCTGTGTGGTCGCCGGGGACTAGTAGGACGCAGTGGATGAAGCTACAGATCTGCCAAAACACGGCACTCAAGACAGCGACAGGATGCCCTCTGATGTCGCCGCAACATTAACTGCACGACAGAGCTCTGCAATGAATTCTTAGTAGGGTGTCACCGACGTGGTCACCCGAACAGACATTTGCTTGCGGAAGAACCCTCGCCACAGCACGTCACAAGGAATCTATATATTTATATAAAAAAACCTCTGGTCCCGGCAGGCCTTGAACGGCATTCACAGGGAGTCAGTCTCGAGTTATATAGACTCGACGTGTAATTGCCGTTCTGGGCACACAACCACCAGACGTGAACGAGACAGAGCCTCGTCTTCCTCGGGAGACTCTCACCTTAATGGCCTAACTTCGGTCTGGCTACTGTAGCAGGTTAAGCTCATACCTGAGCAGAGTAAATGCAGCTGTGCCAAACGGATGCCCGGTATGCGGAGGGACACCCCATGACTCGAGACATCTCTTCGTATGCCCACTTAACTCCACTCTACTAACGCCTTTGTTCTTATGGACAGACCGTATCGAGCCCGCACGCTTCATAGGGCTGCTGTTAGTAAAGCGACAACGATTGAGGGACCAGCGGATCGGGGTGGGGTGTTTGTAGCCGCTACTTCAACAACAACAACAACAAACTGAGCTATTAAGTGCAGTTAAGCTTTAGTTCTAAATGGGATATTAGAAATCAAAGCAATAGTAAGAAAATATAATACACAACCGCCTTCATCCGCATCGGTAGAAAGAGTTTTTTTTTTAAGCCACCATGAAGAACCTGCCAAAGTCGAACAAACTATCTGACAAACATTAATTGATTTAAGAAATAATAATGTCGATTGCTGTTACTTGTAAAACTAAAACTTTGTATTTCAAGTAGTTTTTTGGTTATTTATTAGAATATTTCTGACGGGTGACATCGAGATCGAGATTGTTTTTTCTTTATATGAAAAAGCATCTCTTCTTATTCAAATGTTATTAACTCAGTTTTGATTTTATGCACTAAAATGATCACAGATCATAATATCTATTCTATACATACATACATATGTAAATGGTTAACATAAGGTCATAAATACATAGTTTGTTTTCTGTTGTGTTGTTTGAATTAATACACTTTAGAAGATCGTGTGCGGTATCGTTTCGGTGATAATAGCGAGAGAAAAAAATTGCGACTTACAACTTTGTACTTAGGGCACTCATAACTTTTAAAAACATAGGTTTAACATTTACCTAATCTCTTAAACTCACTATTCTCCTTGAACAATATCTCCATCTTCATCGTATTCTGTAAGTAACGGGCTATCATCGCTTAATCGATTAGGCGGTAAAGTGGTGCCTGGTGTTGTAGGTGCTGAACGTGATACCCAAATTTTTCGCACTCGACCTCCTCTGCTAGAGAAAAAATTTGTCCCCACTGCACTGCTAAGAGGACTTTTCAATATATATTTGTTAGCAGGTGTCGATGTAATATTTGGCGTCATGGGAATGTAAAGAGCCTTATTTGGTTTTGGGGTAAAGAGTTTTCTTTTGTGTTGCAATGTCACAGGTCGTTTCAATAAATTATCAGTATCATTCGAACTTAAACTATCTTGCGCTGTTGTTGTTATTACCTTAACTATGCTCTTGTCTGAAGAAGGAGATGTCAAACGAACAGTGGTCTTAGAAAATGTTGGATTAGTTGGCGACTTGACAGTTGGGCTAGGCTGAATTTCACAGCACGTAACGGAACCGCAGATTTTTTTTGGCTGTGTATTTGCACTCGAATCCTTCCCTATGACTACGGAAATGCTCTTTGGGGAAGATAAGGTCTGACGTAGTGCAGGTTTCATATGCAGCAACACATCTTCATGACTTATACTGTCCTGTAACTGACGTATTTGATCGAGAATCTCCCTTACTTCCCCAGTTGGGCTTGTGGCTTGTGGTGGAGAACTGGGTAAGCAAATATTTACCAAACTACTCACAGCAGAACAATTAACGGATCCCGTATAGTTACTCATACCCAAGTCGTCCGCTGCATACCTTTCAATCAACTCATTTAGTCTGGATGACGAAGACTCTGTTTTATTTATCTCAGCATGTGGTCTTTGCTTCAACTGATGTTGCTGTTGTAAGACATTACAACATGTTTCCAGACTTTGCCGCAACAAATGTAGGTCTTTCACTTCTGAATCTGATAAGTTATCTGTATTTCCAGGAGCGGTAAAGAGAATATCAGCAACGGAATCACATGATTTGTAAGTCGGATTTATAATACTTGAGTCGAATACAAGTGGCGTGGGACTCGTAGCAGTGCGGTGCAAGGATTTAGATTTAATGTGGCTATTACTAAAAATTGCTGACGCAGCATGATTGTTAAATTGAGTGTGCATAGGAAGCGTTGTAGCGGGATCAGCCGACTCCGACGGGCTGAATTTTCCGTTCTCTTCAGAATTGTTTATACCTATTAAATTACAACCGTTTTCGTTAGGAGTATTTGCGAATGCGGCTATGGAGCAGTTATTTAGAAAAATATCACTGATACTGCTATTGCTATTATTAATAAAATGAAATTGTTGATCGCTTTGGGACTGTATAAAACCTTTTGGAATACAACCAGAGCTAAAATTGCTAGCACATCCACTGCTGCGGTTGCTTCCACTACTTTCATTGCTATCACGATTATAATTTTGATTAAGTTTTCGATTCTGACTGTTGTCATCAGAAACTTCATTGGAATTAAAATATTCACCAACCGATGTTTGTAAGACCGTATTATAGTTTGTAAGCTTTCCCAGTTCAATGTCGTTCTGATTTCCAACTGCTGACCCATTGAGTGCCACTACAGTAAAGTTTGTTACTTTACTATGGTGATCTTGATGTAGTTTCTGAGCAATAACACCACTACTTATTTCGTGAGCTTCAAGGTTGTTGGAGTGTCTATTACCTCCACTTGCGTACATTAATTGTGATGCTGATCTAGGAATCATAAACTGTTGCTGCAAATGCGAACTTAACTCTGCTTCCGGACTGGCTGCCCGAGAATATGGTGGCGGCACAAGCGTGTTAGCTTCATTGATATTACAAATGAAGCTGGAACTAAGCGAATCGACTGTGCTTGCTGCAGAAAGCGACCCAACAGGACGAACGATATAGTTGCGAAAATATTGTACCATTAGGTAACTGGAACCGGTTTTAACGTTGTCACTGTTGCACGTGAAGACGAGTGGATAGAGATCTGGCTTTGATGTGACCTTAAATCGCAAGTTTATAAAAAAAATCAATTTATATATGTAGAAAATATTGCAAGTGTTACCTCGGTGTACGGAGGCGGCGGATGATGGAACGAATTACAACGACTATATTGTGGGGGTGCATAGCAGGAACCCGCCGAGTCACCCTCGGATTGAGTCTGATGCTCCGTGAATCCCCAGCCACAAAGTGTACGACGTTTTTTCCATAAGGAATACGCACAAAGAATTGCTAAAATGACCGCAACTACCACGCACCTATTAATCAATAGCATGCATGTTATTAAAATGTTGTTATTTTTTAGCGTGTAAACTAAAACAGAGTATTTGAAAAATTATACAGGTTTACAAAAAAAACAAAGCTTAAGCATATTAAACCAAACCTATATGTCCGTATGTTATTCGACACGCTGAATGCGAATCCGAAGTCCGTTAGTCTCCACCACGTCAGGTTCGTGGTCAGTTGAAGGTCAAGTAGGGAAAAATTCATTGAATAAACCTGAAAATTCATATACATAAGGTTTTACATTCGCTGAACCCGAATCCGAGGTCCGTTTACCTCCATAATGGCAGCTTCGAGGTCATTTGAAGGTCAAATAGGATATAAAATGTATTCAATAAAAATTAAAAAAAAAATTGTTTTTGTTGTCACTGAAACCGAGTATGAAGGTCCCTTGATTCCTCAAGGTCATCTGGAGGTCATGCCCAGGTCATCCCAAGGTCAAATTCCGATGAATTTTCAGGTTTATTCAATGAATTTTTCCCTACTAGACCTTCAAATGACCACGAACCTGACGTGATGGAGGCTAACGGACCTCGGATTCGCATTCAGCATGTCGAATGACATAGGGATATATACGAGTAGGTTTGGTTTAATATGCATACACTTTTTTTTTTGTAAATTATACATATTTTATCCTCGAAAAGAACTTTTCCTAATCATGAGCAGAGTGTCCAGATTTGGCGATTTCGCGCCAATTTGGCGATTTTTCTTGGATATTTGCGCGTAAAAATTTAGGAAATCGCCATTGGCGATTTTTGGCAATTTTTTTCCTTCAAATAAATTTTTTCCATTTATAAAAATATACAAAACTTAGTTTTCCACGATAACTTTACAGAAGCGGCTAATGAACTGCGTGACAACCTTCACTTAAGAAGCATATTAAAAGACTGTCAAAAATGTTTAATCACCCTTATCCAAGAAACGATTTTGAAACGATTACCTAGTCAATTAAATACTTTTAAAAAAGCGAGTTTCAGGGACCTGCCAATTCACAATTTGACTTTGAAGGAAAGAAAAGCAGCATAAACTGAATATTTTAATCATTTAACTTTCCCATGGAATAACTTTTTTCAGAACCATTCCATCCGACCCTGAAGAATTTTGAATAATTGCTTACGGAGTGAAAACCACAACAGGCCATAAAATGTCTGTAAATATAAGTAAAGTAGCCTTCATATTAGTTGCGATCCCGTACGAGTCCGGACTAGTCAGAAATAGTCAGAATCAGTCAGATTTTACTGGAAATCGATCCCGTACTCGGTTCTCTGACTACTGAGAGGACAAAAAAGAGAGTAATTGCGGTTCTCTCTCTGCCAGAAGTTACCAGTTTTGGTCCCAGAATTTTTTGCTGGTAAGTTCTGGTAAATGTGTCAAACTGTAGTGTAAAGAAAAGTGTACTCTGCTAATTCATGTTGGAAACTATTTAATTACTTGTTTAAGTGGGTTCTAATGAATTTTAAAGTGTTTTTAGTTATTTGCATGTGTGAGCTGAGTGTGTTTACATACAAAATAAGCAAAAATTTACAACCAAAATTTGGAGGTTATGTTGAAGTTGACAGTAGTTACCATTTTTTACTAGAAAGCGTTCCCGTACTTTTCAATGTTACTCTCTCGCTCTGAGTGAATTATTATTTTTTGACACTTTTACTAGTCCGAGTCTGAGGAATACGGGATTGCACCTATTATTATCCTTGCCGCACTCACATGCTTTTGTTGAGCGCGTTTTTTCCGTAATGAATTCAACAAAAACTAAGATTCGAAATAGGATGAGGTTGGAAAGCCTTAATTCAATAATTCGAATAAAGTGTTATATGAAGACTACTAGTTTCTGCTGCAAAACGTTCAAACAGTATGTTATCAAGGTTAAGTAGCATAACATACATGTAAATCATTCAGACACTATAGGTGATTTTGAAGAAATTGTGGAAATAGCTGACCTCGCCTTATTATAGGATTCTATTTTATTTTTAGCGCCGAGCGCTTAAAAGCGGATTTTGCGATTAATCAATTAATATGAGTTATAATAAATTCAATAATTGCGCAGTCCTATTGCAAAATGTATTGAAACAAATATTTAAAAAAATATGCGTATTTTTTAGAAAATTGTTTGTACATCACTATTACATAAGTGATTTGTGTTATTTATTATTTCCTTCTGAAGCTATTATATTCGTTTTTGGTTTTAAAAACTATATTATAACAAGATTTCATCTTTAAAATAAAATATTTGTTAAATCGATTTCATGAATTTTATTTAGAAAAAATTGGCGATTTTTGGCGATTTTTTTCAGAAATTGCGCTTTTTTTTAAACAATCTGGACACCCTGATCATGAGGCGAAATTCCCCACAGTAAGTGTTGCCGTGCGCGAAAAACGAAAACGCTGTACACAACCCAAAAGTACCCGGGGACCAATTGGTGAAAATCTGCGAAAAGGTTTATTTCTGTATATACTGTGGCATAAATGCAGAATAACTACAATTCTCAAATCAAAAATATGTATACGAGGATTGATGGAGATCATTGAGGTGAGCCTAGAGGTATGTATTTCTTGGGGACAAACAACAACTACAAGAGTTAGTAACGGTCAAAGTTCGAATTAAGAATTTTTTTCAAATAAAAATTTTTCAAAAATCCTTTCATGGATATTAAAAACGGTTATGCCATTCGATAGAGAATTTAATTTGATGTACATATCTGTGTTCGTATGGAATAGTAGCTTATGTCCAAAGGCTGGCTTTAGTATAGTGCGGCATTCTCAGCATACAATTGCGAATGACTCACTGGCGCCGAGCCGTTGAAGAACTTTTGGCAAATAAATGTGCAAGAAACAGTTCCGATACTAGCAAAACAGTATCGTCCAAAGATTCCTTGTCGTTTAAAGAATAAAGGGAATGCCGCATTATACTAAAGCCAGCTTCCCGACATAAGCTACTATTCCATACGAACACAGATATGTTGTATACGCCTTGTATATGTAGTTTTCTCAAAAATCGAATTTATGTAAAAAATATATTAAAACAAATGTTTCTGGAAGTATATAGAATATTAACAAGCTTTCATTTGATATACAGTATGCAGTCAATAGACCTTACTTTACACAGAAAGAAGAATTCAACTTAGTAAGTGTTATAATCCCTAAGCGTGACCGAATGCCGCCTACGCGGAAAGATGTTTTCTGGAAAAGGTGTCCAGCTCCTCTTCTTCGGCGACACACAAAGGAGAATTCTACTTGGTAAGGGTTATAATTCTTAAGCGTGACCAAAGGCCGCCTACACAGACAGAAAGAAGTTATGCGTGAAAATACTGTGGATAGCATAGCCGGTGTTGGACGGACCAGGGCTGTTTTTTTTTATAATTTTTAAAGTGAGGACTATTGACTGCATATTTTAAATCAAATGCAAGCTTGATACATTTCCTATTTAATTTTAGACCATTTGCATATAACTAATAGTTTTGATGTAAAAAATTGCTTAGTTTGAACTTTGACCTTTCATAACTCTTGTAGTTGTTGTTTCCCCCAAAAGCCGTTATGTTCAGCTCAATTATCGCTATCGATCCTCATTTTTTGCTTTTAAATTTGAGTATTTTAGGTATTCTGCATTTGTTTTTAATTGATTAATAAATACAAAATTAGGAGGGCACACTAATTTAATAACAATGATTAGCAGACTGCGGATGTTTGTGCAAAAAATAAGCCTAAAGGTATGTATAACTATAAGCAAAATCTGTTACAAATTTATACATTTTCTGTGTTTGTTTGTATAGGTTTTTTTTTTACATAAAAATCAGTTGTTTAATTATGATAAATTTAACAGCTCTTGAAATTGTATACAAAATCGTTTCGATCTTTAAAACATCTTAAATCTCTGACCATTGTTACGTTAACATGTTGTCTTAATATTTTATCTTACCAAAAAAACCAGTGGCTGATGAAAAATAAATTCAATACGTGTTCGGACGGCGGTGGTAGTTGTCGTGGCCCACTTTGGTATGGTGGACAACATCCTTGAGTACAACATTCCCTTGGCAACGAACAATAATGGCCTCCTTCACAGAAGCGAGCTGTAACCTGGTGATAACAATTAAAAGTGCATACATATATTTCATACATATATTCATATTCATATATAAGTATATATCGTTGCTTGAAGTACAAAACCGCGTATCAACAAAATGCAAAACCACGTATCAAGACAATCCAAAGCCGCGTATGTGAGGTTGCATAAATAATTTTCTAGAGAGTAAAAACACTCATATTTCAAAATGATTCTTTTTTTATAAAGCAATCGAATTTCCGGCTAGTATATTTCAGGACGAATGGATAAGGATTGAGCCAAGAGCTTGTATGAGCTAGCGGGATCCCGGGATTTTGATATTCATTAATTTTCAACTTAAATCAATGCAGAATAAAGTATGGGTACCAAATGCAAGAAAAAATTCCTTTAGATAAAAAATAAAATAAATTTTGTGGGTTCACATGGACGAATAGGTAATTTTTTGAGCTGGTAAAGTTAGAAGGACGAAATTCGAGGATGTTATCGAGTTTATATAAGCCCTTAACACATAATTTTTTCAAAAACAAATATTGCGAAAAGTCAAGGATAAAATTTTAAAAGGACACTTTCAAACTTACCAGTCCTTCAGCACCAAAAACTTGAATCTGTTTAAATTCTAAAGGATTTCCTCTTTAATTTGATACCCTACTTATTCTCTAAGCACATTTCTCTAAATTTTTAAAATAATTTTTGAATCACTGACGTCAGAATGAAAAGTTAAGAAGGCAATTTAAATATATTTGGCCCATAGCTTCGCGACTATCTTGATATTTGCGTTCAAGATTTACTGTCACGCGGTCCTTTTCAAATTGTCCCAATTTTCTCTAAGAGTATGGAACTGATTTCATATATCTCCATACCATGTTCAAGTACAATACCATGAACACATCCGGAGATAGGCAGTGTGAAAGATTCGGTTTGTATGGGAGGTGCCACGCCCCTTGTTCCAATAGCCACAATTTTTCTTCATGACTATGCGACTGACTTTATATACCTTGTACATCCTAATTCCGGTACTCTACCACGACCACTTCCAGAAATATGCAGTGAGAAAAAATCCGTTTTATGGGAGGTGCCACGCCCCTTTTTCCAATAGCCCCAATTTTTCTTCAGGACTATGCGACTGACTTTATATACCTTGTACATACCAAGTACCGGTACGCTACCACGAACACTTCCAGAGATATGCTGTATGAAAAATTCGATTGATATTGATATGCCTCCTTTTCCGATAACCACAATGTTTCTCCATGAGTATGCGATTGCTTTCATATATCTCCATACCATGTTCGAGTCCTCTTCCATGAACGTTTTCCGGGATATACAGTATGAAAACTTCGGTTTATGTGGGAGGTGTCACGCCCCTTTTTCTAATAGCCCTAATTTTTCTTCATTCCGTTTAGGAGGTGTTCGACTCCTAACACCGTGACACGAGATTTTTATATATTAGAAGGAGATAATAAGCATTAAAGAAACAAAGAAACATACCCAAAACCATGATACAAAAAAGAAGGTAGTTTCAATAAACAACTTTTTGATTAGAAAGCAGATTTTTGACAATTGCTCAATTGTAAAAAAATCGAAGCGGCGTTACCCAATTGTATATATGGATTTATTGGAAAATTGCGGCGTGCCACCGTAGAACTTGGAAATAGAGGTAAATGAAATCAATCCCAAACCTATGAAAAATGGGGGTATATGAAAACGATCTCGAAGCCATTGAAAGCTAGCGGTATAAACCAAATAAACTAAAATTCTTGTGACGCATAGATACCTCTGGAAGCATTTATTTTTCCAACGGAAATATGTACAGGAAAACGGGCGCGACACCTTCTGGAAAGTAACATGATCACAGGGTGTATCCCGAGAACCATTTTAAGCTAAACCTTCAGGGATTACTTTCTCGCCAAGACCCATAGGCATAAGCTGAAACTGCGTCGCAAGTTTTATGATCGGCTTAGGTAAGGTTTAACCACTAAACCCCCTTTGTTTTCGTCGCTACTGAATTCTATAAACTGTCAGCTTTCACACAATTTAAAATGTACATGTAAGAACAAACTATTTTTAAATCGACAAAAAATTAATAAGAAAATTTGAAGGATTTTAGATATTGGGTATGGTAGCACGAAATGTCACAATCTGCTTAATTGTCAGGTTGTTAATATGGCGACGAAAAAGTGACAATGGAACTACCTTGTTTTTTGTATCATGCCCAAAACTATTCAAAATGTTGTGTCCCTATAATTTTTCACATGACATGAAACACAGCGCAAACATGATATATCAACGGTGGACAAACGCGGCTCTTTGAGCCAAATGCGGCTCTTTGCTTAGCAAAGTGCGGCTCTTTTTACTTTCTCCTTGCTATGATCATTTTGGCACTTTTTAAAATACATATTTCTTTGTTGGACATTCTTTTCCATTGCTTTTTTTTATATTCTTTGTATATACACATACGCGAATTGAGATCGAAATATTACCCGCAATCGGAGAATGAAAATTGGCTTTCTGACTTAATGTTCTTTAACGATATGATGGAACATTTGCAAAACCTGAATTTGTCTCTACAATTAGAGAATAAAAGTGTTTTTGATTTGTCGGAAATTATTTTAAGTTTTGAAGCTAACTACGTCCTTTTTTATGATCTCAAAAAAAGAATATTTCATCATTTTTCATGGCTAGAAAAAATATTGCACATAATTTAAAAGCAGATTTTGAAAAAAATTTGCCGATTTGAAATTAATTAAATGTACGTTTGCATACTTCATAAGCCGTTTTTTATGTAACATAATTGAGAATGAATTTACAATATCCGAAATACTCCTTTTTATGAAAAGCGCAGAAGAGTTGGAATTTTGCGAATTAAAAGAAGACAAGGCACTGGAAATGCAGCATAAAGCTTTACTATTGCTTGATTTCCGGCAATAAGTATCAAATTTAAAATATCAGCTGTTGAAAACAGCTGCGTCCCGTATATTTTCAATTCTTGGTACAACGTATAACTGTGAGTGTGTACTGTACAATGACATTCGTAAAGTTAAAATGCCGTTCACACTAGATATGGGCACGGGCCTAAATTTTCAGGCCCGACCCGGCACGAGTGCAAAATCAACTTTCAAAAATACGCACGAGCCCGCACGTTAAGAATTTTAGTGGGGCCCGGCCCGGCCCGGCACAACGGTACACGTCCCAGCCCGGAAATAAAGAGCCAACTTTTATTGTATGTATACATGTGTACATATTTTTAATTTTGTGTTTATGTATGTATATTTACCTAAGTGAATCAATATTTTACTTGAAAGATTTGTATAATATATTTTCTGGGAAGTAAAAAAAGTGGAAAGTATTTTATGTACAGATAAGTTAACAAAACTTCTAAGTATCTTATTTTTTCTATCGGTCTCCAAATATTTCTTTTTTGCTTTTCTCTTATCAAAAGAGGTTTAATATGTACTATTTTTTTTTTATAAAAACAACAGCTTATCTCAATTTGTATTATTAGCAACGGGCTTTTTCGTGCTTACTCGTGCCTTTATGAAAGTTTACTGAACGCCCATGCACGCACGAGTTCGTTCTGACAGCAAATATTTCGGCCCGTACCCGCGGGCTTACGCAGGGGCCCGCCGGGTCTGGTGTTGCCAGACATTTCTTCTTTGCGCCCATTTTTTATGTCGCCTTTCGATTTTGGTTCTGAAAATTGTAATTGTTTAGCTTAATTACAAATTTCTAATATATGTTCTTTCTTTTCCTTTATTTGTTTGTTTTCATCAGCCATTGCGCTCAAATCAAATGCAAAGACGTAAACCGTCCCCAACAAGCTAAAAAAAATTTGATTGGTATTCCCATAATGCAGTAGGTCGCAAAACGTAAACGCGTAAATAACATACCTTTGAGTGTGACAAAATGTAGACGGCGTCGTTTTCCGATTTTGTATGGGAAGCAACAACACCACTGATTTTACGGTTAGAAAACTTCTTAAAATGTAGACGTCTACATTTTAAGACACTATTTGGAACGAACTGTGAAAACCCCATATAATTCTCTTGTGAGAGAACAGATGCCATTTCACCGGAATTTTGCTGTAGGACATTTTTTGCTGGAGATTTTAAACGAACGTACCTATTGACTAACCAACATTTAACAGAACTGTTACTAACGGCTTTATCTGACGTAAAACCAGATTTTGAAAATTTGGCCAAAAGATCTTTTGAATTTTCTTTAATATCTATCTTGCGTAAAATGCATTTTAAGTTGACTATGAAAAAGAAAAAATGGTGATTACAATAAAACAGAATTTTAATCGTTAAAACCTTTTTCTAATTTCTCTGCGACTACGAGCCAATATCTTTAAAACTAGAAGGCCCCGGAACCTAAAAGTGGGTATATTTGAAAAGGTGAAGAGCCCAGCTTTCCAATGGCATAGTCAAAATTTTTCGACACGGTTACCGTAATCTCCTCCGAATGCCTGCTACTAATACGAAAAAAACGCTATCACTGAATTCGAGTTAAATCGAAAATATCGTTGCCAGCTTCGAATTCTGATTCGAAATTAGCTATTGCAAAAGAAACAATAGACATTTATGTATGCGAGTATAACGGTATATTTCTTTTCTTGCGTAAACAACAATTACAAAAGTTATTAAGGGTCAAAGTTCAAATTAAACAATTTTTTAAATAAAAATTTCTTAAAAACGAATGCATGGATTTTAAAGTTTTTATACCCGAGCGCACTTGTGCACAAGGGTATATTAATTTTGTTCACATAACGGTTGTTTGTAACAGCCAAAACGAATCGAGATAGATATAGACAAATGTATACATAAATGATCAGGATGAAAAAAGAAATCGATTAAGCCATGTCTGTCTGTCCGTCCGTCTGTCCGTCTGTCCGTCTGTCCGTCTGTCCGTCTGTCCGTCTGTCCGTGTACACGATAACTCGAGCAAAAATTGAGATATCTCAACGAAATTTGGTATGTAGGCTTCCCTTAATCCAAGGTAGGTTGCTATTGAAAATGGGCGAAATCGGACTGTAACCACGCCCACTTCCCATATAACGGTAATTTCCAGAAATACGAAAACTGCGATATTTTAGTAACTACTGAAGATAAATCACTCAAAATTAGTATTTACAATAATTTTTTGGCAAAAAATAATAATATTATACATTTTTGGAAAATGGGCGTAGCCACGCCCACTTATGGTTACATGTGTATATCTTGGTAACCGCTGTACCAATTTCTACCAAACTTGGCACAGTTATCGGCCCTGGTACAGCATATAAAATCGCCTAAAATTTTTAAAATCGGACGATAACCACGCCCACATCCCATATAACGGTAATTTAGAGAAATACAAAATCTTCGATAAATCAGTAAATATTGAAGCTAATTTATTCAAAATTGATGCTTGCAACAATTCTTTACCAAGAAATACGTTTGTGATAAATTTTTGGAAAATGGGCGTGGCACCGCCCACTTATGATCACATATATGTATCTCAGTAACCGTTCTACCAATTTGTACCAAACTCGGTGTGGTTATTGTGCTTGCCACATATAAGCAAACCGTTGAAAATTATTGAAATCGGACTAAAATAACGGCCGCTTCTCATATAACGGTAAATTTCAGAACTGCTTGAAACTTCAAAATTTCGAAATCTAAGGACTCTAATTTACTCAAAATTGATACGCCCCGGCTTACCATATAGCCGTAGCTTTCGGTAAGGCGAAAAACATATATTTAATACGTGCGCCGGGTATTTAATGTTCGGCTCTGCCCGAACTTAGGCTTTCTTACTTGTTTTTGTTTAGTTTTCACAAAAATCGAATTAATGTACGCAGAAAGCCATTCCGCTTCTCTTTGCGGCAACACAGAAAGGAGAATTCTACTTAGGGAGGATTATATTTACGTAAAATTAAAGGGAATCAAATTTCCTATCAAATGAGTTCAAAATTTTTAAAATCCATGCATTCGTTTTCAAAAAATTTTGATTTAATGAATTGTTTAATTAGAACTTTGACCCTTAATAACTTAGTTGTTGTTTCCGCAAAAAAATATTCCGTTATGTTCAGCTCAATCATCCCTACCGACTCCAATATTTATTTCTTTTTTATTTGAGAATCGGAGCTATTCTGCATTTGTTCCAAAATTTTAATTCGTAGTCGCGCCGAAATGTCAAACGAGCACAATCGTCAAGTCGAAATGTCACGCAACAAAACAAAATCTTAGCTTTTTACGCACGCCGGTCAATTTCGGTTGGTCCCATACAAGTTGTATGTGCATCATGATTCAATAATAAAAGGTTTGCTCAAAAAACAGTTTTCTCGCTCCCTCTTGACAAAATCGAACTCGAATGTCACTAATGAGCAAACCTTTAATTATTGAATCATGTATGTGCATGAGAAATTTTTGACAGTAAATTGCCGTCGTGCGTGAATATTGGGTTGGTCTGTCAGTCTCTTATTTTTCTAAACCTCAGCAGATTGTAATGCCAAATGCGCGCAACCACGGTTAGATGCTAGTTTTCCCTGGTTGCGCAAGTCAAGACTTTCCTCTAGTGCGGTTTAGAAATAAGATTTTGACGTTTTGGAATGCACCCTCTAATGTGCATACATACATCTGTTTATAATTATGTTTCTGTATGTAGTATACATGTATGTACGTATATGAACATGTGTTTACACATATTCATATATGTATGAATGTCAATGCATTTTAATGTAATATGTACGTTATAAAAACTTACTGGCCCCGGCATACGGATGATATTAAACATTAAAATAGTAGGGAGCAAAATCATGTTTTCTCTCCTAGAAACTATTTGTCATTGATTGAAGATAAACTGTTTTTCCGTATCCATCAACTAGTGGATAGTTAGCCCCAGTGTTTTATCGATTGTGTTTTTTCGCAATGACGTCTGGCGTCTCATAATTTTCTTATATAAAATTGATATCTCTCCCAAAAGCAATTATGTATAATAGTGCGTAAGGTATTTGATTCGGCTTTATGTTTAGCTTCTTAACTAGCGACCAAACTGTTACCCCAAACTTTTCATTATTTTCATACACTTTTCACTTTCTCGTTACACAATTTGTTAAAATAAAATATTACGTTATTTCAATATCTTTCACACTCATAGCCAGTAATTAAAAACATTTTATATATTTTTTCTACTGCATCTATTCAATATAATTTTCACAAAAGCCGTGAGGAAAAACATTTCAGAGGAGACATTTTCTTAACTACCCTTAACATATTGTTCGTCATTCCTCAACTTCCGCTTAACCACCCTGTGTTGGGACGTCTATTTACCCTTGGCGTTATTCCTTTTATTCAATATTAGTCTGTTCCCGCACGCGTCAGATGTGTTAGTTCTGCTCACGATGTAGTGAACAAAGGTGGCGCATTCCGTAAGCCGCAGCATTTTCTTTATCAATTGTTATTATAATCCATTATTTTACAATTGAACAGATTTATTACACGTTTCCAATCGAAACATTTAATATTAGCTTTGTTCCATATTCTTTCCGGGCTGTTTCGGAAATTAGGCCCAATTTCAGTTGGCCTACTTAAGTAGAGATTGTTGATTAACCTTCACTATTCATTTTAAGATCATATATTTAATCTGAACTTAAATGGCCAATATTGTCTATTTAAATAAGAGATATTCAACCCTGGATTTGTACCAAACAACCAAGATTGATTGGAAGGTTGTTTAATCAATCCCACCAAAAAACAATCAGCTGTTCAGCACAAAATGCCAATTGATTGGCATATTTAAATAAAGTTGATCTGAAACCCAACGAAAGCTAAATGGAATTTAAAAAGCAATCCACAATTAAACTTAAGTGCCGTTTAAATATTCATTTGAAATTGACCTTAGGGCTTAAAAATAAGTTACTCTCTCACAAGTGTCAAAAATGTGTCAACACGTGCCAAAAGTGACCAGAGCGTGAGGAACTCAAAAAACCTCATTTCGTGCCCGGAACCAATAAATCTCCTCTGAACAATGATTTCATGTGTATTTATCTTATATGGCTAATAAAACTAGCAAATACTTCCATTTCTGAAACTTTGCTGCTATTTTCCCTTTTTGTATTTTACAAAATTTGTTTTCGGATGTAAACAAACAACAGCTGTTCAAATTTCAAATTGATTTTTTGCACATTTCTGCACGGAAAAAAGTCCGGGCTGTTTCAGGCACGAGGACAAGAAATATACTTTTGTGAAAAGGGGATTTCTGTCCCTTTTCTTCGCACGCAGAAAGGAGAATTCTACGTAGAGAGGGTTATAATCCCTAAGCGTGGCCGAAGGCCGCCTACGAAGAAAAGTGTTCTCTGCGAAAGGTGTTCAGCCCCTTTTCTTTGGCAACACAGAAAGGAGAATTCTACGTAGTGAGGGATATAATCCCTAAGCGCGGCCGAAGGCCGCCTACGCAAAAAGAAGTTGGACGCACAAAAACTCGTTTAATAGAGTGCCAGCAGCAACTTACCTCCATTTTATTTTTAATAGAGCGACAGCACCAGTTTTCCTCCATCGTATTTATATTAGCTGCGATCCCGTACGAGTCCGGACTAGTCAGAAATAGTCAGAATCAGTCAGATTTTACTGGAAATCGATCCCGTACTCGGTTTTCTGACTACTGAGAGGACAAAAACGAGAGTAAATAAGGTCCTCTCTCTGTCAAAAGTTACCAGTGCTAGTCCAAAGATTTTTTGCTGGTAAATTCTGGTAAACGTGTCAAACGGGCTGCTGTAGTGTGTTTGGCAACCAAATTGTAAACAAAAGATAAGTCCACTCTGCTAATTCATGTTGAAAAGTATTTAATTACTTGTGGATTACAATGAATTTGAATGTATTTTTTGTTTTTTTTTCATGTTTGAGCTGAGTTTGTTTACATACAAAATAATAAAAAATTTAAAACCTAAATTTGGAGGTTATGTTGAAGTTGACAGAAGTTAAAATTTTTTGCTAGAAAGCGATCCCGTACTTTTCAATGATACTCTTGCTCTGAGCGAATTTTTATTTTTTGATAGTTTAACTAGTTTTAGTCCGACGAATACGGGACTGCACCCATTAACTTCACAAGATTGTTGTGCGGATTTTTAACATTGGAATATTGCAATTAAATACACAATTTCGTGAAAGTTTACCCTTAAAACATCACAAATGTTAAAAAACCATTAATTGCTTGTTAAATTCATTTACTCCATTTATTTGCGTCAAATCATCCCAATATATTGCGAAAAGTGCATCTTTATTTCTTTGAATTTCAGACAAAGCGATGTTTGGGCGTGCGATGTACTTGAGCTGTCAGTTTACAGAAAACATCGTTGCTTCGATGCCTCGATGAATCGACTATATATACATCGAGTGGAAAAATTTCGTTGCATCGAAGCAAAACATCGATATTTTCGATGCGTCGATGTTTTTCTGACTTCTCTACGCGCTTCTAATTATTGTCCGGTTTAGATCGTAATTATAAATATACATACATACATCCATGGCGCATCCATACGCCTTGCATACATCAAAATAGAATTAAAAGAAAGCCAAAACATTTTCGGTGTTTTTATGACATGTGGATTCTCAGGAACTTACAGCCAATGAAGATAAAGCTACTCTCTGTGTATCTATTTTTATATTACTGCAATAAAGTTGCTGCAAGTATACCTGAGGATAATGGTGTTCGATCTCAAGGTATGATTTTTGGAGAAATTTATTTGTGATATACCTACATACTTATGAAAATCGTTTTTAGTGACATTTATGGATCCAGGAACAATAGTAGACTATAAGCCAAAGTCGCGCCACAGAGGATTTTTCGAAAATGATATGCGAATATATTGTTACCGTGGATCTCTTAAGGATTTGACTCGCTTTTTTGAAAATGTTGAACTCAATTTGGAGATCGAAGGCGATGAATATACGCAATATGAAGGTGTAACACCTATGGAAGTCCGCCAGCATTTTGAAGAAAGGCGGTCATTGTTTAACTTCAATTTATTCAGTCAGAAGCGTGCTCGTCTGCAGCTGTCGCCTTTCAAGCAGCAATGTATTGGTATCGACACCACTTTGCCTTACCGCGTTCGCCTACTGCAAATTCGAGTTGACAACTTTCGTGTTCTAGAACTTGCGTTGGGTATCAGCATTTTTGTTTTCGCCGGAAAACTTAGCGATAACTCATTATTCTTTTATTTTACGGGTATTGCTTTCGGCATATGTTCATCGTTTATGCTTCTGATTTGGCTATCTAGCAAGTTAATGCCTCGGTAATTTTAATTATTTAAGTAGTCTTTGAAAATTTAAATATTATTCATTTTTAGACGCCCTATGGTTTATGGAATGCTTATCGGTGGTTGGGCGCTTGGTGTTTATATTATTCAACGACTTTGGGAAAACCTCCATTTAATTTTTCAAATGTATCGCGTATATGTCCTTTGGTATATCTTTTTAACGGGGCTACTGTCATTTTTTTTCTGTTACCGTGTGGGACCTCCTAAAAATCGTAGATCGAAAAATATAATAAAATGGATATTGCAAATAATGGCATTAGCTTTAATTTATATATCAAGCCAGTATGAAGAAGCCAGTGCCGCAATAGGGGTTCTCACTATCGTAGTAAATTATTTCCCGTATTATATATTTCACAAACTTCTCAAGATATACAGACGGTTCTTTCCACCTAAAAGGCGTTTGCTAACCAACGATGAATTTTATGAACAAGGAGTTATAGAAACTTCAAAGGCATTAAACGAACTGCGAGCGTTTGCAAGTAGTCCTGATTGCAATCAGTGGAAGGTACGTATATTTGTCTAAACAAATCTCCATCAATCATTAAATTAATCCGTTTTTAGATTATATCCAAACTCAGAGATCCGTTG
>NW_023458556.1:135906-169239 GCF_013731165.1 Rhagoletis pomonella
ATTTAACCATTGTCACCTCAACGTTGTAGGGCAGTTTTGCTACTCCCAAATATATGATTTTTCAAGCATGTTGCCTTCCTACCATACTTTCTTTAAATTTTGTATGTTATGCATACATAAAACCCCATTAAAATGTATTTATTAACATATTGTATGATAATTGAATATACGGTGCCCCTATTATACATCTAGCTAAAACAAGTAATTTTTAACCAAAAAACACAACCGACTTCTATGCTCATATACAAATTTAGGAAGACCGTTATTTTATTCATGGTCCAATCATCGGAACTAAACCAAATAACGATGGGACCACCCGTGAAGCACCACCTTTCCCATAAAAACGGATTTATTGAAAACGCTCCATCCTTATAATAATATAATTTAAAATTGTTTTCAAGAATAATCGTTATCAGGCAGATTCTGCAATTCACTTTCGAGTGAATGTCAACCAAAGTCACTTTGAAAGTGGTTCAAATTAACTCAGAAGTCAATTGTAGAATCTGCCTGTATATTTGGATTTTTATTTTTTCGATCAATTTTGTTATAATTTATGATTAAAGCATTTACAACGGCCATAAAACGCAGTCTCCATTGTAACAACGGTCAACAATAATCGATAAAAATCCAAAATAACGATAACTTTTTAAAAAATAAAACAAAAATAACGATTTTGCAATGATATAAAAATAAATTTCTTGTTATTTAATAGTTATTGTTGTTGTAGCAGTAGTGCTCAACCCCTCGGTTTCATTATGAGTCATAATCTTCGTCATCTGACTGCTTAATTCTGTTGCACCATTCGGAATGAGGGCTAATGCTCAAAAAACGTATAATTGTAGTTCTAAGTTGCATACTAATATTACGTTCAAATTGGCCCCATTTATCTTGTTAAATGAAAAGAAGCTTTTTGGAAAACACAATCGTCCACATTGAACATTTGGAGTTAACTTTGACGGTTGTTTGATTACCAATAAAAATTCGAAAAAAAAATATTCAAAATCAAGTTTTTATGTTTCAATTTGTTTTATGCAAATGTCTGCTTCATGATATTAATGCATACGGATTATTTAGATACGTCAAAATGGTTAGTTTGTATGCTCTATTTATTTCTGCGTACGACGAGATCTGATGGGGAAATAACTAACTACCGCCTTGGCCTCTTTTTTGGCGGGCAGGCATGCATACAATTTTGATAATTTTTTATATTTTTCAGAATGGCTGCATTTCTTTATTTATTCTGAACGTTTGGAATAAACTTTTTTGTTTACTTATTCTTTAGAACGTTCCTGATGATATGTTAACGTATATTCCAAACGCATTCTGTTTATTCCGGCTGTGAAATGTGATTATCCGGAATGTATAAAGAAACGCAGCCAATATAAATTTTTTGAACGTTGGCGTGTCAAATGAAAGCTTTTGGGTCTTTCTGATTGGTCGGAGCAGAAAGCTTTCTGATACAACTCTGCGCTGAACTGATTTTCAAACGAGTTAAATGATTTAACGGGTTCAATTTTCCAACAACAATTGCATACGATTTTACTTGTTTATGAGCATGCCCCAAGAAGCGTGCAGCCTCTATGGGGTCGGTCCATAGGGGGTTTTCCGGGCATGCGAAGAGATGTTTCGAGTCGTGAGGGGTCTCTGCATGCCGGACATTCGTTCGGCACATCCGCATTTAACCTACTCAGGTAGGAATTTAGCCTGCTGCAGTAGCCAGAGCGAAGTTGGGCTATTGTTGTCCTGGTCTCCCGAGGCAGATGGAGCTCCGTCGCGTCAATGTCCGGTGTTTGTGTGCCTAGAACGGCATTCACAGGTCTTGAGTCTACATAACTCGAGGATGCGTCCCTGTGAATGCCGTTCAGGGCCTGTCTGTGAGCTGACGGGTCCAGAGGTTGCTTAATGAACCTCTGGACTTCATCCGTCAGTTCATATAGATGCCTCCTGACGTGCCTCGGCGAGGGCTCCTCTGCAAGCAGCTGTCTATTTGGGTTGCCACATCTGTGGCTCCCAGCAAGAAACTGCTTTCAGAGCATCGTGTTGTGCTCCCTAATTGCGAGCATTTTCGCCTCATCGTGGAGGTGGTGTTCTGGTGACATCAGGAGGCATCCGGTCGCTGTCCTAAGTGCTGTGTTTTGTACCGTCTGTAGCTTCGTCCACTGCGTCCTACTAGTCCCCGGCGACCACACTGGTGCTGCGTGGTTTAAAACCGGCCGGCCTATTGCCTTGTATGTTGCCAGCAACGTTTCTTTGTCTTTGCCCCAAGTACTGCCGGCTAGCGACTTGAGGACCTTGTTTCGGCTCTGTACTTTATTGACAATAGCGGTTGCGTGCGCAGAGAAGGAGAGAAGGCTGTCGAATGTTACTCCGAGAAATTTAGGATTATTCACCGTCGGAATTGGTGTGTCATCGACGTGAATTCCTAGCGGTAGCCTGACCTCCTTCGTCCAGGTTGTGAAAAGGGTCGCAGAGGATTACGTAGGGGAGAGGGCTACACACTTTGCAGTGAAGAAGCGAGAAAGTTCAGAGAGATATCCGTTTACTTTCGAACATAGGTCATCAATTCCATTCCCAGTCGCCATGATCGAGCAATCGTCCGCGTAAGAGACAATCGAGACTCCCTCTGGTGGTTGAGGGAGCTTTGAAATGTAAAAGTTAGACAGTAACGGGGAAAGGACACCACCCTGTGGAACCCCCTGTTTTATTTTTCTGAGTTTGCTCGATTTGTCTCTAAACATTACCGACGAGTGTCGACCATTCAGATAATTCGCCCACCACCGTTTGAGCCTCTGTGGGAGAGAGGAAGCCTCTATATCTTCTAGTAGCGTGGAGTGGCTAACGGTGTCAAACGCCCTTGACAGGTCCAACGCTACTAGAATCGTTCTCTCACAGGGACGTTAATGGTTAAGGCCACGAGTTATCTGAATGTTTATGGCGTTAAGTGCTGTTGTTGTACTGTGCACTTTACGGAAACCATGCTGGTTTCCACGGTTTGAGCAGTGGGACCACTCACCCCACCTTCCAGATGTCTGGGATGATGGGAGTAGTCATTGACATATTGAGGACCTCCGTTAGGTACGCTACCCCCGCAGGACCCAAATTTTTCAGCATCAGCATGCATATTCCGTCGGGACCCATGGTTTTGGAGGCTTTCGCCTTCCCGATGGCCACCTGAACTTCACCGCAAGTGAAAGCAAGGGGGGCACAGGTTGTTGGCAGTCTGTGCAGCCTTCTGGTCACTCGACGCTTGGCTTTGTCCACCGGAGGATGCTCACGTCCGGGTCCGACGAAGCATGGTCGCCGAAAGAAATTTCGACTCTGTCGTCGTGCTTCGTCGGATTGGACAGTGACTTCACGGTTGACCAAAGCTTACTCACACCAGAGGTGAGTTTGCAGGTCTTCAGATGCTCTTCCCACTTCTTCCGCTTATGAAAGTTTACCAGTTGCCGAATCTCCGCATTGAGATCCCTGATATGGGGATCTCCGGGATCGGCCTGACGAGGGCTATCACGCTCATCGGCTAGAACAGCCGCTTCACCAGGGAAATTTAGACGTGGGTCAGTGATGCATCCTGCCGGTACGAAGCGGGCTGCAGCAGCGGTGAAAGCCCTGCGGAACTTACGTTCACCAACGTGGACGTCGGTTGGTGTGGGGAGGGCAGCGAAGGTGTTTTCAGTAAATTCCGCGAAGCCTTTCCAATCAGCTTTTGAAAAGTTGATATATGTTCGGTGCTCCGCGGAAGCAAAGTCGGTTGGTTTATCGATCGAGATGACTATGGGCAGGTGGTCTGATGCCAAAGTCAGCATAGGTCGCCATGATATGCTGTTTATCAGATCAGCGCTGACTGTTGTTATGTCTGGCGAGCTGCAGCAGCTGCCCATAATCCAGGTGGGTGCGTCGTCGTTCATTGTGCAGAATGTCGAATCGTCTATCTGCTCAGCCAAGTCAGTTCCCCTACGATCGTTTGACAGGCTTGAGTGCCAAAGATCGTGGTGCGCATTAAAGTCGCCTACTACCATACGGTTTTCACCTCTGAGGAGGGCACCTATGTCAGGGTGATATCCTACCGGGCAGCAGGTGACAGGGGGTATATAAACGTTAAATATTTCGAGCTCAACATCGCCTGACCGGATGGCAATGCCCTGACATTCTAGGGTGGTATCCCTGCGGTCGATGTCTGCTTCGATAAGACGATACTGCACGGTGTGGTGCGTAATGAACGCTAAGCCACCACCATTATCCCGCTCGCGATCTCGATGGTGCACGTTGTACCCGGGCCGCAGCTATCAATATGCCATGCCTTCCCATGAAGACGTTTATCTCCTCGATCTTGCTCTGAAGCCCGTTACAGTTAAATTGAAGGAGCTCCATGTGGTTCGGGAGACGTGTGGTGATTCGGGGTGTGAGGGATGTGTGTGGTTGTGCCGCAGTTGGCTGTGTGCGCTGCTGAGGTGGTTGCCGCCCTGTGGTGGTGGCGGGAGGCGTCGCAGTTGAGGTCTGCGACCGAGCCCTCGAAGTTCCTCGTCCAATCTCGCGTGGTGCGCAGACCTGAGCATGCCCTAAAGTGGCACCAGCCAAGGCAGGTGTTGCACTTGACTGATGTCACATTACGGAATATCATGGTCTGACATACCGTGCAGATTGTAGGAGGAACCAGGAGTTGTTGGCGTCGGCGTGTGGGTGGTGGTGTGGTTGTGTGTGTTCTGTGGTCTGTAGCCGTTGTGGTGTGGTCTATTGTGTTATGTTGTTGTGCTGTGATGTTTGTGTGGGACTGCTCAGGTGGACTGGGGTTAGCCGTGGAGGCTGCTCTGTTAGAGCAACAGGGGGCCACAAAAGACGTGGTCCACTGCCGATGTGTCCGTAGTCCTGAGCAGACTCTGAGGTGACTCCACCCCTCGCAAGCATTGCACTTGACAGAGGTGGAGTTGTGGTGTAGTCGTCTCTGGCATACACAGCAGGTGTAGGTTTCTGGTCCTGGGTTTGACTCGATGCCAGCCCTGAGTAGGAGAAAACGTAGCGAATGTAGCTACTTCGCCGACCTAAACGGGGTTAGATCGCCAAAACAACAGCCCTTGGTCGGGTAAAACCCGAGTCATTCCGGTACGTAGAACCGGCTGTCGTGGGAACGTTTTGTTAATTTAACTGGTTCAAGCCCATTTAAGATGTTTAGCTCGTCAATATGAACGTAGTATAACAATAAATCATCAATTTTGTTTCACAAATATATTTTAATTTTACAAAAAGAAACAACGATATTATCAAAACATACCACAAATGGATAATACTTTTCTGAAATTCATCCGCCCCAAAGTAAATTCCACTTTCAAGTTGAAAGTCATGCAGAAGTCGAATTTCAAAATTGGGGACAGAAATCCAATATACATAGATTTATTTCAGACGAAATACCTTAAATATGTGGAGGTTTTAGACTTTAATCCCTGGTGTCTTCCAATGACTTCGCTTACAATTTTTTACCACTAACTCGACTCCAGCGCCATCTTGCAGCTCTTTCTTTGCAATAGGATTGCCCCTACCGTTACCAATACATGGGCAAGTCTCGGGAACTGTGTGCTTTTATGTTTCTCACCTTTACTTTTTATAAAAATCTTAGGCCATTTTGATAACAAATGCGACGAATTTTTGTAACTTATTTATTTCATTTTTATTTTTCAGTAATGTCATTTTAATTTTTATAAACAATCGTGTCGTGTCATTTTGGGTACCTTTGGTACGTTTTTTGAGTATAACTTTTTCAGCACAATACGGAGACATTCAAAAATCATGGCAAATAGCACAGTATACAGTAATCCAGATAGCCACAACAAAAATGTAAACATGCTTATTTGACATATTGTTTGAATGTATTGGTTGATATTTTTTCACAGTTGTCGTTTTCGTTAACCCAAACGAAATCCAATTTAAATATTTTCTTATAGTGAAACATATTTTCAAGTCACATAAAACAAAATAACGACAAAAACAAAATTCTAAGTAAATCAAGCGTGAAGCGTAAGCGATTATAACCGGATGCAGTTCCTACATAAGTCAAACCGTGTTCCGAACACAATTTTCAGTGAGTAATGGTGGGCTGACTTTTTAAAATGGCCCCATCGATTAGGCGGTAAAACAAGTATTACTTAGCTTAAGGTAGAACTCTCTAATTTTCAAATGCTCGAAATTTGTATGTATTTGTTCAGCCGCTTATTCACATTTGAAAGAGGATAATGCATGAATTAATGCAAGTAAGGACGGTTTATGCAGATAAGCAAGCGCGTTTGTTAACCGTATAAAATATATGTACATATGTGTATACACCTATGCATACATATATATCAAAATATTCAGAATGACGAGATGAACTAGTTCAGCCCTCTCTGTTTGTAAATACGCTAACTCGAACAAAATTTAGATATTTTAACGAAAGTCGGTGTCGAAGTTGCCTTTGGTATAAGTTAGGTTAGTGTTAAACTTTGGCGAAATCTGCCAATAACCACGCCCACTTCCCATGTAGAAATTAAAAATATTTTTGTATTATTAGTATTTTTTTACGAATTTTGCTGTTCAAATTTACATGTCAAATATATCAACAAACATTTGTGGGTACTTTTGCATCAGTCGCTGCCTATGGGTTAATGACAAATAAATCCTATACATTCACAATATTTCATGTATTAATTTTCAAATAAGTATATTGTCAATGGCTGGTTTACTGTATACTGTGGCAAATAGTAAATGTAATATTGGAAAAAACATTAGGCGTTGAGGAAAATATGTGCTCCTCATTGGAAATAAACTGTAACAATTTGAAATCTGTCACTTGTAATTATCAAAAAGGTAATATATTAAATTCTTTTTCATTTTGCACTTTCAGCGATTACTAAATTGTTCTCATTGGTTTATATACACATTAATTACACATTAAAGAATAAAATAAGACCTTTTACAGT
Source organism: Rhagoletis pomonella (assembly GCF_013731165.1). Taxonomy (NCBI): domain Eukaryota; kingdom Metazoa; phylum Arthropoda; class Insecta; order Diptera; family Tephritidae; genus Rhagoletis; species Rhagoletis pomonella. The sequence goes on from NW_023458556.1 coordinate 142,854, forward strand.
TGTATACCTTTCAAAATATTAAAAATATAACAAATATTGTCTGAATAGGTCTTTGCGTGAATGGCTTCAAATTTCACATTTTTTTGAGAGATTGGCATTAAGCGGGATCGTTAGATAACATAAAGTTCGTTGAAAATGCTTAATACATAAAATAATTTTTGTCTAAAATACGGCCATGAATATACATATATGTATGTGTGTATGTAAAGGACTTTCAGATTTTTGAACGGTGCGGTTAACGAATTTTTAAATATATATTCGAAAATGATATTTTCAATGGATCTTAAGCGAAAATTAGTTTTTCGTAAAATTCTTTGGAAACTGGGCGAGGCCCGCCTACTTATGTCAAATATTTGTATCTCAAAAACCACTTCACCAATCTGTATGAAAATTTGATATATAAATTGCGCCTGAACTTCTTAAATACTGTATTGAAAATTTTTGAAATCGGACAAAAACCACGCCCTTTAGGAACATCGCTGACATTGAGTTTTTAAAATAATCGTTTTTTACTTATGACCCTTTAAGCATTTGAGAAAAATGAATCACACAATAATTTAATGCTTCGTTAAAAATTTCCGTTTTTAGTGTTGAATCGCACGGTTCCGGAGAATCGCCCATATATTTCGAATATGAGCCAAATCGGATAATAAATACGAATTTTAGTAAGCGCCAGGTGCCGTTTTAAGTTGTAAACCTAACTCCCCCTAACCAAGGGACCCACTCAAACACAAACAATTTCATTTCAATCGTTTCGCTCGTTTAGGAGGAGTTCACTCACAAACACACGTACCGGAGAATTATATAAGTATTTACAGTTAGGCAAAAGTTTCAGGCCGATGTGGTGTAGTGGTAAGCAGTGTGCTCTTCCCCTCTGCAAGCTTTTTTCTTAACAGCGGTCGCCCCTCGGCAGGCAATGGCGAACCTCCGAGTGTATATCTGCCATGAAAAATAGCTTGTCATAAAAATACAATGGCCGTTCGGAGTCGGCGTTAAGCTATAGGTCCCTCCTCTTTGTGTGAAAACATCAAGGGACACGCCACAAATCGGAGGAGAAGCTTAGCCAAGCACTAAAATATGCGTAAGCGCCAATCTATTACACTGGTTTACAGCAAAAATGTTCTCCAGATGCCACTATCCAATTCCCATGTCGAATTCCTCGGTGATTCCGAAAATCGAGATGATTTTTTTTTCTGTGGATAATTTTTAGAGATATTTATTTGCAATTTACCGTTATTCAGCTTTAAAAAATAGTGGTTTCGCGATAGTAGTGGTAATACGAGATACGGCAAATGAAAGCAAATAAAATTCCCCATAAACCGTGTATACATTACTTTTCGATAGCCCTGATAGTTTCTGTGAAAATAAGTAATCATTTCTGACGCCTCTTGTTTTCGATGCAAACACTCTAACTACTCAGGTGTACGTGGCGTATGAGTAACACTCTTTTCTGCTCATATTTCATACAAAAAATCCTTGCGCATTTTCATTTGAGCAATCATTATTTTCATATGTATCTATCGATTTTCATCATTAGTAGCCTCGTTTTTTTTCTAAAGGAACATGCTTTAACACAAGTGCAAAATATTTACACAGAAACTTTTATTTTTTTACTTTTTTCCCTGTTAAAGTTTGAGTTTTTTGCATTTTTCCACAAAAAAAAAAATAAAAAATCTGGAATGATTAATTAATTTCTGAGAAGCTATCAGGGCTATCGAAAAGTGATGTATATTTATTTTCTTTCATTTGGGCCGGTTGTTCAATGTTTGATTAACACAAATCGGAGGTAGAAGCTCCAGTTAAATAAAAAACTGCTTTATCGATCCCAAATCAAATCGTCGATAATGATGTACTGGTGATAACCAGATATTGAACAACCGGCCCTTACTGTACGTCGCATTACGATTATTTAATTCGTTCGTAAGATATACTTGATTAAGTGGAACCACTCTCTTTTTTTTTTAGCTGAATAACGGTAAATTGCAAATATTTCGGAAACGTATCCATACAAAAATAAACTAACTCGATTTTCGGAATCAGCGAGCGGTTCTACATACAAATTGGAGAACAAAATCAAAATTAAAATTTGTGATCCAGTATTATTAGTTGCGATCCCGTACTAGACCGGACTAGTCAGAATCAGTCAGATTTTACTGGAAATCGATCCGTACTCGGTTCTCTCACTATTGAGAGGACAAAAAGGAGAGTAAATAAGGTCCTCTCTGTATCAGACGTTACCAGTTCTAGTCCGAAGATTTTTTGCTGGCAAGTTGTGGTAAATGTGTCAAACGATCAGCTGTAGGGTGTTTTGCAACCAAATTGTAAACAAAATAAAAGTGCACTCTGTTAATGCATGTTGAAAAGTATTTAGTTACTTGTTTAAGTGGATTCTAATGAATTTTAAAGTATTTTTGGTTATTTATATGTGTGAGCTGAGTGTGTGTACAACCAAAATTTGGAGGTTTGGATTTGAAGTCTTTTTTGTGTCATGTACTAGGGATGCAAGTCAAAAATACATCGATAATTATTCGATTTGATACATCGAAATATAGCATCGATGCATATCGATGGTCTTTTCGCAATAAACGTTTCTACTAATAAAGGAGCAATTTATTAATGCAATAACATGTTGGATAATATTAATAGAATGTATATTCTAATAGTGCATAAATAGTGAAAAATCCACATTTAGGGCCGGTTGCTCAAAGCCTGATTGACACTAATCATGGGTTAAACATCGTTATCGACGTTGCCGACACCGTGTTATCCATGCATATAAACGAAAACGTCGATAACGATGTTAACCGATGATTAGTGTTAACCAGACATTGAGTTACCGGCCCTAAGTCGATAACGATGTTTAACCGGAGATTAGTGTCAACCAGGCTTTGAGCATCCGGCCCTTAGAATAGTTACTAGAGCGAAGATTTTGGAAGCATACAAAATAATTTTAGTATGTATAGTGTACATTGCACACAAAAGTCGATGCATCGAAAAAAAATACATCGATATATCGATGTATATCGGAAGGTCCCAAACATTGGTACATCGATATTTCCGATGAATCGATGTTTTTTTTGCAAAACTATCATGTGCCTTCTATCATGGTCTTATGAAAAAATAGTATTTTATAATTTAGCAGTTCAATTTTATTTGATAAAATTAGAGATCAAATGTCTATAAAAAAAATTAATTTTGATAAAGATAAAAAAAAATATGTCGTAAGAATGTCTTCTTCGTTTCGTGACTGAGCTTGTTGGGGTTTGTAAAATGGAGTCAATGCAAAACTTATTTGCATGTTCAAGTCCATACCTGCACATCGAGGGCTTATATTCTATCCTATCTGCAATTTTCACAAAAACTTTTTTGTGATGTTAAAACCCATCTGGGACTTACCTGTCAAAACTGATGTTAATTCTGACTTTGCAGTTCAATAGTAAATCCTTCTACCAAGCGTTATACAAGGTCAGCATTAATATCAGATCGTTCCCCAAGGAGCTATTCGTGATACGTGGGCAGCCACGTGGAATATGCTCTGGGGTTTCCTCCATCAGCCAACAAAACCTGCAGCGCGTCTCTACAGAAAGCCCCATTTTATTAAAATGGTACCTTAAATTCCAGTGTCCTGTCAGTTAGCTAGTAAGCGTCCTAAGGCTCTCCCGGCTAAGTATAAGGAGTCTTTCGGAGTTCCTCCTGGAAGGAGTTATGTATCTCTTTGATTGTCTTATTCTCTTTTACTTCCGCCAGTGGGCAGCAGTCTGAGATTCTTCTCGGCTCGGGGCCATGCAGGCCAATTTTTTCTCCACGCTTTTCGAGATAGTCAGCCCTTTCGTTGCCTTCAAACCCTTCATGTCCCGGAAGCCACCACAGAGCTAATGTGGGCGCCCAGGTGCTTCGAAGGATTTTTGCAGCCGTCCACACAGCTTTGATGTCGTTTTAAAAGAGTCTAAGACCTTTAACTTTGCCTGACTATCCTACGTAATATTTATTCTGGTCCCATTTTTTCTTTTACGAAGACATTAGAGAAGATAGACTTCGATTGCGAAGACTTCCGCCTGGAATATGGTTGGGAATTTTCAGAGTATACAAAGGAGGAATGACACCAAGGACATGGGTTGGACAGATGTGCACAGCTCCTGTGATGGTTACGCAGACCAGTCGGTACAACTTGCTCACGATGGCAGCCGCGTTTACTTCCTTAGCTTTTGGCCGCCAGGCCAGCACCGCATATCGATGGCTGGGTGGCATATCGACCTATCTCGGCAGCCAGTTCGAAAACACCCTATCTCAGAAAATTTTTCAACAACGCTCTATCTCAGAAAAAGAAAGCCCTAATTCAGTTTTTCATCGAAAAACGCCCTATCTCAGAATTTGATTGAAGAACGCTCTATCTTAGCTGAAGCTCCAAAAATGCCCCACCTCAGCTTATTTTCAATGTATTTTCGGTCGAGATAGGGTGTTGATCTTCCACTCAGCCATCGATCCAGGTTTCACGATCGTACTGAATGACCAATACGTTAGTTTGGGTAATATTCCCTAAGTCCGTTTGTCCGCAGTTACACCTAGATACTTCGCATATTCCACTAACTCCATTTCTGTTCTTGCCAAGGTGGGATTACTCAAGTTGACCTTCTTTCTTTTGGTAAATGGGACAATATAGTGTACTTCAGTGGGTTTATTAACAAGCCCTTTTTAGAACCCCAGTCCTCAGTTCATATAAATACATACACTGACAATCAGTAGTGAGTGAATTCTGTTTTTTTGTTTAATATTTGCCATATTTTCCAAGTTAAAATTTTTGGTTTTTTTTTTATAAAAATATATAGAGAACGTTGAAAAATTCAACAAATTTTCATCTAGATTTTTAACAAAAATGTGATTTTTTTGTTTTAAAGATAGATAGGCTATGTAATTCGAGTGAAACAAAAGTGCAAGTTTTAAGTGGTTAAAAAATCGGGCTGATTTTTAACGAATTTCTTTTCCGACAGATTTTGCGGTTTTCGGCATATAACAAGTGCAATTTACATATAAAGTATAGCGTTAATTTTTTTAATTTTGTTTGCAAACGATCATGTGCATTTTATTCTTCAAGAAATTCCCTTTCATATAGTGAAAAGTGCAAAAAGCCGTCAGCAATAAAAAATAATTAAAAATCAACGCTATTTTTTGCCGCTTGAAACTTGCGCTTGTTTTACTAGAATTAAAAAACCGATCTATCTGCGTACTCAGATTAAAAAGTTCAAAATTAAGACGAATTCGTTGAATTTTTCTAAGTTCTGTATAAAGTTTGACTTATGTGGTTTTGATTAAAGCTTGGACCACTAACCAATAACAAAAAAATTTTAATTTGCAAAACGTTGCAAATATTTAAGAAAAAACACAATGCACCCACTTTTGATAGTCATTGTATGTTATTTATTACAACTTTGTAGTTCAGTTCTATTTAATTTAAGGGCGAGTTCCAAGTTGCATGTTGCTTTGTATTTGTACCGTGTATCTAGTTCCCGAATGCAACATAGTACTTATTATATGCAATAGGGGTATTCTCAAAGTCTTGGACGTTGCACGGATTGCGCGAAATGAAAAATACTCTTCCAAATTCGGAGGAGTACGAGTAGGGTTCGAACGATACTATCGATATTGAGTAAGCATCGATACTGCGGGTACTGAGTACTTTAATACTCGATACCTTATTTGGTGATTTTACTCGATACTTTAAAAAGTACTCGTAGTATCGAAAACTTATTAAAAAACACAATTTCACAATCACTTAAAATGAACTGAAATTTCGTGTAGTCTGTTGCATAACATAAACAAAATAAGTTAAAGTTTAATGGCCTTATTCATAAAAAATTAAGTAGGTTTAAAGAGCTTAATAAAATTACATTTTCTTACATTTTCCAGTTTATATACCTTTTTTATTTTTTATGAATAAGGCCGTAAAACTTTACGCAAAGTTCACGAAAATTTAGAATTTTTAGAAACCTTTTGGGTTTGCTGTTTTGTAACCTATTCAACTTTACGTGTAGCCTACTACCGTTGACTTTTAATTCAAACTTGCACATTATTATATTAAAATTTAATAGGCTACAAAAATGCATACCCAAAAAATGTACAAAAATTCTTAATAAAATTTGAAATTCGTGAAAGTATATATATATATATGTATGTATGTATGTATATACATTTAACGTTAAAGTTACTTCTAACGTGAAAGTAGGTTCTACAATGAAATAAAAATCAAATATTTTAAAATTTCTATTGTTTTAATTTCAGGAAATAACTAGATACACGATTGAAGAATAAAATAATTCTAGTATCCCAAGCAACGTATTTCAATGAGTCCGATACTGAGTAGTATCGATACTTTTTCCCTGATATTTTTAAAGTATCGATACCATGAGTTCGATGCCAGAATGAGTACTCAGTATCGATACCAAAGTCTGAAATTTCGAACCCTAGTCCTAGCTACCCCAGGCTCGCACATTATTATACTAAAAAAGAATGGGCTAAAAAACTGCATACTTGACTTTTTTCAAAAGAGTGTAATTAAAAAGTTTAATATTTTAATGAATATTTGCAGAATTTTCTTTAATTTTGCACAAGGTTTGGATACTCAGTTTATCTTTAAAGAGTGTAATTGAAATGTTTAATATTTTGATGAAAATTTGCAAAATTTTCGTTAATTTTGCACAAGGTTTGGAACTCGGAAATTTGGGGTCTTGGTCGTAGAATTAACCAAATCTTTATAAAAAATTTGCGAATAAAATAATTAAAAAATAGTTGCTATACCTAAACTTTATTGATTGACTGTATGTATATATATATGTATGGTCTATCTCCTTTAGATTTTCTTGTTTCTTTTATGTTTACGATTTCAAATTTGTTATGCGCTGTTTCCTCTTTCCCAAGCGAATCATAGTAATCTCACCAACAAATTATTCGTAGTATGTACCATGCTTAAAATACCTCTAAAACTCACTTTTCATCACTAATATCATCAAAATTTTCTTCTGGTAAAGTTAGCTTTGCCAAATGTATTATCACATCTTTCTCTCAAAAGCATTACATCATTGATGGGCATAGTGTAATATGTTGAATGCAAGTTACATATATCTAAACTGAAAGCAGCAGTGTTGCACGCTTTTGCATGGATATATATATGAGTATGTATATACATAGATATGTACGTATATACTTGTATGTGAATGTCGGAATCTACCGCGATTCAAGTTAGAGAAGCAAAGAAGTACCATGCTGTAAGTACGCTACGTCATCTTCAGATGACCGAACCTCCAATCGAGCTAAGCACCTGGCACCACTTTTCCGACCGCAAGCTTACTTACATACATATATCAAGTATGTAAACATTTACATATATACCAATATAGGTTTGTAGGAAACATTTTCCGGCTGCATCTGCATCAGCAGCAAGTTGTAACGCAGGCATTGGCGCCCACTGTTTTCTCCCCTCTTCCTAATGCCACCCTATAAAAGATTTGGCTAATATTCGAAGATTTTTCAGTGTAGTATCAAGTCGCAGACGCGTGTGTTGCAATAGTTTTGCTGCGGACAAGTCCTGTTTGCCCTTTATTTCGTAAAACACTTTATTTGAGACAATAGCAATCTTTTCCCGCTTCTGTAAATATGAAAGTAAGTAAACTATAGTCTAAGTTGAAGCTAAGTACTCGTACTTCATATATATATTTTTTTTAATTTACACTTGCGACTACACGGTGGTCGATATATTTTTGCATATATGGACTGTACAGACATTCATACATACGTAAATCCATACATGTGTACATACATATGTAGATAATGTAAAAAATTTTACTCGCAAATATCTATTGTTTGGTTTTGTCACATTTTAGATTCTTATTTGCTTAGTCCTTATTGGAGCTGTCGGAGTATCATCTAAACCTAAACCTAGCGGTGGTTGGTCATCCGGAGGAAGCGGTGGGGGATGGTCATCTGCAGGAGGAGGTGGTGGAGATGTCCAGATCTTAAAAGTGATCACCGAAGAAGGTGGTGGCGGTGGAGGGGGCTGGTCTTCAAGCGGAAGTGATTGGTCATCGAGTGGTGGAGGTGGTGGAGGTGGTGGTTGGTCTTCGAGTGGAGGAGGGGGCGATAGTAATATTAAGATAGTAAAAATTATAAGTTTAGGAAATGGAGGAGGAGGTGGAGGTGGAGGTGGTTGGTCAGCAAGTGGTGGAGGAGGTGGTGGTGGTTGGTCATCAAGTGGTGGAGGAGGTTGGTCATCAAGTGGTGGAGGAAGTGGTGGTCAATCTACAAAAATTATAAAAATCATAAAACTTAGTGGAAGCAGCAGTGGAGGAGGAAGTGGAGGATGGTCATCATCAGGTGGTTGGGACTAACAGGGTACTCAAAATATTTGCACTTTTGCACAAGTGAATATTTGTAAATATAAATAAAAACTTACTAAAAACAGTCTTTAAATAAATTTGCATCTAAAATTTGCTTCCACTGTTTCAATTCATTTTGGATGTGTACATACATATGTATATGTATATGTGTATATGGCCAATTCTACAGGAAATTAAACCAGCCCGATTTTTTCTTTCTTTAAAATATTAAACATATTAGTGATTATTGGTATTAACTATATCTGTCAGCTGCTTCTGGCACTAATTCTTATCACGTCCAAGCATTTTGTGTTTTATATTTTGCTCCTTTTGTCGAAGGATTTTTCACGAACCTAAAAACAGTTTTAGACACTTCAACAAGGAAAAGTACAAAAATATAAGCTTTCCTTGATTTTTTTTGGCCGATTAAGTTCTGAACGATAGAAAATAAATTAGTTTAACAGGATACGTTCCAAGTAAGTGAAAAAGTTGTTTATAACTCCTATTAAGTCGTAATGAAATGTACCGCAAATGTTAAGTGTAACGTAGACAGTGAAAAACTAAAAAAGTTGTTTTTTGGATAATTAAGTACCAGAGCTGTAAAATGATTGAATCAACATAGTCTGCATTCACTCGGCATTCCTTTCAAAATGTTGATTGTTGGTTTGTATAAATAAAAACTTCATTCCTGAGTGGCTTAAAATATTTGAAAACAAACAAACTGTGTTTTGTTATTGAATGCTAGATTGCCATTCAGTATAGAATGTGAATGTTCAGCAGCATTCGCACTCACACATGATTGTATATTTAGAATGAATGCACACTTTTTTTTACCATTCAGTACCAATAATTTGTTCCCAGGGTTGATATATTTTATACTTTAAAGTTTGAACATATCTGGAATTGAAACAAAAACAAATATTTTATTTCAAAGTATATGTACCTATGTATTGAAGTTTTCTGCCACTAACCCAAAGCCAATGACTCGTGCAATATTATTTATTCCAAAGCAACTTATCGCAACCGTAGAGCAAAACAGACACATCTTGATATGTATACATATACATCATCGATTGTAGACATTTTTTCGCAGAAGAATATACAAAATTGATTTATCACAATTATTTTTGTACTAAATATTTTTTTCACAGTATACAGTGATCCAGGTAGCCAAAACAAAAAATGTAAACATGCTTATTTGACATTTTGTTTGAATGTATTGGTTGATATTTTTTCACAGTTGTCGTTTTCGTTAACCCAAATGAAATCCAATTTAAATATTTTCAAGTCACATAAAATAAAATAACGAGAAACACGAAATTCCAAGCAAATGAAGCGTGAAGCGTCAGCAATTATGACCGGATGCAGTTCCTACATAAGTCAAACCGTGTTCTGAACACAACTTGGAGTGAATAATGGTGGGCTGACTTTGTAAAATGGTCCCATCGATTAGGCGGTAAAAGAAGTATTACTTAGCTTATGGTACAACTCTCCAATTTTCAAATGCACGTAATTTGTGTGTATTTGTTCAGCCGATTATTCACATTTGAAAGAGGATAATGCATGAATTAATGCAAGTAAAGACGGTTTATGCAGATAAGCGAGCGCGTTTGTTAACCGTATAAAATGTATGTACGTATATACACATATATTCAGAATGACGAGATGAACTAGTTCAGCCCTCTCTGTTTGTAAACACGCTAACTCGAACAAAATTTAGTTATTTTAACGAAAGTCGGTGTCGAAGTTGCCTTTGGTATAATTTAGGTTAGTGTTAAATTTTGTCGAAATCTGCCAATAACCACGCCCACCTCCCACGTAGTAATTAACAATATTTTTGTTTTATTATAATTTGTTTTACGAATTTTGCTGTTCAAATTTACATTTCAAATATATCAACAAACATTTGTAGGTACTTTTGCACCAGTTGTTGCCTATGGGTTAATGACAAAAAAATCCTATATATTCACAACATTTCATGTATTAGTTTTCAAATAAGCATATTGTCAATGGCTGGTTTGCTGTATACTGTGATTGTTTTCAGTTTTCAAATATGAAAACTTTCAAAACAAAATTTCAGAAGTGTTCCTGTTTTTTTTTAAGGGGTTGAGGAGTTCCATTACTTTGAGCAACTTTTTTAATTAACTATTAATTTAAATGTTTCCTAAACATATTTACAACGCAGTTCTGCAAGAGGGTACCATAACTTTTTTTCAAATAACGTATATTTGGAACAACCAAAATTAATCGATATGGATACATACATTTATGTTCGTATGTACTACTTATGTATGTATATATACATAAAAATGCTCAGAAAAAAAGAGAAGATGATTAGTCCATGTCCGTTTATTTGCGTACACGAAAACTCTAGCAAAAGTTGAGATATCTCAACCAAATTCTGTACGAGGGTTTTTTTTATCTAAACCTGGTCCCTCTCATAAAATGGTAATTTCGAAAAATGCCAAAACTACAATATTTCCTTAATTACAGGAACCAAATTGCTAAAAAACTGCCATGTTTATTATTATAGTTTTGGAAAATGGACATGGGATATATTGCTAGCTTTAAACATCAATTTGCTCAAAACATACGTTTAGAACAGTTAGCAAGCTTCTACCACATGTGTGGTAGATCAACCACGTAATTTTTTTTAAATTTGGGTGTCTACCACATCTACCACACAAGGCTTAAATTCTACCACATTTTTAGACAGAACATTTGTTTACAATTTTCACATAACTCTAGAATTTCAACTCAATTGTAATTCGAAATATAAAAATTAATCAATAGATTTTTAAAAAGGTACATCATAAATTTTGCTTTAAATATATCTGTGCCTTAACTTTCTAATATTTCAAAAATACGCCTATTTATATTTGCTAAAGTATTATGCAATGGGAAAATAATTTGGTCGATTTTTTTGCATACAAATAAAATATTCTTTTCTTCATGATTATATTCTCTAACTAGAAAACTAATGTTATACTTGTTTTTGCACCAATTGCGTGGAATCTGTACGATCCACTAGCAATTATATTTCCCGATTTAATTTTTGAGTTGTGCTTCTTTTGACGACGGTGTGCGATATGTATACCCAATAAAATATGAATTGGAAAATCTACCACATCTTATTCAAATCTACCACATTTTTTTCGATTCTACCACACTAAAATAAAAAGGGGTTTGCACACAGATTTGTTAAATCTTTTTTTGAGAAAAGTTGATAATTTGCAACTTATTGTAAATGGTAGAAACCACCACAAACCCACAAATCAGGTTTTAGAATCTTTATTAAATGCTTGACCCAATAGCGAAGAAAAAAGTACGAAGAAACTTGTATTAAGAATTTTTTAAATAAATAATAAAATGTATATATCTAAAGTTAGAAGTAGAAGCGCTTAAATTTGTTTACTTATTTTAACGTAGATATATAGGTATGTACATATGTAATAATTTCTGCACATACCTTTTATTGGTACATTGGTAATACTTATTTAGAAAGCTGACAATTTTCGAAACAGAGATGTAAAAATCGTTAATAATTGACATTTTTCATAATGACATTCTTGGCAGAACAATATTTCTCTAATTAATATTTTCATTTATTATAAATATTTGTACAAATTTAAGTGAAACAAATTAATGATAACGCTCAATAAACTATTTTTCGTGTTGCAATTTTGAAATCTGTTCAATAAAATTCAACCTTGCGTATTTTTCAGTGGGTTTTGTGTATTTAGAATATTTATATCGATTGATTGGTACTGAATGAATGTGTGCACACATAGCAAAAGCTGCATTCATCTGAATGCTTATTCAGTGTTAAAAGTTAATGTTTCGTCATTCAGTTTTTTCAATCTTTCTTTGAATATGTTAATGTGTGCAATCGTATCTACTTTGAGTGAATGTAGAATTGGAAAATTATAAGCCACATTCCCCAACAAGGAAAAATTCAATGAAAACATAATAACATAAAATTGATGATTTTTAATTTCATATGATTTCACAGTTTTACAGCTCTGTTAAGTACCCTTTCCAAAAGTATATATAATATGTTTTCTTAGTATTGTCGATATCATATTTCGAATTTTCTGGATCATGGGAGTGACCTACAGTTTTACGCCGACTCCGAACGGCGATTGTATTTTTATGAGAAGCTCTTTTTCATGGCAGAAATACACTCGGTTGCCGAGGAGCGACCGCGCGACAAGATTGCGATTACAGTAATCCTTCATCGAACGAACTTAGATTACGATTACAGTAATCGTAATTTTAACTTTTTTTAAATTACGATTACTGTAATTGTAATCCAAGTTCGTTCGTTACGATTACAGTAATTGTAATTTAAAAAAAGTTAAAATTACGATTACAGTAATCGTAATCTTAGTGCCTTCTATGAACGATGACCACAATCCTAATTTAAACATTTTTGAAATTGCGATTAAAGTAATCGTAATCCTAGACGCAATCGATTACACATGTAATTCTTATCGCCCAGCTCTGCTTTAGACGAGCTTGTGCATATTTTAAGTTATTAAACATAAGTGGTTTTTGTAGTAAAGTTAAATGAATATTATTTGCGACGATAATACGAAGGTTTTTCAGTCATAAATTTTAGTGTAGGATGATTTTTGACCTAGTTAGAACTTTTAAGGATAATCGAGTTTTATTTTTTAATCCTGCAATAGAAGATCCCAATTTTAGCTCAAACAGTTGTTTATGCTGACAGAATAAGAATGCGAAGAAAAAATGGATGAACAAAGCCTTTTGGTTAAACCTTGTCCAAGCGAACCGTTCGTGTAACGTGGCCAGTGTTTTGTGTAACGTAGCCAGTGCCCAAATTTTATGAGAAAATTTACAACAATTGGGTAAGCAGATGACCAACTGCATTCATTGTAGATGACATACTGAAAAGCTAGCAATATTCGCTCACCCGTTTCGCAGAAATTTCAAACCCGTCATTGAACTTCCAAATAGTGTAACGTAGCCAGTCCACATTCGAACGTCTATAACTTTGAAACCCAAGGATTTATTAAAACCTTTCTTTTACATATACATACATAGATAGAGAAAAAATGTGTACGAATGTAACGTATCCAGTCAAATAATCGGCCATATGTACGTATACATACTTGTCCAATTCAATAAAATAGATATATTTTTCCTCGTACGGTTCACTATTTTCAGAAATATGAAAAAACAGCTGTTAAAATTTCAAAGACTTCGTTTCATTTCGCGCTTTGCGCAGCGATTTTCTGCAAAAATGAGATGACAAAGTAGTTAACTCGTAAAATTACGTTTTTTTAAAACAAAAATAGACATGATTTTTTCACTAAAATTGGGAGAAATAGTAACCTTGCATCAGTGAATAAATACAGGCTAAGGCTTAATTGAAAGGTATAACTCTAATAGCGTTTTCTTTTCTCGGAATGTTGCATTTCGTCGTTTAAAGTACAAAACCGCGTATCGTCATTCTGCAAAACCGCGTAACTGACATTGGCTGCCAAAAATTGGATTTGCTCCCACAAGCTCTTGGCTCAATCCTTATCCATTCGTCCTGAAATATACTAGCCAGAAGTGCGATTTCTTTATAAAAAAGAGAACCATTTTGAAATATGAGTGTTTTTAGAATGATTTCTAAAACTTCACATACGCGGTTTTGCACTTTAAACGACGATTTATTCTGCCCTGCATCAGGGCTCTCAAGCTTTTATGTTCTTTTCTCAGCATCTTCACATGCGTTTTGCGTGCCCTTTCTTTAAAATCTTGCACTTTGATAATGTTGCCATATAAAAAGGTGACATTTTTTTCGAGAAAAGAAAACGCCATAAGTTAGTTACTTCAAAATGTTCCATAAACATCTTGGTGGTAAAAACCACAAAAGTTTTTAAAAATTCTTTCATTAAAGTACCAAAGTCGATCTCCATAGAGACATCGCAGAGTGTGACTTACATAATTTTTAGGATGCCAAAAATCATAACAACCAAACAAAGGTAGCTATGACGATGAAATTTTGCAATAGCGATGCAGCTATCACATTGTATTGGACAATAAAAATGGGCGTGTTCCGCCTACTTTTTCGCTTTCCCTCCATATAAGGTGTAATTTCATGTAACCACACTTTCTACCTTAAAAGCGTTTCCCAGGGCGGAAACAAATAAAAATAGTTTGGATTTCTTAACTTGATACATATGGCTCTATTCTGTATCAGTGAGAAATTCCTGTCACAGTTTTTTTGTTACTGAAAAATATATGAAAGAGTTTAAATTTGTAAGTAAAAAAATGTTGTCATCGATACAGAATTGGGCTAATAGAGACTTTTAAATTTTATTATCAAAGTTTTTTTACGTGTTCAAATTAACATATGGGTGTTTCCATGATATCGGACTTGACCTTCGTACTACTTTAGAGTTGAATAAATCATACAAAAACGGAAGTCACTTGTGTATGTAGCTTTTATACCTCCTTTGGTTGACAAAAACAGAAGTGGTTTCAGAGTACATGTAAAAATAAGCAAAACTCTGCGAGTGCTGTGAGATTTTCCTTTCTTAAACATTATTTAAATAAAGTCAAATTATGGACCCTTACAACCAATTCAGAAGAAATTCGTTGTTGGATTAATTTTGAATAAAAATGCGATAACGGACATGACAGATTTTCCCCACAAACTATATATGTATTGTAATACATATAAACGGGCGTGACGATATGAGGAACCTGTGCAACAAATCGAATCGGGCGTAGCACTTAACATAGGCTTGGAATTTTTGATCAGCCATAATTTCGGAACCGCAAGTCAGATGACCCCTTTAATTCCTTCTGGCGTGGGGTGAAACCCGGGGGTAAAAGCTAGTTATCTATATTTTTCTAGTGAAATGTTCACTATAATTTCGTGCGTCTTTATTTCTGGATCCTTGAGCTTCTTACGAAAGTTGACCAATAAGAAGAATAGAATACGCGATTATATCCTTTCCATATTGTACCATGCATATCTATCTAAGTATATATATAAAACGCGAAGGCATTTGTTGTTCAGGTCATCAGATCTGCATCGTTCGCCCGATTTACAAAAACGATGGTGTTTAAAAAAATTTATTCCACATAATTCATCAGTTACTTGAGATATTTATAATAATATCATACGAAATATATTTAAAAAGATTTTTGTTCGAAAATTGTTTTGAAGAGGTTGCCGCCTGTTCTGAAAGTCGAATTTAGTTTAATTATACACATACTACGTTTATTTTTTGATTTGAAAAATTTTGAAATTTTTTGTTGTTGTTGCCGAAAAATTATGAAAGCTGAGATGTCACGATTTCACAATTTCATAAAGTTTTACATATATTGAATGTCGCTAAACTACTAAACGGCTGGACTGATTTCGTTCATATTTGTAACATATGTCAGCACCTTGAAGGGAAATATTTCGAATAAAACTTTAATCGCTAGGTAGCGCTGGGGTCGGGATATTCATAAAAGTCGGCATATTCCTAATGTTCTTACACAGTGAGAGAATAATGGATATCTACACATATACATATGTCACAATAAAATGTTGAAACCCCTATTTTGAGGGCACTTAAAAATTTTATGGAGCTCTAAGCGTGATTTAGTTATTTGCAAATAAAAAATTAACTCAGCGTTTATACGGCAAAGTGTACCATTTTGCAAATAATGCGTGCGTATAAACGTAGTGTTTAGAAATATTTAGCTTAAAAGTTTCGAATTTTTTAAGGATGCCTGATGAGGGTTGCCACCTGTTGAAAAAATTAAATTTAAATTATTTAATAAGTTAAATGGATTGTCAAAATATGGGTATCAATCGAAATGAGTTTGAAATTTACAAATTTATTTCTGAACTGCATTAAGGAGAGTTGCCACGTGTTAGAAAAATCAAATTCGACATGATTGATCAGTTAATTGAAATATGTATCACAATGCCTGACAAACAAAGATCTAAAAAGATTTTAGTTGGAAAATACTTTTAAAGAGGGTTTCTACCTGTTTAAAAAGTCGATTTTTTACTTATACACAAGTTAAATGAAATATCGAAATATCAGTGTGAAACGTAAGAGTTTAAAGAAAACTTTAGTTTGATAGTACTACTTTTAATTGGGTTGCTTGAAGATCATTAGATTTCCATACACCGTTATTTAGAATTTCCAACATGAGAATTAAAATTAAAGAACTGGGCTTGTACATAGAAATTTTATGAAAAGAAAAACCGACACCATTTTATATGAATCTTATGGATAATTTTTTGGGGTTTTGAATAGTGTTTCAACCTTTTTAAAAAGCTAAATTCAATGTTGGCGTTTTAACGCCATGCGGGTTCACTAGTCTATATATATAATACGCGAAGGGATTTTTTGTCCAGGCTAACAGATCTATACCGGTCGTTGGATTTTCAAAAATGAGGTCTCAAATTAAAGGACTTGGGCTGTATATGTGCGATAAGGTTTTACTTTTTCGAAAAGTGTTGCCCCTGTTAAATAATTAAACTCAAATTATTTAGTAATCAATACCCTAAGATCCGCGCCATTCGTTTGTTATGTTATGTTATGTTGTGTTATATTATGTTATGTAATGCTATGGTATGTTATTTTATGTTATGTTTTGAATTACCATCGCAACGATCCTTCAACATTGTCAGTCCAGAGGCAATAGTCAAGTATACTCATTATCTGGAAAAATATTTACTACATGTCTCGCAGATATGCCTTGAGGAGAGATTCCTAAAGCAGTTAGTCTTCATAAAACACTTCATTTTCACTTGAGGTTTCAGTATTCCCAAATTCTCCACCGATATTATTTATATTCAAAATGCAAATGCTGATTTGTGACACATTTACCAAAAATGTATCATCCACAAATTTAGGCTATGCTATTTTTAGCCAAAGGGAGGACAGAACCGCAATTTTTGGAAAAAAATTCGGAAAAATGTTAGCTTTCGTATTTTAGCATTTTAGCGATTGCGGAAGTTAGAATCTGGCTGCTGGCTTTTTGATTTCGAAAAGAGCTTCATCAGAAATAAACGATATGTTTTCAGATCTAAATATTTGAGCAGCCTTTCCGAATTGTTTTCATAATTTTCGTCTTTCTTTGATAAATAATTGCAAAAAATACGGTTTTTTTCTTCTAAGAGTTTCATGGAACTTTCGCAAATATCAGCAGCGCCAATTTTTCAACATGGTTAACAACCGAAAAAAACTTTTCTTTTTTCGAACATCCTATCAGCCAAACCTTAAACAACTCGCCTTTTGTAATACCATGATAGCCCAGAAAAACACGTTTTTCTTGAAAACGGCTAAAAACGGTCGTAAAATAAAATCAACTCATTACATTTTAATTTCTCCATTTCCTTTTCCACTTCGTTTTCCAAAAGTTAACAAAATTGTAAAAGCTTACAAAAATCATAAATGGAAATAAATCAGAAATTGTTTGAGGTTATGCAAATAAGTCAGTTTTTTATGCGAGTTT
The DNA here is from genome assembly GCF_013731165.1 of Rhagoletis pomonella. Lineage (NCBI taxonomy): Eukaryota > Metazoa > Arthropoda > Insecta > Diptera > Tephritidae > Rhagoletis > Rhagoletis pomonella. Next base: position 160,703 of record NW_023458556.1, read on the forward strand.
TATGTACAGTAACAAATAACGCATGCCTGACGACTGGAATTTAAGTGTGCTCTGCCCAATCCACAAGAAAGGTGACCCCGCCATTCGCGCCAACTACCGCGGGATCGAGCGTATTGTGTGAAAGACTGAAGCCCACCGTCAATGAACTGATTGGGCCTTATCAGTGTGGCTTTAGACCTGGCAAATCCACCATAGACCAGGTATTACCAATACGCCAAATCTTGGAAAAGACTCGCTAGAAAAGGATCAGCACTCACCACCTATTTGTCGACTTTAAAGCCGCTTTCGACAGCACTAAAAGGAGCTGCCTATACGCCGATATGTCTGAATTTGGCACTCCCTCAAAACTCATACGGCTGTGTAAAATGACGTTGAGCAATTCCACCAGCTCCGTCAGAATAGGGAAGGACCTCTCTGAGCCGTTCACCACAAAACGGGGTTTCAGACAGGGTGACTCCCTTTCATGTGACTTCTTTAATCTGATGTTGGAGAAGATAATAAGAGCTGCAGAACTGAACCGCTCAGGAACAATTTACTACAAGAGCGGGCAATTGCTGGCTTATGCCGATGACATCGATATCGGTAACAAAAACCGCGAAGTCTGTTCTGCCTTGTCCAAGTTGGATAGGGAAGCAAAGCGAATGGGTCTGGTGGTAAACGAAGACAAGACGAAGTATCTCCTGTCATCAAACAAACAGTCGGCACATTCGCGCCTTGGCACTCACGTCACTGTTGACAGTTACAATTTCGAGAAAGTAGAGAATTTCGTTTACTTGGGAACCAGCATTAACACCGATAATAATGTCAGCATTGAAATCCAACGCAGAATCACTCTTGCCAACAAGTGCTACTTTGGACTGAGTAGGCAATTGAGGAGTAAAGTCCTCTCTCGACGTACGAAAACCACGCTCTATAAGTCACTCATCATGCCCGTGCTGGTATATGGCGCAGAAGCATGGACAATGACAACATCCGATGAGGCTGCTCTTGGAGTGGTTGAGAGAAAGATTTTGCGGAAGATTTACGGGCCTTTACGCGTTGGCGATGGTGAGTACCGCAGACGATGGAACGATGAGCTGTATGAGCTTTACAACGACATGGACATAGTGCAGCGAATTAAAATACATCGGCTCCGCTGGCTTGGCCATGTCTTTCGAATGGACACCGACGCTCCAGCTCTGAAAGTATTCAACTCGGAACCCGCTGGTAGTAGCAGAGGAAGAGGGAGGCCCCCACTGCGATGCAAAGATCAGGTGGAGAAGGACTTGGCGTTTCCAGTTGGCGTCAGTTGGCACAGAGGAGAAACGACTGGCGTGCTTTGCTGAACTCGGCCAAAATCGCTTAGGCGGTTACAGCGCCAAAAAAGAAGTGTAATAAATAAAAAAAAACTTTTTAAAGTTTCATAAATTGCATTTTATTTACATAAAATTAACAAAGAACTCAAACATTTTTAACCGACTTCAAAAAAAAGGGAGGTTATCAATTCGTCAGAGTATTTTTTCTTCTTTTGTGTATGCCACCGAATAACTTTGGACCGGGTGAACTGATTTCAATAAGTCTTTTTTGTCGGAAAGAAGGTACATACCTTAAGGGTCGTCCCGTAATTTGGTTTAGATCCGATCATTGGATCGTGAAAAAATTAACGGTACTCCTAAATTTGTATAAGTTGTATTTGTTGAATCCATACCACCTTATATGTGTTCGCCTTGAAATTCAACAAAAGAGTTTTAATATAAATAAATTAGTTAATTCCATGAAATTTTTGCACTTTTATGTTAATTTTCCTCGATTTCTGGTTTCTTGTTTCAATAGAGATAGTGATTTTTCACGATTGCCTTATTTTTTTAATATTTCCATTACCGAAAAAATTAACTGAACTTGTATTTTTATTATGTAGCGCATTTTTCTGGAAATAATGCGAAGTTGGCAAATTAAATCTTCGAAACCTTGTTAAGTACATATCAGTGGTAAACTCTTTGAACCCCCAAAACTCACCCCTTGTGTACGCTAATGTGTACAACATCATAGCATACATCGGAACTGTTTAAAATCGGCAAAAAAACTCTTGCTTATCACGCAGTTTACTAAAAGGTAAAAAAATGATATTTAATCTGCCTTACCCTGAGTTTCGCCTGAAAAGAAGTTCACCCGAAAATTTGTCATCCGCCCATAGTAAAACTATTGAAACCAAGAGTAAAAAGTGAACCGGTTCGGGGAAAACGAAACTCATGACAAGGCTGAATATGTGCGCCGGGTATATAAAGTTCGATTTCGCCCGAAGTTATACTTCTTTATGCCTGGGTTATAATGAAAGTAACGGAACGGAGTGAACTTTCACTTAATTATCTATTGTATGGGAAATGAATGCAAATGGTTTTAATGCACGTAAACGTAACGTAAAACGGAACAATCTAAAATCAATAGATCCTTACGAATTCGCCGCGATTTGTTACGATTCGCCCCGTCCATTATAACCAAGGCATTACTTGTTTTAAATAAAAAACTTGGCAATCTTGCTTGAACGAATGAACTGTGCGCATGTGTGAATGTCCAGGGGAAATATCAATCCGAGTCACGGATTTGCATTTTATTGTACTAAAATTTAAAAAACTGCGTACTCAAAAAAAACTCTAAAAAATCTGTTAAAAGCGCGGAAAAAGTAAAACGAATCGGTTAAGAATCAGCCAAAAACGGCCGATGCCGATTCTTTTGGCCGATACTAGCCTATGTCGATGCCGATGTCGATTGACCGGTCGGACTCCATCAGTAAAAGTGTTTTTTCTTCGCTAATAGGTTTTGGGAGTTGTGCCTACTGACCTCAACGACAGGCTACATTACAAGCGCAAAGAGTGAAGCGCTTTTAGAACTTAGCATAGTAAAAGTAAAATATGTAGTACATTAAAAATGTATACTGTATTGATATTACTTTTTACACTTTACTCTCCATCTGATAAGGTTAGGGAGGTAAAGAATATGTTAAGACGTTCATAAACGTGGCTAACCCAAGTCGTCTAATATCATTGAGGAATTAGGCATTTTTTAGGTGTAATTATGGCCGCAAAATTTATTTATGTAGGTGCTCAAATAGTTTCCAAACAATCCTTAAAAATATTTACGATTGGTCAGAAGTTAAGCGCATATTTTTGTGATTTTATCCGACACCAATCAGGCTTTTAAATTAATTTGTCGGCTCTAATTATCACCTAATTGATGACTTTCGTCAGCCAGGTTTACGGGCGTTAGTTTAGCTAAATTAAGTTGTCTAATGTTGACTTTGTTTAGAACTAAATTTGTTGTACAATAGCTTTCATATACGAAAATACAGCAATTTACAGTACAGGAAAAATTAATATGGGCGCAACATTTTAACAAGTTTTGGTTATTTATCTTTTATTTATTTAATATTTGTTATTTTTTATATAATATCTATTCTATATATCTATAATATCTATAATATTTATATAATATAATAATATAATTTTATATAATATAAGATATAGCTCTGCGGAATCTACAGGTAGTATACTAAAGATTCGTAAGGGGCAAAAACTATTTATTCAGTTGAGCGTGAACCTACGATATTATTGCAACTTTAAAAGAAGTTTAATTGTGTTATTGTATACAAATATTATAAATATAATAGTTTATATCCTTATAAAGTTTTTTTTTTGTAAAATAATTTTTAGTAAAATAATTCTTAAAACATGCTGTAGAATAATTTTAAAAATGTGTACATATCAACTTCTGAGCTGAAAATCTAACCAAACACCTCCATCCTGGTGGGCTAGAAACATTTTCGGATCCAGTTTAACATAAGGTTTGGTTTTTGCGTTCAGAGATATTTTAAAGCTGCGCACGATCGAAGCAATCGCTACCTTTATTTGAACAGTTGCAAAGTAAGATCCTAAAAAAAATAAATACACAATGATGAGCAGTAAGCACCACACTTAATCTGAAAAGTGGCAAGTCCATTTTTTATGAATACATATTCCTTTATAAAAACTTTATTCATAAAATAATCGCTATTTATTCCAGTTTTTAAAATGCACTGAGGGAAAAAAAATATTAAAATCAAATAGAAACGTAATTGATCTTACTATAAACGTCAACGAAAGTACTGTATATTGGTAAATATTCAATTCAATTACGGCATATTAAAATGACCGCGTTCGTTCTAACAAAAACTAAAAAAAAAATATTTAACTTCAGTTGAATTCGAACCCTGATCATCTCTGGATATCAACAAATTGTGGCATGCATCTTTGCGCACTCAGCTACACCCAGGCATATTAATTTGCTTTCAAATGTTGAATATCCATCAACACCACAGCACGCGATTTGTACGGATAAACATGTACTATATATGAATGTGTGTGTTGTCACCGCTCTCAGAGCGGCGCTCTGCATAATTGGGGTGCCTATGTACACTCATATATATGCTCAGATGTGAACACTCAAATACGTGCGTAATAAATTTTGTATGAAAATATTATTTTTAAATTCCATTATTTTTAAACGATAATCAAATATAAAGCATTCATTTTTACTTTGCATTATTTTCCGCAGTGTACATATGTTTGTGTATTCAATGAAGCTATCACAACATGGTACCACACAAGGGCTTTTCAGGATCTTGTGCCTATGCTCTTGCATTTGCGTATTCGTTGCATTTGTAACAATAAAATGCACACGGTTGCCCCAACATCCTGAACAGCCCTATTGTAATTAATGACTTTAAATACCTCCCAGAAAATTTCCATAAAATAAGGCTTGCCACCATTGCCCGGTGTGTGGGCGCGAGTTCTTCAAAAGTAAATAGAAATTCCCTATTCGACAGAAAATATGTATGTATGTAGTAAATCTCGCTAGTTCAGAACTTGCTTATTAAGAGGCGGTACAGGTTCTCGATCTATCCCAACGCAGTGCATTCAACTGTCTCTTTTTACATGGCGATGTACTACAAAGTGGAAATTGCCCCCAGAATTTTCGAACTAGTTCTGAACTGGTTCCGTTTTGGACAGATCTCCGAAAATAATCAAGAAAATGTTTAAACGCTTATATGTATGTATGTATTGTCACGGTTATTCGATTTTTTGTAATTTTTTTTTCTTTTCTTTTACAGATTGTATTTAATTTAATTTTTATTTATTTTTTATTTTATTTATATTAAATTTTATCATTCTCTCTGAAATTATTAACCGGCATTCAACAATTTAAATTTATTAAATTTGATTGAAAATGACAACTGCCTCTACCGCGATTTGAACTCGCCACCGACGATGTTAGAGTCGGAGGTCTTCCCGCGGAGCTACATATTTTCGTATTGTACGAGAAATGTGAGAAACTTTGCTGATAGCGCAACTAGCACTCCGAAAGTTTCAACTGTCCCTCTCTGCAGCCGTTTTGCACTAGTTCAGAGATACTTCTGAAATTTGTAGGGACGGCAGGATTGGGCATAGTCAGGAAAATTAATAATTGAATAAAAAAAAAATAAGAATCATTTAAACAATTTTGAATGACGAATAAATTTTTGTTCTTCATTCAAGCACTTGCGAATGATGAATAAATTTTAATATTTTTTTTTAATTTCTTCATCCTTCTAAAGTGCTTGAATAAAGAATAAAAATTTATTCGTTACTTGAAATTACTTGAGTGATGAATGCAAATTTATTCATCATCGAAAGTGTTTGAATGAAGAATAAAAATTTACTCGTCATTCAAAATTAGAAAAATTATGAACAAAATTTTATTTTTTATTTGAATAATAATTCATTCAAAAACGCCCATCCCTGGACGGCGGAACTAGCGCTGTGTCAGACTACATCTAAATTTGAAAATTTTGAAAAAGTAATTACTGCAGGGAGAGTACCAATTGGTTCGCCCTGCATTCATTTCGCACTAGTTCGGAGATAGTCATGATATGTGTAGTGTTGAACTACCGCCTTGCGCGACTGTCCCTCATTTTTATTGCAGGGTCCGAAATGCGTTTCTAGGAACGTGTGTTTTTTTGAACTGTAGACATTTATAGTACACAAATAGTATCAAGTGAGACAAACTTTGACTTAATACACTTTTGAAGAACTTAGGACGATATACATACAAAGAATGAATGACAATTCTCCTACGAACCTAAACAAGTTCGGGGACCATGACCAAAGCCCAGAAATACTCCAATGTCATGAAATGTTTTCAGTTTACTGCCTTTTTCGTTAAGAAAACGCTCGGGTTGAAATTGTTCGGGATTTGTGTAGTAATTAGAATCATGATGGAGAGCGTATATTGGTATTAAAACGGAGTCACCGATGGCTAAAGAAACACGTTCGCCGTTCTTGCCTGTGAAGGTATGTGGCGCGGTACACGTTTTTATTGACCACAAACCGGGCGGCAGAATTCTAATAGTTTCTAAATAAAAAGGATATACATATGTATGTTAGTTAACGAATAAGTTTAATGAATTGAATAAAAACACCTACCGTTTATGCAAGCATCCAAATAAGAAAGTTGATTTAGTTTATCGAAACTCAATTCGCCATTTATAGAATTCTTCGTTATTTCACAAAGTAACTTCTTTTGCGCCGTTTGGTGACGACCCAACTGAAAGGCGTTTTCTTTAATAAAGTACTCCTATTCCAAGAAAAAATAACAGCACTCTTACTAGAAATAAACAATGAGATATAACTGTGGCTGATGTATCCAAGCCGTCGATGAGGAATGTCATTGCATGTGAAGCTACTTCGTGTTCGTTAAGGAGTTTACTTTTCACCAATGTTACAAGATGATCCATAAAGTCATTTCGTCTTATTTTACTTCTTACTCGTATGGTATAGGCTTCTCGAATTAGATTTTCGAAAAAGTCCTCGCATTTTTTTGGAATGAATTTGACTTTCATGAAATTTACTATGTTTGGAAAAAGACCGGCGATAAATGTGTAAATAATAAAAACAGTACTATTTTCGGAAAACAGCTTTACGTATTTCGCAATTGGTAGGAATTGGTCGCTAAAAGTATTGGATGTAATGCCAAGCACACAGTTGGCTATATTTTCGGAGGTGAAACGTAGCGCAATCTGTAACCATTAAAATATTTTATAGTTGAAAATATATACATACATACATACATACTAGCAAATATCCGGCGAGCTTCGCTGCGCCTTTTAAATATTTTTGCATTGTTATTCCCTCTCATTTCCATCCAAAACACTTTTAGGTTCCATTGCTTTGAAGGTAATGTATACAAAACCCCAAAATGTATTTATCCATGGTACAATTATAATTGTAATAAGTGTAATTACACAACATACAACGAATGCACATAAGAGCGAATTCCCCTATGGTATTTAATAAAAAACTTACTATAATGTCAATTTGTTAATCCTTTTGAAAATATTTTTTTTTTACATTTGAATACGTTTTGCAAAAAAAAAATGCGGAGAAAATTCGCCAGCAAAAAAATTTCGGAATAAACGTGGAATTTTGAAGAAGTAAAAAGCTAACGGGAGCAAGTGCGATTAAAGTTTTTTAATGAGTATATTAAGCTGGAGCTCCATAGTAGGCGTTTCAGGCGTTTCGGCTTTAGGCGCTCATGCCTGAAAGACGATTTAGTGCAAAAAGCCCGACAGATGCCGAATTTCGAACTTCTTTCAGGCTTTGCAGGATTTTCAGGCGTTGTCTGACAGTTACTCATTCGAACATTTCTCCTGGTGAATATGATTATTAAAATGGTGTAATCGATAACACTTACCATATTTCAAAGAAAAAAGTACTGAATCAACTATAATTAAATGGTAAAAGAGGTGTCATTTTATGGTCGATATCTCATTCGTTGGAAAACTCAATCCCAACATTTCTGTGTATTTGTCGACAAAATAGTTTCTATAATTTGCTACTAAATCGTTTACTAATATAACACCGTGCGGTAGTAAATTTTACACACAAAAATTAATATATTCGCGAAAATATGGGCAAAATGTAGTAAAACCGCGCTTTCAATTTTTCACTCTGACATCAGGATTTTTTTCTAAAGACTTTAAAACTGCAAATATATGATTAATTCAAAATATTATTAAAAAATTTCAGTGCAATGTAGAATAACAATGTGGGTATCAAATAAAAGAGAAAATCCTGTAGAATATTAAATTTTTTGGTGCATAAGGACGAATGTATATGGAAAATTACCTTTTAAAATTGTATCCTTGAATATTCTTGAAAATTTGCAATATTTATTTATGAAAAAATTGATTTATTAAGGACTAATACACACGACCATATCCTCGAATTTTGCCCTCCTAACTTTATTAGCTTAAAAAAATAAAATTAATTAAAAATCGCATTTTAAATACTTATTCGTCCTTGTAAATTAAAATACAGTTAAAGATCTGAATTAAAGTCAATGCAGTGATAAATATAAAAATAAAAAGATAAGAAAACGGCAGAGACAAAGATAGAGATAAAGGTAGAGACAAAGAAAAGGAGATAAGGAAAAAGATAAAATTGAAGAATGACATGTTATGTTGTGATGTGTTGTGTTATGTTATGTTA
>NW_023458556.1:169249-174233 GCF_013731165.1 Rhagoletis pomonella
GTGTTGTGTTGTGTTGTGTTGTGTTGTGTTGTGTTGTGTTGTATTGTATTATGGTGTACTGTGTTGTGTTGTGTTATGTTATATCATATAAATGTACGAAGCAGATATACCGTCAGTTAGAGCCGACTTTGGAATAGACACAAAGAATGTATGCACCAATTGCTTCAAAGAAGTCGATATAATGCAACGTACTTATTCCAGGCCCAACGAGTGGAAGAGTAACTTGAATGTTCAGTACAGACATTTCAACGCGTTGTTAAATTACCGAGTAACTCTATTAGACCCCGTGCATATAGTACTAACACTTACACGAATTTACTTGCGTTTAACCCGCATTAGCATGTGAACACCTTGAGTAAAATGCGACAAAATACGCGTAGTTGTATACGCGCGTTTAGCTCCCGTCATGTGAACAGGGTCTTATTCCTCGCGCTGAAAAGACTAACGGAAAATACTAAAGATGGGGAAGTCTAGCAACGTCATATTACACAGCGGAATCAGTTAAGTTTGGGGGGATGCCAAATTCTGCGTATAGGCAACTCCTGTCGCTGTCGAAAGCGGCTTTAAAGTCGACAAATAGGTGGTGAGAGTCCATCCTTTTCTCGCGGGTCTTTTCCTTCTTTTCCTTTTGGCGTGTTGTGAATACCTGGGCCATACTGATAAGACCCAATCAGGTCATTGACGGTGGGCTTCAGTCTTTCACACAATACGCTCGATAAGACCTTGTAACCTATGCTTAGAAGGCGGTAATTGGCGCGAATGGCGGGATTCTTGTGGATTGGGCAGAGCACACTTAAATTCCAGTCGTCGGGCATGCGTTCATCTGACCATATTCTGCACAAGAGTTGATGCATGCACCTTATCAACTCGCCACCGTACTTGAATAGCTCAGCTGACAGGCTGTCAGCTCCAGCAGCTTTGTTGTTTTTCAGCCGCGTTATTGCTGTTCGTACCTCGCCATGGTCAGGCGGAGGAACCTCGACTCCGTCATCATCATCTGCGGGCTCGGGTTCTTCTTCTCCACAACTTTCCGTGCTACTACCATTCAGTAGCGTGGAAAAATGTTACCTCCATAAATTAAGTACCTTCTGAACATCGGTAACAAGGTCGTCATTGTTGTTATTACAGGAGCACGCGCCGGTCTTGAGACCTTCCGTAAGTCGCCTAACTCTCTGTTAAAATTTGCATTTCAAGCTCTTCGCACTCACGTATTTCGGCCTCTTTCTTATTGCGGCAAATACGTCTCGCTTCGCTCTTCAGATCCCTATAGCGGTCCCACATAGCGCGCGTTGCGTCCGATCGCGGCGTGGCCCTGTAGGCGGCATCTTTTTTCTCTGCAGCTTCCTGACACTCCACATCGTACCAGTTGTTCTTTCGAGCTCGCTGAAATCCGACTACTTCTTCGGCTGCGGTAATGAGCGGGAAATGTGGTTCCACTGCTCGCATATGTCGGTTTGTTGAAGAGTGCTCTCTGAGAGCAGGTGTGAGGGTCGAGTAGCGAATGCATTGGCTGTCAGTTGTGATTGCTTTCCTTGCATATTCGGGCGCACATTTTTTGCTGCACAGAGGCGGGTGCGTATCTTGGCTGCAACAAGATAGTGGTCCGAGTCGATGTTTGGGCCTCGGAGTGTACGTACGTCCAAAACACTGGAAGCGCGGTTTTGACAGTTACAGAGTGTGGTAACTTGGAAATTGTTTTATTGATAGGAACATTCTCATTCTCGTTACAAATTTCTAGACGAAACCACTCTGTGTTCGGCCAAACCAGATAATCGATAACTTATGACCTAAAAAATTAAGTTTAACTTCTTTAGTTCATACGGATGTCTTCATAGCCAAAATTATCGATATGAGTAGGTACTTTTTCGGTATCGATACTCTCTTTCGATACTATTTCCTAGTAAAACTATCCCTATCCCTGTAAGTGACTAAATAAAAAACTAGAACTGGCAAATAAAATAAATAAAAAAAGATTTTAGTTAAACGGTTTGTTGTAAAGAAACATAAAAATGATGCAGATAATCTACTAAAAGGTAAAAAATAATTTGGTAGGAACTAGGTATATGTCGTCCCACCAATCTCCCCCTCAATCTAAAGCATTAATTAGACTATGATGTTAAGCACATTATAGTTTCAGAATAGGATTTATGTATATTCGCACGTTTGCATACGCTTGCTTATTCATATTATAGTTAGCCCTTAATCCCCCACCTCGCTCGTGATTTTTACGGAGCACATTGCAGGCGGCGCAACCCAACAAAGTTGAGTTGCTGTGCAACTTTGCTTCTTGGACCGCAGCTATCAATATGCCATGCCGACCCATAAAGACTGCTATCTCTTCAATCGTGCTCTGGAGTCCGTTGCAGTTACGCTGTAAGAGTTTAGTATGCCTTGGGACGCTGGTCGCGATGCAGGGATGAGGGACGTGTAGGCCAGATCGTAGACAAAAGTGGCACCAGCCAGAGCATGTGTTGCATTTGACTGATGTCACATTCCGGTATACTTTGTTCTGGCACACGGAGAAGATGGTGTGGGTAACCAGGAGCTGCTGGTTGGCTCGCACGCGCGAGTTCGAGCGGCCGTTAGTTTGATGTGAGGGTTGAGGAGGTGGGAGGTTTGCTGTTGCTCAGGGGAGCTTCTAGAAGCCATTCAGGCTTTTCGGGTGCTAGTTCTCATCCGTGCGTTGCGTGAGCGGTTAGCCGTGGAGGCTGATTGTGCCATTTGGCGTGAGCAACATGGATCCACAAAGCTTGTGGTCCTCCCCCGGTGAGTTCTAAGGCCAGAACAGGTTCTTAGCTGACTCCATCCGTTGCATGAGTTGCACCTAATCGAAGTGGAGTTGGGATGGAATCGATTCTGGCAGACACAGCAGAAATAGGTTTCTGGTCCGGGGTTGGGCTCAACGCCCGCTCGGAGAAGAAGGATCCGGAGCAATCCGGCTGCAAGGTATTGCTCCATGGACGTAAAATGATTGAAGGATATTGCCGATCTAAACGGGGTTAGGTCGCCGAAACAACAGCCCTTGGTCGGGTAAAACCCTAGTCATTACGGTCGTAGAATTGGCTGTCGTGGGAATGGCGCAAACGACCGAGATTTTATACTAAAATGTATGATAAAATATGAAAACAAATGGGAAAATAGTAATAGGTCAATAAAATTAATAAATTTCATCCACTAACTATATTTACATGGGTTTTTGCTAATTCTCGCATTTTTAATTATATTTTAGCTTTCATTCGAGCTGACGGGCTGTTATGAAAAATACTACGAAACAAAAATGCATCCACAAAACCCTTTTCAACCTGTCAAACAGTCACTTTACGCACCTATTTACACATTTGCAAAAGGGGGCGTTCCCGTAACAGCCTCGTTGACTTACGAGTTTTACACAGTTTAAGACTTTACAAGTTTAAGGGAATCTCCTATATAAAACCGTGTACTTTAAAATTTTTGTTACTTATTTTCAGGGCTGGCAATTCTAAGCAAAAGTTCGAAAGGTCTTATTTGCATATATCTGGTATTTCTGTATACCTACGTCTTTCCCATTTAAACCATCCATGTGTTGAATATCTATCTGACTTTTCAAGTATAAGCTCCAAGATTTAGAAACCGATTGCATTATGGGGTATGCATATCTAGTTCGTCCAATTGTAAGACCCGGTGAAAGTAAGGCTCGCTTCTCACGCCACTCTTTACCGCTCAATATGAAAGGATTATTGGCAATCAATGGGTCCTTTTTTTTATCAATCTATAAAATAAGACTTGCACATAAAAAATATTAAATATATTCTATTTAAATACCAATTACCAATTTCGCCACATCATTTGAGTTGAAATGATTAAATGAAGTTACGAAAACATCATGTACCAATTTCGGTTCTAACAACATTAGTTGCGGAGTACGTAAAAGGAAAACGCCCACATAACTGTCACTCTCTTTATACTTTCTAAATATGGATTATTAAAGTAAAAAACTGTAATATTAACTATGTATAATCATGAATACATACGTATGTAGATACTTATACAGTATTCCCCTGGTTAATTGATTTCCCCGCTTATTTGAATTACCTTATAGGTAAAAAATATTGCATAAAAAATCCATGTCAATTTCCCCGCATAATTGAACCCTTTAATTGGTTTCCCCCTAGAATTGGTTAAAAACATGTGGCATTGAAAAGAGATATGGCTCAAAACGACATAAATTTAAATATGCCCTAATCATCTCTATTTCAGTAGTAACCTCTTTTTGAATGAACAAAATCTAAAGAAGTTGTAATTTTTGTCTATTGAGATGACCCACCAGTCACAACTTTAAATATCTTTTAATATTTCTATGAAGATTATCTGCCTTAATCTGAGTTTCGCCTGAAAAAAATTCACCCGAAAATTTGTCATCCGCACATAATATAAGCATGGAAACCAAAAGTGAAAAGTGAACCGGTTCGGGGAAAATGAAACTCATGATAAAGCTGTATATGAATCTCATTTTTATTGAAAACGAAAGCGTATAATTCATATTTTAGAAAACAAATAAATCGTTCGTGAAAATTAAGTGTTTTGGCTAAAATTCATCTTTGAGTGCACAAGGGTACAAGTAATTTTTAGCAAAAAAAAAACCAACTTCAACTCTCATATAAAAAATATATATATATATATATATATATATCTCATGATCCACTGATCGGATCTTAACCAGATTAGTACGGGACCACCTCTGAGACACTACCTTTCCAATGCAAGAATTATCGAAATCGGTTGACGTGGTCCAAAGTTATGCGGTAACATACATAAAAAAAAAAAAAATATTCGGACGAACTGATAACCTCCTCCTTTTTTGGAAGTCGGTTAAAAATAGAGTTCTTTTACATAAAGCTAAGAAATCGTTTGGTATTTTGGTTAATAGATAAGGTTGTCCAATTAAGCGGAATTTCTGTAATTGAACGAACTGTTCATTTAAACGAGTATCGGTTAATTGATTCCC
>NW_023458556.1:174243-186536 GCF_013731165.1 Rhagoletis pomonella
CATGATAACTATTAAGTTAGCATGTATTAAGACCTCTAAAGATGTGCTAATAACATACATACATATACGTATGTACATACATTTTGATTGAAAATTATAATCAAATAAAAAATAAAAATAAATTTAAATTATAGAAAACTAGCTTTTACCCGCGGGTTTCACCCCACGTCTCTATAAAAATATGAAAAACACTTTATGTATGTATCAGGTGTTTTTATTTACATTAAAATATTTCCAATAAATAATATAATAGTAGAAATACCAACGTTGTAGTGTAATAACTAAATTTTAACTATCTAATTTCTTACGAATGATAACTCTAATATTATTCCACATAACATGGATGCAATTTCCAATGCAATTATCATACATTTTATTTTCGAAAAGAGTTTGGCATTCTTGTTTATTGTCATTGCAAAAGCTAAGCGAGCTGGAAACTGAAGTTTTTTAAATTCGAAAGGCATATCAGAAGGAATTAGGGTCATGTGACTTGTGATTCCGAAGTTATGGCTGATAAAAATTTCCACGCCACGTTATGTGCTACGCCCCCTTTTACAAACTCATTTATATACATATACCTTACTATAAGCACCTACCGTAGATATGTCTGCATACCAAATTATAATTTTATGTGACTTATGGATCCGAAGTTATGGGTGATTAAAAATTCCATGACAATGAGATGAGCCACGCCCCCTTCTACAAACTCAGTTATTTATACCTTACTAGTTATTTATATCTTACTATAAGAACCTACCATAGATATATCTACATACCAAATTTCAAGTTCATATGACTTATGGTCCCCAAGTTATGGCTGACTAAAAATTCCACGCCTATATTATGTGCTACGCCCGCAGTTGCAAACTCATTTATATATACGTTACTATAAGCATCTACCATATATATATTTGCGTACCAAATTTCTAGTTCATGTGACTTACGGTTCCGAAGTTATGACTGATTACAACTTCAAAGCCTATTGGATAAGCCACGCGCCCTTTTATAAACTCATTCATATAAACCTTACCATAAGCACCTACCGTAGATATGTCTGCATACCAAATTTTAATTTTATGTGACTTATGGTTCCGAAGTAATAGCTGAAACAAAATTCCACGTCCAAGGGATGTGCCACGCCCCCTTTTATAAACTCATTTATATATACCTTACTATAAGCGCCTCCCATAGACTTGTCTTCGTACCAAATTTCAAGTACTTTCTTCTGAAGTTTTAGCTGATTAAACATTTGCAGGCCTATTGGTGATGCCACACCCCCTTGCGAAATTTACGACAAATATTATAAGGTAATAAAAAAACAGACATTCACGTTTAAACATATATATAGATAGATAAAAATGAGTTGCGCATTTAGAAGCTGCAAATTTACAATTTCCACTGCAAGGAAGACGGTACACAATTTTTTAAATTTCCAGCGCTTCCTTTTGTGAGACAAAAATTGGTTTAAATCTCCGGCGTGACCGGGGAAAGCCTTCTAAAATATCTAACATTAATGGTAAAACGTTAACGAGTCCGAATTTAAAAAAAAAATTTATTGTACAACTCAAACGTTACTCTCCAGAGGGTCAATTCACGTTCTGCGTTATTGCGAAGTGATAAAAATAACACTTTGATTCCGCATTCATTTTGGTGTTAATTTTATACTTTTCACTTCACGATGGCGCAGAACGGGAATTGACCCTCAGGACAGGATTGTAAAACGTTTTTTTTTTTTGGGAAGAATTTTTTTCCGATTGGGATATATAAATCTAAAGTTAAAACAGAACTAAACTAACTATGAAAATAAGAAGATGATAAAAATTACATAAAAAATACAAAACAAATAATAACGTTAACACAACATACATACATATAGATTAATTTTCAGTTTTGGGGTAGGGGTGAGAAATACCATACACGTAAGCACATATGGAGTGCAATGGGGTATAGTCGTTGCTCTGAGTATGCAGTTACAGTTGCATGGCTATACTCAATCCCGACTCTTGCGTCCTCGTTCGCGCACTCTGGGAAACGTGGGCAACCCATGTGCAAGATGCGGTAACCAATCCGAGTGGAGCCTTGGGTTACGGCAGAAAGAGAGGGAGCTTCGGTGGCGCCACTCCGACTTATTCGGTTTAAGGGCTCACTGAAGTCTGCAGCGTCTGTTCACCAGTAGGTGCGGCTGCAAGCGGGTGTCTGCTTGGAGCAAGCGGCTCGCTATATAAACGTGTATTTGGTTGCGAAACCAGCCCGGTCCCAGCAATGGGTTGTGCGCTGGGCTCGGGACCCGCCGCGTAAAAACCACTTCCAGTGAAGAAACAAGGCAAAGCCTCGGTTGAGACTCCCCCTTATGATAACGACCATGGCACACGTTTAAAGGACTACGATTTGAGGGCATGCACCTGGAATGTCCGGACCCTTAATGGGGAAGGTGCCTCTGCCCGGCTGATTGATGTCCTCGTAAGGACAAAAGCTGACATCGCCGCCATCCAAGAAATGCGTTGGACGGGGCAAGGCATAAGGGCATAGAGGGAAACGAAAGGAAGGGGGAAGGGAAACTCTAGCAAAAGAAGGAGTGCTACTAAATAATGCGGTCGAGCTTGAAATTCCTATCTCCGTACAGGCTCTAAAACAACAAATGTGACGTGACTTTGGCATATTCCAAGAGGCTGATAAAAGGTGGTCACAACAACGTGGATGCAAAGTATCCAGGGCCATGTTCACGTCACATGACCTGAAATTAACGAAACTTATACTTAAACTACCAAGGAAAGAGTGTAGACTTCTAGTGGGTCTCATAACTGGTAACAATTTGTTAGCTTAAAACGGGTTTGGTGAGTAGTGATAACTGTAGGACGTGTGAAATTTATAAAGAAACAGTGGATCACATAGTGTGCGACTGACCAACTCTGGCAAATTTGCGTCTGAGCTGCTTTGGGGAGGCTTTCCTCATTAACCTCAAGCCAGCAACAAAATGAGGGTTCCACAAAATTCTAAAGTTCGCTAAGAAGGTTTCTTGGATTCTCGATATATAATGCCCGCATATCCATCATGAATGGTCGTTTTTATTTGGTAACACTATAGACAAAAAAAATCTGTCTATGTAAGGCTTGTACTAGCCAGCCAGTTCTACCTAATTAACCTAACCTAACTACATATATGGTAACGCTGCTAGCAACATGAACAAATTATGAAGCCTCAAAAATCCCAGTGTTCGTGAAAAGGTTGTTTATTGAAACTACCTTCTTTTTTTATCATGATTCAATAATAGAAAGGTTTTGTAATAAAACAGTCTTCTCGCTCCCACACATAAAATCGGCTCCTTTACTTGTGCAGAATGTTGCTCACTCTACAGTTTCTAGTTATATTAGTAGTAAAAGCAAAAATTCTTCATACTAAATATTCGTAACAAACAAAGAAGATATAAGAGGTTTATTTGCTTATAATTTTTATTACCACTTAATTCTTAAAACCCAAAAGTAGATCATGATAAAATATGCATATCGAATTAAATATAATAGCTTGTACTTTCTAAATAATAAAAATTTCTTTGCCATTAATCATGTAGCTTTTTTCAAAAAAGGTTATTTCATGAAAAAAATAACATATGTTCGTTTTTTAGTGGTTTTGGTTTAAATATATAAAAAACAATTTCAATTATGTATATCAGCTGAAAGATAAATTGATTATCTTTATGGTGACGTTATTAGTTTTTTAATCGGTTATGTGGTTCATAAGATATTAATATTAAAAAAAAATCAAAGAACTTAATATATATAATATAATATCCCAACGGTTTTTACCCTCCATTCCCGCCCATCCGCACGAGGGGCGCAGTCCGCATGACGTACGGAACCAGTATTTTAAATGTTTGTGCCGAGTCACAATAGGCAGGAGTTTGTTAGGTGTCGAGATCTAAAACTGTTCAGCAACAGAACTAAATTCATCAGCTGATTTTATGTATTTATGTCAATAATTCACTTATTGAGAGAGGAGAGTATCGCTTTCTTAATGCTGAAAAGCGGATCTGATATATCAAACGTGCTGGAATGAGAGTTAAAATCCTGGCATAAGCAACGGAGTGGGTCGTGCAATTCAAAATTGGTTTTACAAGCTTTCAGAAATATGGGACAAAAGTGTCTTGATTGTAACCTTCTAAACCGTCTTTATATTTTACTTGCGCTAAATAATTTTGACATGGCTGAAATGAGCGTAAAAAGTTCTATTGATCTGCATTTTTTGTTTTTGCATAGCTGAACGGTCGTAATTCTAGATTTGTCCCAGGAAATGACGAATAACTTAAATTAAAAATCTATTATTTTACGTATTGCTTAGTATTTCCATTAAAACACCAAATATATTGCAAATTCACATATGATTAATAATACACATTTTACTTTCTCCTACTTCCAAAATACAAATCTAGATAAAGGAGTGTCTAATTTTAGCTGTCACAAATTACATAACCTTGTGTTATTAAATCGTGGCCTAAATCCATGTTTTCGCTCTGTCAATAAAAAATACAACAGGGCTGTTCAGGATGTTGTGGAAATGGTCATGGATATGCAGTGGGAATTGCATTTGCAAATTTGTTGCTTGCTACCGTGGCAAACGTGCAGGTACATTTTATTGCCGTGAATTTACAAATGCAACGAATATGCAAAACCAAGAGCATATGCCCAAGATCCTGAACAGCCTTAATGGCTATATAAATTTACAAGGCTAATAGAACAGAAGGTTACGATAACCAATGACGTCATCAAACGAACATCGTCATACTTACACAGTGCGAAATTCATCATTTTTATAAACAACAAATTATGTTGTAGTTTTTTTTTTATTTACGTTGTCATTCTAAATAATTACCTGTTATATCTCTATTAAAGATCTAATTTTTTAACCAAAATCTAAGAATTTAGCTTCTTCCAAATGCTTTCCGAGATAATTTTCTATTAATACAATTTTTTCTTGAATTGAGACTAACCTACACTCGGCAGAACCGTAATCAGCGGCTCTTGGAATATTCGACAGAAAGATTTTGCGGAAGATTTACGGGCCGTTACGCGCTGGCGACGGCGAGTACCGCGGACGATGGAACGATGAGCTGTATGAGCTTTACAACGACATGGACATAATGCAGCGAATTAAAATACAGCGGCTCCGTTGACTTGGCCATGTTGTTCGAATGGACATCGACGGTCCAGCTCGGAACCCGCTGGTGGTAGCAGAGGAAGAGGGAGGCCCCCACTGCGATGGAAAGATCAGGTGGAGAAGGACTTGGCTTCACCTGGCGTCAGTTGGCACCGAGGAGAAACGGCTGGCGTGCTTTGCTGAACTCGGCCAAAATCGCTTAGGCGGTTACAGCCAGTGTTGCCAGAACTTTTTGGGCCGGCCGGCTAGATTGGCAAAAAAAGCGGCTAAAAACGGCTAAAATGTTTTAGTGAAATTTCACATAGACTCTGGCAAAAAACGGCTAAAATGTTTTAGTGAAAATTCACATGCTTTATTTAAATAAATCGCAAGAAACGAAAGACTAGTTAACACCATTAATTTATATCGAGTGTATATTCCTCATCATCAAATGAATCACTATTGTATATATCACCTGAATTCATTAATTTTAAGAGATCGTCATCTACAGTAAAATTATGGCAGCATTTTTCTTCACGTTTTAAACCGTATCTTATATATAAAATAGCGTTTAACGTTTTAACGCACATTGGATTTCTTTGCTTAGTTTTTATTATATTCATTGAACTAAATATTCGCTCTACTTCTGCATTACTTATAGGCAAAACAAGAAAACTAAAAACTAGGTTGGAAAGGTCAGCAAAAGGGTTTTCTCCTAGGGCATTTCGAAATTGATAAACTTCGGCCCAAAATTTTATAGTTGAGTCTAAATTACTCCAGGTATGTAACGTTAACCGTTGCCATTGCATCTCTATGGATGTTATTTCGTCGGCATTATATTTGTGTTTTTGTTGCTGTAGTTGAACAAATACTTTTGGTTTAATTACTCTTAATGCATTTCCAACCGAAAAAAGTCAATTTTTTTTAGTGTGGCAATATTTGTAGGGAGGCGTTGGCGTAATTCCTTTATTAAAGTGATAATAAAATAGCGACCATTTTCTCGCATTATTTTCTCGGCTTCGTGGTCAAAAGCGTTTGTGCTTACTTTTGTTTTTAAATACTCTTCAAAACTGTGATAAAACTGAGGAAATGGAGCAAGGTATGGTTCCAACGGGGAGCATATAGGATCAAATGTGTCCGCGCTAATAACCACTAGGGAGCATAGATGCGAAAGTAAAACATTGAGTTCATTAAAAATCTTCATCGGGTCTGCATTATTGCTTTCGAACAACTTGTTTACCTTTTGCACCTGAAAATTAGGCAAATAGTAAAATCGGCTAAAAACGGCTAACTTTTTTTTACAAACCGGGTAACAAATCGGCTGCCGGCTAGATCGAATTTTCTCCGGCTAGTTGCTATCAAAACCGGCTAAATCTAGCCGGAAAACGGCTAAAATGGCAACGCTGGTTACAGCGCCAAATAAGAAGAAGAAGAATAAGTTGGTCGTTTCATCGTTCCCTTTTTTGTCTGTGGACCGCATGATAAAAAATTACATGGCTATTTTCATTCCCAAACTCACATTTTTCCCCCGATAAATTTTGGTTTTAGAAAAACGGTCCGACATAAGCTGGTCGTGTACCTACATACATACATTTGTCCTTGAAATTTGACTATTTAAGTATGTTGAAACCGAGAATAAACCCTAACCACGTTTTTAAATGTGTATGTACTCCACTTGGCAATATTGTTACCTATAAATATCACTTATATTGTCTGCAAAATGTTGATTCTTCACAATTAAACCAGGAAATGAGCCGAATATGGGCAGCGGATTCGGCCCTTTTACCCCGCGAATTCGCCAATAGGTGAAGTTCCATGTCAAAAAGAGATAAGTTATAACCGAAAATGAAGCAAATATCAATAAAATCATTTTATGCGATTTTTAGTAGTTGTTTATTAAATATTTAACGATTAAATTTAAGAAATCGATCACATAAAAATTGTTTCGTTTAAGCGGTGCAACAAGCATCTAAAATAAATAGAGATGTGTGACTATATATATAGGGATGCATATAGAGATATATGTATGTACACACGAATTTACATATACATAAATAAATGCTAAATTAATGTAATAAATGGCATATGCGTGTATTTCGTGACTAAGATCATTATACAATTTAGCAAAGCTACATATCGTCGTTTAAAGTACGAAACCGCGTATCAAGATAATGCAAAATCGCGAGGGAAATGTGAGGTTGCATAAATTATTTTGTAGAGAGTAAAAACACTCATATTTCAAAATGGTTGTCCTTTTTATAAAGTAATCGCATATCCGGCTAGTATATATCAGGACGAATGGTTAAGGATTGAGCCAAGAGCTTGTGTGAGAAAATCCAATTTTTGCCAGAAAATGTCAGTTACGCGGTTTTGTACTTTAAACGACGATATGTATGTGCATATGTATGTACAAACATATCGTTAGTATAGTATAGAAAGGGCGTAACTCACATCGACGCTGAAATACAAAAAGCCGTAACCAACTAAAATTCCGAAATTCACTTTTTGATTGATTATAATGCATTTCATCGAATTATAAATCTCCACATCTATGTATGTAATAAAAATTTTTGTGGCTTTCTTAACATTTCAGCGACGCAAAGTGCGGCCAAAATTCGAAGGTTAAAAAAAAATATTCTAAACTACTAGGGGGATTTCGAGGTCGCTAATTACGAATACGCTGTTAGAATTACAAAATTCAAAATGGCAGATCCAGTAATGCGTCTAGTAAATTTCGAGCTTTTTAATTAGAATTCTTAGAAAGATTTTGAGTATGCAGTTTTGCAGCCCATTTTTATTGTCACAAAGTGCAAGTTTGAAGTGGCACACTTTCGATTGGCTTGAAATTTTTTTTTATGGGTTCTATACATGAAATAAGCTAACACGCATTTGAGGAAATTAAAAAAAAAAATTCTTCGGAGATATGATCTGTCAAAATTTGGATTTTTTCGTGATTCTGACTAATCATGGTCTTCTTCAAATCGTTTTATCTCGGGTTGTCCTCAAAACATTTTTCAAAAAATGGGCGTTTCTCAAAAACTATTTTTAAAATATTTTTTTTTTTTATGACGAGATGGTTTATTTTGTGAGATTCAGCAATTTTTTGTAATTTGTTTTCGAAAACTTATGATGAGATATATTTAGAAAGGTGTTTTTGCAAAAATTTAAATTTTATAGTTGATTTCGATAGAATATCCGGAAATAATATTTGTACGGCAGGATTTTTCTTTAAGGCGACAAACCCCTAGAAATAAGCGTGGCAATTGTAGGACTAGAGTTAGTAAAACGCAGATTTTATTGCGGATTTCGGCAGAATATCCCTTTGTTAACAACAAAATCTAAAACTCTGATAAACATTTGTTAAAATTCGTATATTTTTTGTAAATATTCTACAAAGTTTGGAAGTTTGATTTACATGGTCTTTTTTAGAAGTAGCTATATTTTCATAAATAAATCATAAACATTATCCAAAACTTACTAAAATGTCTTTTCCCTATTCACATTCTCGCCACCGTATATGTATATTGTATTGTTTATTATAAAAACAAAATTTTATGTTGCGATTCGATGCTTTAAAATTGTCCCGATTCTTATCCACAGAAATCTGGTCACCGTATGTATAGAACCCATACAAAAATTTGAAGCGAATCGAAGGCATGACATATTCTGCCTTATCCTGAGTTTCGCCCGAAAAAATTTACCCGAAAATTTGTCATCCGCCCATAGTAAAACCATGTAAACCAAGAGTGAAAAGTGAACCGGGTCGGGGAAAATGAGGCTTATGATAAGGCTGATTTTCTTTACGAAATACCTCCGATTTATACTCATATAGTCGATTTTCGAAACAGGCCTTTATCTTCTACATTCCTTAAGCTAGGACAATAGTAGAGTCCGACCGATTAAACGGCCGATGCCGAGGGTAGTATCGGCGAAAAGAATCGGCATCGGCCGTTATTAGCCGATTCTTGAATGAGGTAATGTTCTTTAGTTATTTGATTATGTTTTTCTTTTGTTAGTTTATAAAAGGATTTGTTTTTAACAGCAAACATTGAATACTTTTTAATGTTTTATTTATTTGTTTTTGAAATTAACGATATATTTTAGAATTTAGAATTTTAGTAAATCCACTTTGATTTTTAATTGTACAAAATTTATTACATATATACATACAGTATCGGCCATTCAATAGCAACCCCATTTCAAAGTTATATATTTTCTCACTCATGTTGGCTTATTTATTTCTGGGAATTTACAATAAAAATACAGTTAATTTTCTAACAAAAAAACATATAAACTCAATTTTAAAACTTCATAGAAAACTACAAAAAAAATACAACAAATACACAGGCGGAGCAGGAACGCAGCACAGCAGAATCGTCCAAAAAATGAATAAATGGTTCATTAGGTTTCGAAATACCAAAGAGCTGGTTCCAACTTGCTTCAAAATATCTGCATGATGATACAAACCAGGGTTGTTGCGAATATTCGCATTCGCATTCGCAACCGCGGAACTTCCGCATAAATTTTAACATTCGCATTCGCTTTCGCATTCGCAATAATCAATGCGGAGCTTTTGCGAATGCGAATATTGTGCAAGTGCACTGAAAAAACGTGTATCTAGCAAACAAAAAATTGTAGCCAACATTTTTTGCCTGTGGAGACGCTACGTTAATCGCTAGTTTTTTTCTAAGTGTAATTATTTTTTTTTTCTCATAAAACTTAGTATGCTTAAGTTCCGTGTTCCCATTTGTTAGTCTTTCAGCTCAGAAACAAAAACATTTATTTTAATTTTGTGTAAATTGTAAAATTTAGCAAGCATCGAAATAAAGATGAAATGATATGTACTAAATAAGTTGACACCCAAGTTCACAACTTAAATAAGAATTAATTCAAGGTGAATTTTATAGCTATTGGGTATAGTATGGAAAGGGCTTAACTACCTAAAAATCCAAAATTCACTTTTTGATTGATTATGATGCATTTCATCGAATCATAAGTCCCCACATCGTTTTAGGCAATAAAAAAATTTAGTTCGTTTAGGTTTTTTGTATTTCAGCGACAATGTGAAATACGCCCTTTTAAAATAGTATTAACGATATGTTGAAGATTTGCGTTCATTCGCCTCAAAAAAAATATCAAAACACATTGAGCGCATGGAATAGAACAACAAGACGGATTTGATGGGTTATGGTACCGACAGCGGTGAGAAATTAATTGTGATGCCTGCAACTAGGAAAAGCCGAGCTCAACTAACTAATAGAAAAAAACTATATGCAAGCTATTCATTACTGGTCGTGATTCCAATAACTCAAATTATTATAAAAAGCGGGGTACCTTTTTAATAAAATAACAAGATTTTAAACTAATTCTGCTGGCAGCCATGACTTTGAAAACAGAATTTTCTTCGCAATTTTCATTCCTAGAAAATAACAATTTATTTGCCATATCCACCTATTCACAACGTCGCTATAAGCACACATTTTTCAAACCAGTCACAGAAGACAGTATTAAAAATGAATTACAAAAACTATAATAGAAAAACGTTGATGACGTAACAGGTTCTCCAAGTTCTGAAACATACAAAAGAATTGGTTCTCCAAACTGGAACACAACGGTGTTGAAACAACGATCTTGCCATGATGCTAGATTGTGAAGATGAAAGTCAGGAGGACACATACGACACTTGCAGCCCCGATGCAATTGTCAAAAGGGAATTATTGCACCGCAATAAAAAAAGAAATATAACTGAAAGTCCTCTCAACTGGTGCAGCGTCAATCGACAAGAATTTACAATTTTGTCCAAGTTTCAAGTTTGTCGCCTCGAGCGAGTAGTTACTTAGTGCACAGGTTTGATTTGCGACCCGTTAGGAAACAGGCTGTAACCGGAAAAGGCGGCAAAATTACTCTTTCTTAAATACAATGTTCCAATTTTTTAATTTAAGTACTAAATATAAAAACACTATCAAAAATTACTAACTTTTCCATTTTTTATTTACCTAAATAACCTAATGTACTCACCAAAATGATTTCTTAAAAATATTTCCGCATTCGCATCCGCGGATGTCTAAAATTCCACATTCGCAACATCCCTAATCTCCATACCAAGTTCCAGAACTCTACCATGAACAATTCCAGAGATATGCTGTTTGAAAATTCGGTTTGTATGGGAGGTGCCATGCCCTCTTTAGATATGGAATTTTTTTTAGCCTAACCATCCTTGGGACGTCTGCAGCAGGTGTCAAAATATATCTGTGTTGGTATGGAATAGTGGCTTATGTCGAGAAGCTGGCTTTAGTATAAATAATACGGGATTTCCTTTATCCTTTAAACAACAAGGAATTTTTTGATGAGACTTAGTAAAAATATTGACTATGAAATATTGCTAGTATCGGAACTATTTCTTGCACGTTTATTTGTTCTTCAACGGCTCGGCGCCAGTAAGTCCTTCGCAATCGTATGCTGCGAATACAACATTATACTAAAGCCAGCTTTTCGACATAAGCTACTATTCCATATGAACAGATATATTAGTACATAGGCGATTCCACCGTCACGCGTGGGAAATTTGTACAGAAAAAGTTTTTTTTTACCCGAGCGCACTTGTGCACAGGGGTATTATAACTTTGTTCATATAACGGTTGTTTGTAACAGGCAAAACGAATCAAGATAGATATAGACAAATGTATACATAAATGATCAGAATGAAAAGAGAAACCGATTAAGCAGTGACCGTCTGTCCGTCAGTCCGTCCGTTCGTCTGTGCACACGTTTACTCGAGTAAAAAATGAGATATCTTAACGAAACTCGGTACGTGCACTTTTTTCGGGCGTAGGACGAATGGTATTGAAAATGAGAAAAATCGGACAATAACCACGCCTACCTCGAATATAACGGCCGCTGTGGTGTAGTGGTAAGCAGTGCGCGCTTCCACTCCACAATGCCTGGGTTCAAACCCTGGTCAAAGCAACATCGCAAAAATATAGAAAAAAGGTTTTTTTCTTAACAGCGGTCGTCCCTCGGCAGGCAATGGCAAACCTCCGAGTATATTTCTGCCATAAAAAACAGCTTCTCATAAAAATACAATCGCCGTTCGGAGTCGGCGTAAAACTGTAGGTCCCTCCGCTTTGTGTGACAACATCAAGGCGCACGCCACAAATCGGAGG
>NW_023458556.1:191536-196838 GCF_013731165.1 Rhagoletis pomonella
AAATTTGCTTAAAACTTGTATTTAAAAACGTAAAAAAGGTAATAAAAATGCGTTTAAAGCTTTCATTTGTTATTTTTTGGTTGATTTGATTTGGAGATTTTTGCAAATGTCTTATCCACACGTTTGTTAGTTTTATAAAGAAAATAATTTTTACACTGAGGTTCAGGCTGGTTTTCACCGCCGCCAGGTTATTCCTCTGCTTTTAATATATGTCTCTTTGTATGTTATACTCCATTGATATGCCCAAACGTCGCTCCACTGATACACGATGGCAATACCGCTGAGGGCCAGAACCACGTGCAAAAGTGTCTGCTTATATATGTATCATACGTTTTATTCCTTTCAATTCTTTATCAATTATATTAAATTAAAACGTATACTGTACTTTAATGGTCCACAAGTAACCAGGTTATTCCTCTAATTAGAAGGTATTATTCAGATTAAAAATTTAAATCGCTGGATACTAGGTCCTCATGTCGCCAGGTTATTCTTCAATTTGGTAATTTATAGAATTTTAATGGCAGGGAACTATGTCCTCACCTCACCAGGTTATTCCTCCAATTTGATAGTTTTATAATTATTCGTCAAATTATATTTTTAGGTTGTGATTGAAAAATTTGTTTATGGAACTGTACGATGCAGTTATGTATGTTCCTTTTTTATATCACAGCTACTTCGTTCATACGATAGACCGTATCAAGGGGTACGCTTTAACATTTTCATTTAATTTTATAATATACTTAGATTTTTTGGAGAGTGTTGCGCATTTTCTTCCATATAACACATGATCAAAATATTTTTTTACATGGAAAAAAATCCGCAGCACCCTCGACAAAAAAAATTCTAAAAAATCAACGGTAATTTTTAGCGACTTGAAACTTGCACTTTATTATACTAAAATTGAATGGGCTACAAACCTGCATACCCGAAAATTTTCTAAATATTCTAATTAAAAATTTTGATGACAATTTTTTGAAGTTTGATTAATTTTTTTTACAATTTGTGCAAGCTTTGCAACTTTTGTTATTTTGGTTTCTGATATAGATTGAATTATATTTTAAATGAAAACTATTAAAAATAAATAAATAAACGTAATTTGCAAGCAATATCGTTTTGAATTTCGTTGCTAATTAGTTGCACGCATCTGTATATATACATATAGCAACGAAATTCAAAACGATATTGCTTGCAAATTACGTTTATTTATTTATTTTTAATAATTTTCATTTAAAATATAATTCAATCTATATCAGAAACCATATATATCATGATCCAATGATCGGATCTAAACCAGATTTGTATGGGACCACCTCTGAGACACTACCTTTCCGATGCAAAAAAAAAAGAATTATCGAAATCGGTTGACGTGATCCAAAGTTATGCTGTAACGTATATAAAAAAAAAAAGAAATATTCCGAACTGATAACCTCCTCCTTTTTTCGAAGTCGGTTAAAAACTCAACAGGTCTACACGACCATACTCGTCGAAGAGTCATTTTGAACTGTAATGCCATTTACACTTTGTTTGCAAATTACCCACTTAAGTATGTATATTAAGAATCAGGGTATTTTGGTTGACATTGTTTTATTTATACCGGATTTTTGTTGATCAAATATTTTATACCAGCGTTAAATTTCAAATTTTTACTTTGCATTCAGTGCAAATTTATCCTTCTGAACTGAATGCAATAGTTTACTCCGCAGCTCGGACAAGAGCCTCAGCACACTCAACAGCAATGGCAGCTTCCGCTTTAGCCTGGAACCATTAAACAAATTTGTAATACATACATATACTTTATTGGCAAAAGAAGGTACGGTAGTAATTTGCCCACCAAAATTTTGCGTATTGTGAACTCAACGACAAATTATTAAACAAGTAATTTTTAAGCAAAAAACAAAACCGACTTCAATTCTTATACAAATATATATACATATATATATATTTCATGATCCAATAATCGGATATAAACCATATTAGTATGGGACCACCTCTGAGACACTATCTGCTAAAATGCAAAATACAAAAACAAATTTTCGAAATCGGTTGATGTGGTCCAAAGGTATGCGGTAACATACATAAAAATAAAATAAATAAAATAAAAAATATATAAAAAAATATTCCGACGAACTGATTACCTCGTCCTTTTTGGGAAGTCGGTTAAAAACAGAGATTAAGCTTAAAAAAAATTATTTGATATAATTTTTTTTAATTCGCTGTGATGGTTTTTTAGATTTGTGTATGTTAGAAAAAAAACCGTGCAAGTTATGCAGTATCATGATAAAAGTATTTAAATTTTTGTATCATGATGCAGTACTGCGCAAAAGTACTGAAGATTACGAAACCGATGGCGTTCTCATGACAACCGAAACTACCCAGATTTATATCTTGCCAAAGAATGCTACTTCAGGAACTAAACTGTTGAACATGCTGTTACAATAACAAATGACAATTGCTTTTTATGCTCTTTCAAGAACCAAGCGTCATCCATTCCGCCTACCATTCTCAAAATTGGGGGCAAATTACTTAGCAATCAAATTCACAATTTAAACGTGTCTTACTTCTTCACTTGACGCGGAATTTAATTGTGATTGATACTGTGATAGGATCTGCTTTGCCTCAGAAATGTCAATATCTTCAACTTTATGTGCTTCTTCGGCCAACACTTGAACGGATGAATCTTCATTTACTGTAATTGAGCCACTAGATACGAAGAATTTTGAAGTCTTTCCGTCGTTTTCGATAACTTGCACCACGCCGGGCTTTAAAACGGCTATAAAGCAAAAACATGTGATTTTATATACGGATATAAAAATTAAATTATAAATTACCTAAAGTTGGCACATGCTTCGCAAGTATGCCAAAACTTCCACTGAATGAAGGAACATCGATTTGACGAACTTCTGCTTGATCATAAAAAGTTTGATTTGCAGCGGCAAAAGTTAATTTCATTTCATCAGCGAATCCACGCTTTTGCATTGTATTTATTCCGCGCAAAGCCAAACAGCGAGCATTCCTTACAATAGACATTGTTGGCTGAAAAAAAGTTGTGATTCTACTACACATTATATTATATAACATTGCAGGTTAGGAGCCCCTCGAGCCATATCGCTCTGGATGTATATTTTACCCAAATATTTTGTAACGGCCAAAAAACTTACACGTTTAGTTCAGAAGTGACTAAATATAAATAGATTGTAACGTGACGCAACACCGATTCTCCACTTGCAGTTCCACAGAAAATTCACTTTGGCAATGTACCTAGGGATGGCAACCATTAATTATTTGCTTGCAATACTCGACTGCTTTCCTTCAACATAAGAGCGAAATACACTACACAAGCAGCTTGCCAAGGCGAATTTATACAAGGTGGTATTACTGGTGAATTTAGATTTTCGCCGCAGTGCTTATTAATGTAAAAATGATGTTTGTTGTAAACAAGGCGAATTCATATTACAACAAACACACTAAATTCGCCAGTAGCACCACCTGGTATAAATTCGCCTTGGTTAGTGGCGAATTTAGACTACAAAAACAACCACCACATGTATTTTGTAATGCGGGTGCTATGTCAAATATCAATTCGCCCCAAAGTTTACATGTATTTTGTTTTTTGCTTTGATGTGTGTGCTGTCAAATCAGTAAACGCAAAAACAAATTACATGTAAGGCGAAGAAATCAGCTAATCTTACAACACCACCTTGTATAAATTCGCCTTGCTGCTAGCCAAACCTTAGAGCTGCAAAACTAGCGATTGTACTATCGATAGTATCGATAGTTTAATTTTTGGATAAACATCAATTGTTTTCGGGCGATAGACGATAGTTTCGATAGAGCCGGTGCTTTGAAGTTTTGGGATCTTACTTAAGTGACGCTGTGAATTTAACTAAGGAAAATATTTAGAATTTCACGTTTAAGATTGTAATATTTATACTTATATATGTGCAATATTTACATTTACATATGTGCATATGTATAAATTATACAAATTTTGTTCGGAGTTGAAGTTTCCTTACATATACAATACGATAGTATACGATACTATCGAAAATATCGATAGTATTTTTCAAAGTATCGAAACTATCGAATATTTGCTATCGATAGTTTTGCAGCCCTTCCAAACTCAAGGCGAATTTATACAAGGTGGTAGCAAGAATACAAAAACAACAACCACATGTATTTTGATCACGGCCAAAAAAATCTCAATTCATAAACGTTCTCTGACCTACATCCTTTGCCCCACGTTCTACCTAATGGGATTCATGAACCATCGTAAAGTTGATGCAAATGTCGCATTTGTTGCAAAATTTGCCACTTTGCAACACAGCTGATTACTTTTGTTGGAAACTTTCTTGCGACATAATTGCGACATTGCCATATTATTTGAGCTTGCAATCATTGAACTTACGCGCGGCATTTTTAAAAACTACTTAATTCGCAACGTTGCCATTGCGACAACAATGCTATTTTGCAAAGTTTTATGAATCGCCCTACTATGACACTACGGAAAACCCCCTACTTTTTGAATCAAAATTATCAAACGGCAACGCTGCAAGAACTGACGTTCTCTGAGCGGAGGAGCATTCACAATAGTTTTTGCGCCTGTGATTTTGGCGTTTTGATGCAGTTTTCCGTAATGTGCAAATGTCAATGGTTGTGAGTTGATGTTAATGGGAAAAGCATTTGTAACGTTTTTGGTCGGGACATTTAAACAAATTTTGTTCTGTTGGTTTTAGTAGTATTAAGCATGTTGACCGGGAATTTTCGTGGTTTTCAATATTATTTGGATAATTTCTTCAAATTTCCAAAGGAAATCAAAAATGATATTGTTTACTGTCAGCGTTCACTTAAGGCTCATATTAAAGTGCACCAGGTAAAGAAAGTAAATTACAATCGTGATATCTATGAATACAAAGTATTTTCATTCTTAGATGGTCATTGATGTGTTTCAACAGGAAGAAGGCGCAGTAAGTAATAATATTAAGTTGTTTAATAAGGCATTTTTCACCCTTTCTTTAAACCCACGTTTTACTCGCCATTTAAACTTTCTAGAACCAAAAATAAGAATACATGTGAGATTGACCTGCGGTCGAGTTAAATACATATCGCTCATTTGCTGCAAGAGTGTAATAAATAAAAACAAGTAAGAAAGTCTAAGTTCGGGCGGAGCCGAACATTAAATACCCGGCGCAAATATTAATTATATGTGACACGTAAAGTTAAAAGGGACCTGCGGTCAGGAAAAATCGGAACACGTACATTTGTTATGTAGTATGCATTTGAATCGATCTTCTAGTGCCATTTG
>NW_023458556.1:196848-210374 GCF_013731165.1 Rhagoletis pomonella
TTTTGGTGCAGGGGCCTTCTAGTTTTAAAGATATTTAGTGGTAAATTATTTTTATTTTTTTTAATAGTAATATATTATGAACTACATAACCGATTGAAAAAAGTAATGTGTCAAAATAAAGATAATTAACTTATCTTTCCGTTCATGTACATAATTTATATTTGTCTTCATATTTAAAACCCAAAAAATAGTAAAAAACAAAGTATTTATTTATTTAATTGTTAGAATCATAAAATAACTTTTTTAAAAAAATAATTACGTAAATAATGCTAAAGAAATGTTCATTATTTAGAAAGTACAAGTACCTTTAAATTAGTATAAAGGAGAATTTTGGGTAGTAAGGGTTATAATCCCTAGAGAAGTTCCGCCTCTCTTCTCCGGAAACACGAAAAGGAAAATTCTGCGTTATAAAACGGTGTTCACATGAGGCAATTTTCCGGGCAATTTACGTTCACACCAGGCGATTTTTGCTTTCAACTAAAAGTTGACTGTAAAATCGGCTCATGTAAACACCCTATAAGGCTTACGATTCGAAAGCGCAGCCGAAGGCCGCCTATGTAGAGGGATTTCCGGTACCTCTTCTCCGGCAACACAGAAAGGAAAACCTACCTTTTGAATAAAACATATTGCTTCTAAAATGCTATCGAAACACAAAACATCTAAATATAATTGGAAGTTACTTTATTTTTTTATCACCTCAAAGGCGTACGGCATGTTCTTAACCATGGAAATGCCAAAATGCAAGTTTCAATTAAAAGAAAAATTAGTATTTTTTTACAACGCTTTTATCAACATGCAATGTTGTATGTCCAGACACCTTTGCTATAATTATAGATTATAATCAAAGTTTCTATAAAAAAGTCTAGATATCAAACTCGTCGGCAGGTATCATATCAAAGGCCATACAATACATACGAGAGGTAGATGTCGCCTGCCGGAAGTAGTTAAATATTGCGCCTAAAAATATACACTCGCTCGCTCTAATTTTATGAGCTACGCTCCCACCCTACTAAAAACAAAAACAGGGAAGTTTTAGGAACATTTTTAAATATTTAGTAGTGAAAATTTTTCTTTCGGATTCTGAGCCCTTGAATCTGCATAGTATATGTAGTATAGCAAGATAAATTGGATGAGTACTAGGTATTTTAATCCCGGGATCCCGGTCTTTTTTAGGTAATTCGGGATTTGTAATTTTCACTGATGGCATAATAGAAACTCCTTTTCTTGACCAGCACTGGCTATATTTACTCTTTTATTTAATAATAATTATCTTTTCATAAATGTCTAGCTCATTATACATATAATACCGTGCGGTAGTAAATTTTACACAAAAAATCAATATATTCGTGAAACCATGGGCCAAATATAGTAATTTAAAAATGATTTTAAAAATTCAGAGAAATGTGCTTAGAGAAGAAGTATGGGTATAAAATTGATGAGGAAAACCTGTAGAATTTAAACAGATTCAAGTTTCTGGTGCAGAAGGGCTGGCTGGTAAATATTGAAAATGTCATTTTAAAATTTTATGCTTGAAATTTCGCAATATTTGTTTTTGCAAAAATTGTATGTTCAGGATTAATATAAACTCGTTTACATTCTCGAATTTCGTCCTTTTAACCTTATCAGCTTAAAAAATTTCCTATTCGTCCTTGTGCATCCTAAAAATTTAATTTAATTTTTTTCTGCCCAATTGGTATTAAGAAAAGCGCGCAATAGTTATGGTAAATGAGTCAACGAAGGCGTACTACCACAACACAATCATGGTGTCTCCGAATAAGACTTAAGCGCAATATAATACATGGCGCCAATCGTAACACACGGCATCTTGGTTTAGTCCAGAGATGGGCAAAGTGGCTCCCAGGAGCCTTTTGCACTTAGGAGCCGGCGTGGCACATTTAGGTGGTAGATGAGAGGTAACATCAAGAGCCAGCGCTAAGTGGGAAGAAGAGCGTATTCAAATTTCTTGTACTCCGACTCTCATTACTAATATATATTATGATTTTAATATATTTTGTACATCCCTTTTAGCCTGAGAACTGATTTAGCTCTTGCGTGCCACTTGCTGACTTTTTGGCGGCTTTAAGAGCCAAAAATCTGCCCATCCCTGGTTTAGTCCATGGTGCAGTCGTGCTGAAAATCTGCGCTAGTTCAGTATTTTTGTCATATAAAAATGCACATAAATAATCAGTACAATTAGAAAAGATCATTATATTTAGTAAAAAAAAAATTGCCAGCCTTGGGGGCCGTACATTCATAACAAATAAGCAATTCCGTTTTATTCAAATTGAATACCTTTCACTTAAATTTATTTTATCAAATTGAGTAAAAGGTCTGAACTTTTATGAAAAAACCTTTGCTTAGAAACCTTATGCATACGGCCCATTATGTATTGTATATATTTTTATATCTCTGTCGTCTTTCGTCTGACAATCTTGCTAATTTCATAATTTCTTACAGGATCCTGCGCAGAAGCAAAGAATTCTGGATGAAATTGAATCAGAAATTTACGAGATAAATGCTGAACAACACTTTCTATTCCTTCGGTTACGACGAATAATTGATGAATTCTCAAAAATGTTGAAAAGAAACGATGTTCCTATGGATTATGGAGCAACAAATGCTATGATTTCTCGGCATGTGGTACCGCTTATAAACGATCCCACTATCGAAATATTGCCTTCAACCGTACTATTTCGGAACACAGAACAAAAACTTATCGAAAAGTACTTTGAGGTCCAAAAAGAAAAAGTAGTTTATGAAATTAAGGACTCTGATGAAGAGGATAACTTACCTCAAATATCGGAGGAAACAATAGGAATGCGGTGGTCTAAGTCTATGTGCGAAATGGCTAACGAGACTTTAACTACAACTGATACGTGCTCGTTGCAAGGCCCAAATAGTTTCTCTCAAATGTCTTTGCTAAAACCAATTTCTCAACGAATGGTTGGCAATGTTGGTATCGGTTCAGACAATTTTGGAAATTTTCATGATGCTTCAAGGTATTTGCAAATGAATCTTGTGGAAGAAAAAAATATTGAGGATAATCAGAAAAATGCTGCGTTAGCACTCGATGACCCCTCTAAATTTTCCGATGCGCTATCTAAAAATGATGTCCCCAATGAACAATTGATTGATCTACCTGTATCAAAAAATGTGAAAATCAGTCGGCTGAATCTAAGGCAAGCTCTTAACAAGGCACGCACCGAAAATATGGTGGCAAAGGCAGCCGCGAACATGCTAGCACGCTCGACTCCCACTTCCACAATAAATCAATATAACACGCGCACTGACACGGCAATTACACATCCTCAAAGAAGATATGAAATTAGGACAAGAGCGGCAAGAAATAATGCTGGTAGCGCAGTATCGATCGCAACTCTTTCTAAGGAACGAAATAGTTCAGAGCTAAATTCATCCTCAGAGGATTCAAATCCTGAACCTCTTCCAATGCCCGCAAAACCTCATATAGGTTTCATAGAATTAACAGAACATCGAACTCTACCTGAACATTATGGGCAGGAAATGTTCTTACGACTTTTCCAACTATTCACTCCTACTGTTCTTGTCCAGATGCAACAAAGGCGATCAAAACGCAAACGCCGTTCTGTACACAACAACGAGCGGGCGGATTTTCACTATGGGCGCATTGAGGTAAAGTATTCGGTATATTAATATATGTATATATGTATATTAGACTGCATCCCTGCCCATACAAAAAAATGGGTACTGTTTTTCCATTGGAATTATAAAATTTATTATATTTTAAGACTTGCGCCAAAAATTGTTCAACGGAATCATAATAATGAGATTTTTGATGCTGTTTTTGAACTTTTTTCAAAAATCGTTTTAGGAAAAACTTGAATAACTCAGCCAAAACTTTACTCATTTAGGCAAGGTACCATTGGAAAGGTATTTTCCCGCCCTTTTTATTTATTTGCAAATAAACTCAATCACATCCCTTTTTTTGCAAACATCAACACATCTTTATTCAACTTGAAATGACGTTCGTTCATCTTACCTTTCTCTTTCATACCTTGAATCAGTTCATTTGCCAAGATATAAAAAAGATGAGAAAATACTTTTACAATGATACCACATAAAACCAAATTAGTATGGTTTTGTCTGAGATATTCAAGTTTTTCTCAATCCTATCTTTAAAAATTATAAGATTTCTTGAGCTTAGGCTCTTTTGTAATAATTTTAGTTCAAAAAGTAATTTAAGAAACTATTTTTTTCACAAAAAAAGTATATTTTTGGAGGTATTTTCAAATCGGTACAGCTCACGTAAAACTTAGTATTCTTCCGAAATATTTTGGTGGAAGTCTTCAAACTTAATAAATTTTGTAATCCCGGCGAAAAAACCGCTGCTTTTTTTGTTGATGCAGCCTAATACATAATGTGACCAACCGTACTTCTTTCGGAAGTACAGTACTTCTTTTTGAGCCGTTGTACTCCGTACTTCGAAGTACAGTCAAATGTACTACTTTGCAATATTTTGTACTACCTTTTAAATTGAGTTTTCTTTAACTGAAGCGAAACGAACGAGTTTTCTTTAACGAAAAATTCTAAAAGGTTAGTCATCTCAGTTAAAAGGGTACCCGTAGATCAACACATATCGTCGCCTGGGTAAAAGAATGTCGTAAGCGCCACTTTGACGATTTTTAGTTCTAGAGGCAGTTATATATTTTGAAATAAGGTCTTTCGATTGGTGCTATCAGTTTTTTAGATATCTCCTTTAGTTTCCGAGATATTGACTACAACTTTTTCGATAATTTAGTAAAAATTTAGTTGGTGATGCAGTCGTATTAAACTAATCAATATCTTAAAAATGGATATATACTTTAGTTTCCGAGATATTGAGTAAAAAGTGTCGTTAATTTGGTAGAAAATTTGATCACATTTTGTCGTATCTCATACAAAGTGGCTGCCAAATTGTGGACAAATGACGCTTACGACAAAATTTTACAAAAGAAAATCCTTCATAAACTCAAAACTAATTAACAATAAACATTAAAAATTAAATAATTGAAGAATTTTAAGAACTAGTAACACTTTCAGAGACTTTGGAGAAAATCTATCTTCGCATTTTTCAGAAATGGCATTCCAAACTTCAATCGCGATTTCCCACAACCTGCCGAAATTAACATACGACAATCTTTTACCCAGGCAACGATATGTAAATTATGACTGTCAATCACTTCACATCTGTAGCTGACAAATTTCATTGTAAGGTACTATTCAATCAATAAAAATTTGTAGACTTTGGCGTTGGCGTTGGCTTGACAGAACGCACGTTAAAAGTATGCTTGCTACAATGAACGCTTTGCACCGAATGCCTTGGCCACTAAATTAACATACTAACGACAGATAAATTAATATTTCATATCAATAAATTCATGAAAAAAGTATTTTTGGATTGTTCCTCCCTTTCAAGACTCGTATGGCCTGATTTTTGGAAAATAAAATAAGGAGATTTATGATGGGAGATTTTCAAACAATTTTTTGATTTATGAAGAACTCTTTATTTTTTATACTACTCGGCTTTCTCATGAAAATTTAATTTATATTCTTATAACTCCAGTCTACATACATATCGCGAACTTTCTTTAAAGGTGTACTAATTCAATATTTAC
This sequence comes from Rhagoletis pomonella, assembly GCF_013731165.1. Lineage (NCBI taxonomy): Eukaryota > Metazoa > Arthropoda > Insecta > Diptera > Tephritidae > Rhagoletis > Rhagoletis pomonella. The sequence goes on from NW_023458556.1 coordinate 202,482, forward strand.
CTTATCTTGTCAATTTAACTGAATTAAGTTTTTCAAACAGTATTTTCAAAAGTATTTTCGACAGTAAACTTTCTTAAACCGATTTAATTTAACACCAGAATTATAATATTTAAAATATTCCTCAAATATTCCCCGTAGCAAACTTTCCTAAACCTCTTTATTTTGATACCCATATTGCAATATTTAATTTATCTTACTAACTAAAACAAACAAAAATTTTCAAACAGGTTGCAACGTTCTCCAAAAAAAAATTTTCGGCTGTGAGCCTTTTGAAACCTCTTTATTTTGACAGTCATATTGCAATATTTAATACATCGGTGAAAACTGCTTTCTATTTCTATTTCTATACAGACAGACAGACAATAAAAATTCTTGATTTGGCTTCTGTTGCTCGTATAAAGACCGCCCATATTAATTTTTCTTTAATATCTATTATGTACAGACATCGGCCTGTAAAAATTTTATTATACGTATAGATTGTCGGAAAATGCGCACGACACCGCTTATGCACTTCACCCATTTCTACCAAGCCCCCTGTTCATTTGTTTAAATATATCACTAAGTGTAATTCGAAAATGTTTGAAATTGGGGGAGACCTCGAGCTTTTCATGTACATAGTTTAAAGAAAGGTGAAAAAAACTATATTTAATCCGCCCCAACCTATACTTCTTTACTTGTTAATTAAAAAATTAACTTTGTTGGATTGTTGTATATTCTGCTTTTACCATTTTTGTCATTACTTTAACACAATTTTCTCAGGTCCTGTACTTCTTTGAGCTTTGAAATACTTGGTCACATTACTAATACATATACATATGTATGCATGTATATATGTACATACATACATACATTATATTCTTTGTTAATTTTCAGTATGGTAGCTATCCGCCGCCAGAGAAGAAGCGAAAAGCATTCTTACTTTCACCTCAAATCAAACGTGATTTACAATCAAAACGTCCGAAACGCCCAAATATCGAAAAAAATGAGGATATTGTAACTTCGCGATCTAGTTCTAGTTCGCCAGATGAAAAACGCTGTTGCAATGAGTGCCTTAGAAGTGGAGGTACATACATAGATCATATAAAATATATCATATAAAACTGTTAAATACTTCTTCGTTAGGTTGTTTTGAACAATGTGTCGAATGCAAAGGATATTATCACCAATTATGTCAAATGGAGTATCATGAAGAAATAGATTCTAAAATACAAAATATGCAGCTGTGTTTATGTCCGGCGTGTAGGCGTTCACACCCAATCCAAATAAATAAAGGTAGGAATGTTCCATTGCCTTTTTAAGGAATTTAACTCTGAATCTTTTTATGAACAGAAGCACAACAATACAAGCAATTGCATTCCACGGCAGAAGATCTCGAAAAAAAACTCTCCCACGAAAAAGATCGGCGCGCCAGCTTACAACAGGAGAGCAAGATGTACAAGTTACAAATGCGCAAACTGTTTAACATCGTCAACACTATTAAAAGCGATCAGGAGAATGAGAGTTCAGGATAAAAATTAGTCAAAGTAACTTTTTTTTAAAGGATAAGCTAACATTTCACATTTTTCACAATTCGCCTAGTTTTAATGTTTGATTTATGGGCTTTGAATTTTACGAGAGTAATTTAATTGTTATTATGTTGATTGAAATATAACTATTTTTTCTCTTTATTTAATATTGTTTAATAAACCGCTTATTTAAAATATATATATATATATTGTAAGTATTTATCCAACATTCGTACCTACATTCAAATTCACATAAAACACTTTCTGTGAAGTTGAGTAATCGGCCTATGGTCGCAGTGACTGGGAAAATATATTAACAGCACATAATAATTGAAGACTTAAATTAGTAACGAATATAAGTAATTATGCGTAAGTGCGAAGAAAGTAATTCCCAAAGTAAAAGTGGTGCCTCTAATTCTCGATGCAGGATTGCATAGGTCTCCTTGGCAAAAGCACATGTAAACTTTTTTGTAATTGTAAACCGTATTGGCACATCGATCCTGATTGTCATCTGGCCCCCGCTGCACACACATTCGCTGAATTGCTTGGTCGTAATCTGAATAAATTTCAATTTTATATGTATATGTATAAGACAAGTTCCATAGTTAAATGCAATAACTGAGCTTAAGAATTTTTTTGGATAGATCAGAAAATATAACCTCTACTTCCACATGAAAACATTTGGATAAAATCTAATTTCAATATTATAAAAAGATTATATAACACAATTTAATTTAACAGGATAATTCCTTCTTTTCACTATACGGAATTAACAGGAAATGTTGCGTTTCGCCTGAATAAAAATATTTGAAATACATATGTATTTATGTATGCATATATGCTGGTCCAAAATAAGTAAAGTAGGAATTTAAATGCTCTCACCCCCTAGGATTGTACTATATCGAAAAATATACCCATCTTTTTATTTTGAAATCAAAAAATATTTAGAGGTCGCTCAAAGCGCTCAAAGTTTTCTATGTATTTTATGTAAGGGGAAAAGAACTTATCGTAGAAATGGTATGGGATTCTTGAAAATCAATATTTTTCGATCAGAAAGCTCTGGTTCTCTTCAGGAGACTTCCAAAAACAATAGCCATTTGTTTGTTTAACCATTTTTTAATACTAAAGATTTTATATTTATCCCCCCATTGCATTTTATGACATTTTCTGGGGGTTTTGGCGGACCTATAAAATATAGCTACTATGCAAAAATGGGCAAATAAATAATTGGGTATTATTATGGGGAATATACATATTTTTTGATGCATATACATACATACGTTAAAGCCAAGATTTAATATTTTTGAAGAGGATAAAGTAGATAACAATACGAAAACCCCAATTCGACCAAAAAACATATAAGTAAAAGTTTTGAAAAACGAGGGCAAATATCCATCCAATAATTCAAAATTAAATTTTCATTATTTTGCTCTGCTGTTGGGCAGCATACAAAATTTCCCAAAGAATTTTGCTGGAGCGACAGTCCTTGGCCAGATATGAATCTGAGTCATTCCGGTTACGTAGACCCGACTGTCGTATGCTCTCATAACCTTCCCTCATACCAAAACATTTTTAACATACATTTTTTGCTGATAACAAAATTTAAAGAAACGCTGGAATTTGCCCGTATCGGTACGTTAATATAAAAATGCTCTATCTCACATCGTCGCTGAAAAACAAAAAGCCGTAGCAACTATAAATTCAAATTCGGTTTTTTTTTTATTGATTATGAGGCATTTCATTGAATTATAAGTCCCCTCATCGTTGCATGCACTAAACATTTTATTTACTTAACGCGTATTTGCATTTCAGCGACGGTGTGAGATAGGGCCTTTCTATATTAAGGTAACGATATATTGTTTGATTCGTATATAGTATGTATATATATGTATGTATACTGTTGAGAAACTCGGTTACCGTCTACTGCATATGCGCCACCACCTTCGATCACTTTTCCACACCATCCAGATGCACAAGGTATAGCCGCCAAACCAGGTTCCTGTTCAACATCAGTTGCGTTAAAGTTAAATGGATCTTTGCAGCTGCCAAGTTCGCCCCTGGAGCGACATTGATAACAGCGCCGTAATAAACCTATAAAGAAAAGAAATTAGTTGATGACTAAAGCTATAATTATACTCTAACAGTGTCTACCAAATGTAGGCCTATTTCCAAACTGCTTCTATTGCATTTTGAGGGTTGAATGGAGTCTTAAGAGGTCCCTGAGAATTGCTTCAATTACGTAACTAGTTTCAAATGTGTAGTAGGGACATTTTCATGAGCTAATAGTTTCAGCCAATTAAGAACTATAAAAACATTGCAACCATTGATGCACAATTTACTAAAAAGTAGGAAGACACCGCCCATTTCCATTATTTAACGCTGTTCTTTATGGACTTAACGTGGTAATTTCGCATTTTGGCATGAAACAAAATTAAAAAAATGGGCAATACCTGTAGGTCAAATTAATTTTTTCTTCCCAACTATCGACACGATTACGTAGGTTTTAAAATGTACCGCTGCATAGATTACTTAAGGCCAAAGTTTTAACATGTGTATGTACATATGTACATAATGGTGGCTGTCACAGAATCCATCGTAGTCCAATTTTTCGTGATTCGCTATTCGAATTCAATGATAGCATTTTCGTAGATTTCACGAAAAATCTGACTACAATGGATTCAGTAGCTTTTTCTTAAAGTTTCAGACCTTTTACAGATATTCGGGCTCTTGGTGATTCCATCCTACTGCGATTTTTCGTGAAATCTACACAAAAGCAATAAGTGAATCAAAATTGTTACGAACATTCGTATGGAAAATGTATGTACATATGTATGTATATATGCATGTATATCATCGTTTTGTTGTATTGATTGGTAATAGCAAAAATTTGGTTCATTATGCTCTAAAAAAAATCTGTGTGCAAGATAAAAATTTTTGCTCAATATCTTAGGCTCACCCAAGTCCATCAAAATTCAAGTGGTAAAAAAAAAATTGTTTATTTCGATTCTCTGCAAAAAATGGTCCATATACCAAATTATGTAGGACTAATTCTTTCGAAGATAATTGCAATTTTAGTAAAAAAAAAATATGTTAATTTATTTATTAATTTTTAGTTTTTGAACACATTGAACTTTGATGGACTTGGGCGAGCCTAAGATATTGACCAAAAATTTTAATCTTGCACACAGGTTTTTTTAGAGCATAGCGAACCAAATTTTTGCTATTACCAATCAAAATTCTAAAAAAGTGGATTTTCGGCCCACGCTAATGTATGTATATGTTACCGGCCAATTCCGATCTTAGGACAAACTAGATTTGCGTGGGCTAAACTAGATCAGGAGCCACAGTATTTTTGCCGCTGAACACTTTCCGCGTAGGCGGCCTCGGGCTGTGCTTCAAAAAAATAACCGCATCAGTCCAACTCCAGCTACGCAGTGCAGAGTATTGTTGCATCGAACTTGTTACCGCGTTGGACGGATGTATTGGATCTTAATAGAACCAGTGTAGCCTAGGAAAAACGAGTTTGTCCGGGGCACCGAAATTGCGCATATGGAAACTGTGCATTTAGACATTATTTCGGTTTCAACCGAAACTGTGCATGTATGCTTTATTTCGGTTTTTACCATATGCATTATTTCGGTTTTAAACCGAAACTGTGCATGTATGCATTACTTCGTTTTTTTTCATATGCATTATTTCGCTTTTAAAACGAAAGTATGCATATGCATAATTTCGGTATTTTCTCATATGCATTATTTCGGGTTTCAACCGAAACTGTGCATGTATGCATTACTTCGGGTTTTTCATATGCATTATTTCGGTTTTCAACCGAAACTGTGCATGCATGCATTATTTCGGTTTTTGTTATATGCATTATTTCGGTTTTCAACCGAAACTGTGCATGTATGCATACCTTCGTCTTTCACATATGCATTATTTCGGTTTTCATCCGAAACTGTGCATGTATGCTTTATTTCGGTTTTAGCCATATGCATTATTTCGGTTTTGAACTGAAATTGTGCATGCATGCATTATTTCGGTTTTTGTTATATGCATTATTTCGGTTTTCTAACGAAAGTGTGCATATGGATAATTTCGTTTTTTCTAATATGAATTATTTACTTCTACTTAGTAAGGGTTTTAATCCCTAAGCGCGGCTGAAAGCCGCCTACGCAGAGAAAAGTTCTGCGCAAAAATACGTCCGCCCTTCTTTTCCGGCAATACAGAAAGGAGAATTCTACTTAGTAAGGGTTATAATCCCTAAGCGCGGCCGAAGGCCGCCTACGCAGAAACAAGTTCTGCGCAAAAGTACTTCCGGCCCCCTTTTCCGGCAACACAGAAAGGAGAATTCTACTTAGTAGGGGTTATAATCCCTAAGCGCGGCCGAAGGCCGCCTACGCAGAGAGAAGTTCTGCGCAAAAATACTTCCGCCCTTCTTTTCCGGCAACACAGAAAGGATAATTCTACTTAGTAAGGGTTATAATCCCTAAGCGCGGCCGAAGGCCGCCTACGCAGAAAGAAGTTCTGCGCAAAAATACTTCCGGCCCCGTTTTGCGGCAACACAGAAAGGAGAATTCTACTTAGTAAGGGTTATAGTCCCTAAGCGCGGCCGAAGGCCGCCTACGCAGAAAGAAGTTCTGCGCAAAAATACTTCCGGGCCCCTTTTCCGACAACACAGAAAGGAGAATTCTACTTAGTAAGGGTTATAATCCCTAAGCGCGGCCGAAGGCCGCCTACTCAGAAAGAAGTTCGTTTTCATGTATGCACTATTTCGGTTTTTGTCATATGCATTACTTCGGTTTTGAGTCGAAACTGTGCATGTATGCATTACTTCGGTTTTTGTCATATGCATTATTTCGGTTTTGAACCGAAACTGTGCGTGTATGCATTACTTCGTTTTTCTCATATGCGTTATTTCGGTTTTCAAACGAAAGTGTGCATGTATGCATTATTTCGGGTTTTTCATATGCATTATTTCGGTTTTCAACCGAAACTGTGCATATATGCATTATTTCGGTTTTTTTCATATGCATTATTTCGGTTTTCAAACGAAAGAGTGCATATGCATAATTTCGGTTTTTCTAATATGCATTATTGCGGTTTTCAACCGAAACTGTGCATATATGCATTATTTCGGTTTTTTTCATATGCATTATTTCGGTTTTCAACCGAAACTGTGCATATATGCATTATTTCGGTTTTTTTCGTATGCATTATTTCGGTTTTTTTCATATGCATTATTTCGTATGCACAGTTTCCATATGCACAATTTCAGGGTGCCGTTTGTCCTAAGATCGGGATTGGCCGGTAACATAAACTACATCAAAACGTATGCTACATACATATGTACATTTGCTGCTATTAGGATTCAATCGGACTAAGAAAGATTCAGCAATAGCCCCGATGGTAATCATATCTGTCATTGGTGTTGTAACAGCGTAAACATTCCCCAAACATCTTCGGCAAACTCTTCCGAAGTTACAGTCCTTGCCCAGAAATAAATCGAGATGATAGCGACGAACGACTGTTAGTTGGAAACGATTGTGGTTGTAACAGCATGTCCCCACCAATTTTGGGAATGCTGCTGTTGTGGCATTCCTCGGCCAGAAATAAATCTAGGTTTCAATTCCATACTTTGCTGCAAACATTCAATGTGCATACATACCTATATATGTACATAAAATATGTGTTGTATATGAATGTGTTTATGTATGTGTGTATCTACGTAGCTACAGAACAAAAGACTTCAACTAAAACGAACGCGAAGTTGTCCACAGTTTTACTAACCATTCGATATATGAGCACTGAAAAGTATAACTAAAACAACACATTTTTTATACATTTTGGCTTAGTTATTTATGATTTTTTAAATGTCAGTGTTTTTTAATATATGTATTAACTCCGTCGGTAATTCCTCAGCAACTTATTAATTTAGTTTTGAGTGTTGCCACATAAGTCAAATATTTGATAAACGCAAGATCACGCAAGAATAAGAGAGTGAAAAAAGTAAATTTTTTGAGCCATCTTGTTTAGCTGGAGAACGAAAGAAAAGTAAACAAAGCAAAGAATACAATGAAAACCAAAATTATTGTCAGACACTTTAAACACACAATTTAGCTTAAATGATTCATTAAAACGCTTTAAAACGTGTTGTCATGTTTAATTAACTCTTATTTAGTTAAATAAAAGAGTCAAATAGTGATGTAAACAAACGAACCAGTGCTTGCATGCGACAGATAAATTAATAGTGGTATTCACCAAAGTGAGCAAGTGGCCTGAAGATGATCTGCTCTTTTGCCAGACTGCCAAGCCACTTGCTCACTTTGGTGCAAGGCGAATTTATACAAGGTGGTGCTCAAGGTGAATTTAGATTTTCGCCGCGGTACTT
>NW_023458556.1:210474-213591 GCF_013731165.1 Rhagoletis pomonella
CAGACGTAGCCCTTGTTTTTACCGATAATATCGATGTCGTCGGCATAGGGCTTAACTACCACTACCTAAAAATACAAAGTTCACTTTTTGATTGATTATGATGCATTTCATCGAATCATAAGTCCCCACATCGTTTTAGGCAATACAAAAATTTAGTTAGTTTTGGTTTTTTGTATTTCAGCGACAATGTGAAATACGCCCTTTTAAAATAGTATTAACGATATGTTGAAGATTTGCGTTCATTCGCCTCAAAAAATATATCAAAACACATTGAGCGCATGGAATAGAACAACAAGACGGATTTGATGGGTTATGGTACCGACAGCGGTTAGTAATTAATTGTGATGCCTGCAACTAGGAAAAGCCGAGCTCAACTAACTAATAGAAAAAAAAAAAAACTATATACAAGCTATTCATTACTGGTCGTGATTCCAATAATCCTAATTATACTAAAAAGCGGGGTACCTTTTTAACAAAATAACAAGATTTTAAACTAATTCAGCTGGCAGCCACGACTTTGAAAACAGAATTTTCTTCGAAATTTTCATTCCTAGAAAATAACAATTTATTTGCCATATCCACCTATTCACAACGTCGCTATAAGCACACATTTTTCAAACCAGTCACAGAAGACAGGATTAAAAATGAATTACAAAAACTATAATAGAACAAGTAAGAAAGTCTAAGTTCGGGCGGAGCCGAACATTAAATACCCGGCGCAAGTATTAAATATGTTTTTTCACCTTTCCGAAACCTTCCGCTAGATGGTAAGCCGGGGTGTATCAATTTTGAGTAAATTAGCGTCCTTCAATTTCGAAATATTGAAGTTTCAAGCATTTCTGAAATTTACCGTTATATGAGAAGCGGCTGTTATTTTGGTCCGATTTCAATAATTTTCAACGTTTTGCTTATATGTGGCAAGCACAATAACCACACCGAGTTTGGTACAAATTGGTAGAACGGTTACCGATATACATATATGTGATCATAAGTGGGCGGTGCCATGCCCATTTTCCAAAATTTTACCATAAACGTATTTCTTGGTAAAGAATTGTTGCAAGTATCAATTTTGAATAAATTAGCTTCAATATTTATTGATTTATCGAAGATTTTGTATTTCTCTAAATTACCGTTATATGGGATGTAAGCGTGGTTATTGTCCGATTTTAAAAAGTTTCGGCGATTTTTTATGCTGTACCAGGGCCAACAACTGTGCCAAGTTTGGAAGAAATTGGTGCAGCGGTTACCAAGATATACACATGTAACCATAAGTGGGCGTGGCTACGCCCATTTTCCAAAAATTTATAATATTCTTATTTTTCGTCTAAAACTTATTATAAATATCAATTTTGAGTGAATTATCTTTAGTAGTTACTAAAATATCGCAGTTTTCGTATTTCTGGAAATTACCGTTATATGGGAAGTGGGCGTGGTTAAAGTCCGATTTCGCCCATTTTCAATACCAACCTACCTTGGATTAAGGGAAACCTACATACCAAATTTCGTTAAGATATCTCAATTTTTGCTCGAGTTATCGTGTACACGGACAGACGGACAGACGGACAGACGGACAGACGGACAGACGGACGGACAGACAGACATGGCTTAATCGATTTCTTTTTTCATCCTGATCATTTATGTATACATTTGTCTATATCTATCTCGATTCGTTTTGGCTGTTACAAACAACCGTTATGTGAACAAAATTAATATACCCTTGTGCACAAGTGCGCTCGGGTATAAAAACGTTGATGACGTAACAGGTTCTCCAAGTTCTGAAACATACAAAAGAATTGGTTCTCTAAACTGGAACACAACGGTGTTGAAACAACGATCTTGCCATGATGCTAGATTGTGAAGATGAAAGTCAGGAGGACACATACGACACTTGCAGCCCCGATGCAATTGTCAAAAAGGAATTATTGCACCGCAATAAAAAAAGAAATATAACTGAAAGTCCTCTCAACTGGTGCAGCGTCAATCGAAAAGAATTTACAATTTTGTCCAAGTTTCAAGTTTGTCGCCTCGAGCGAGTAGTTCCTTAGTGCACAGGTTTGATTTACGACCCGTTAGGAAACAGGCTGCAACCGGACAAGGCGGTAAAATTACTCTTTCTTAAATACAATGTTCCAATTTTTTAATCTAAGTACTAAATAAAAAAACACTATCAAAAATTACTAATTTTTCATTTTTTATTTACCTAAATAACCTAATGATAACCTAATGTACTCACCAAAATTATTTCTTAAAAATATTTGACATCCGCATTCGCATCCGCATCCGCGGATGTTAGCTTTTAAACATCCGCATCCGCATTCGCATCCGCGGATGTCTAAAATTCCACATTCGCAACATCCCTAGTATGTAGGTGCAAATGATGTTAATGTTTCTTATTACCACGTTAATATTTTCTGTTTTCTCTCAGCTGCCGGAAGTAGCGGCGGAGCAAACCAATTTGAGATCTCTTTCTCGCATAGATTGTGATGCTTTCAAATGGAATTAACCGCAGCAAGATCTGGACAGTCAATTGGAATAGAATGCAGCTATTGTCGGCAGCTGCGATAATCACTCAGATTTATGGCGATTGACGCTTTCACGCGCTCTATTTTGTTCCAATTTAGAAAATTGCTTTATTCAACGGCGAAATTAGTTACAAATTAAAGCAATAATACAAAAAATGTTGCTTGCCTCAATAATTTTTTGATGTGTTGTGTTTTTGTAGTGCGTGCCTTGTATTTTTAATTAATCCACATACGCACACAGCCTCGCATACTTAGATACTTATGAGAAAATACAAAGTAGTACAAAGTTTATAAATCGGTTAAATCGATTTTTCGTCATTTGATTTGCTCTAAAAAATCTATACGATTTCGTCTAAAAAATCTATACAATTTTAGAGGCTACAGAAAAATTCAAAAAACTGAAGTTCCAAACTTTTTGCAAGATATCAGAGTCGATGTTGGAGATCGATTTAGTTTTTGACGATTTCTTTCCGCTTCGATTTTTTTTATATCGATTCGAATCGATTCAAGAATGAATTTTTTTTTTGTTTCGATCTGGCATCTGGTATCAATATGAAGTTGCAGGTTGCGTATACGCACAAGCGTACCAGAGTAA
>NW_023458556.1:213691-218514 GCF_013731165.1 Rhagoletis pomonella
CATGTATTTTTTTACTTGAATCCCTAAGACAAATGGAGTGCCGCACACAGTGATGGCAAATTTAGTCAGAAAGAAGAAAGGTGAAGAGTTGATTTTTTTTGACATAAAGATGAAATTCGACTTTTTCCGGAAAAATTCGATTTTATCCGAATTTTAGCAACACAAAGTTCGATTTCAAAAATTCGCCATTTTGGAGCTAAAATTCGATTAAAATTCGAATATCGAAGCTTCGAATATCGAATTTACCCATCCCTAGTTCAGCCTTATTATGAGTTTCATTTTCTCTGAACCGGTTCACTCTTCGTTTCCATGTATTCACTACGGCGGATAAAAAAAAATTCAGACGGTAATGGGCATTATGTTGCAAATAAAACTTTATAAAAGTACAAAAATTATTGATTACACAGGCTTACAAAAAAAATAAATGTATGCATATTAAACCAAACCAATTTAGCCCTATGTTATTCGACACGCTGAATGCGAATCCGAGGTCCGTTAGCCACCATCGTGGTTAGTTGAATGCCCACGACATGGTATCCGGAATCCGGTTATCCGACAAAATCTCTATCCGGCACATCCATAATTTCAACTGACTACTTTTATATAATGATGTCGTAAAAAAGTAGGTTTTTGGTATTCTCGGCTTTAAACTCAGTTTAGATTAATACCTATGTGCATATGTATATTAGACTGCATCACTCCCCATACAACAACAAATTGGTACTATTTTTCCATTGGAATTATAAAATCTATTATATTTTAAGACGTCCACCAAAATATTTCGAAAAAATATTAAGATTTAAGTGAGCTGGACCAATTTCAAAATACTTCCAAAAATGGAGTTTTTTATGAATAAAAATAGTTTCTTAATTTTTTTTTTAAATCCCCTCAAATGACAAAACGGTTTAAGCTTAAAAAATTTGCACAAAAATATTTAAACAAAAATTAAAAAAAAATTTTGAACGGAATCGTAATGATGAGATTTTTGGATCTGTTTTTTAACTGTTCTCAAAGATTGGTATAAGAAAAACTTGAATAACTGAGCCTAAACTCTTCTGATTTAGACTTAAGAGGTGTCGGTGGAAAGGTATTTTCTCACCCTTTTTATTTCTTTGCTAATAAACTCATTCAAAGGATGAAAGAGAAAGGTAACGAACGTCATTCAAAGTTGAATTAAAATGTGTTGGTATTTGAAAAAAAAGGAAATGAACGTTTTTTTTGGACAGAAATAAAAACAGTGTGACAATACCTTTCTACTGAGATCCCGTAAGTCTAAATCAGAATAGTTTTGGCCCAGTTATTCAAGTTTTTCGTAAATCAATCTTTGAAAAAAGTAAAAAAAAACAGCATGAAAAATCTCATTCTTACGATTCCGTTGAAAAGATTTTTAAACATTTTTATGCAGATTTTTTTAACCTAATCTGTTTTGTCATCTGAGGGGACTGTTTTCAAAAAGTTCTTTAAGAAACTATTTTTATTCACAAAAAACTCCATTTTTGGAAGTATTTTCAAATCGGTCCAGTCACTTAAATCTTAGGCCCCTATTATGAGTTGCATTCGATTTTCGACTGTGGTCGAAAGTGCTGAGCGAACGAATTTTCATTTGGTATTATGGCGCTCATTCGATGAAGAATAGCGCTATTGTGAATTTCGCTCGTTTAGGTTGTTCACAATAGTATATTTTTCACCGCTGAGAAGCTTTGTTTACAAATCGAGCAAACTAAATAGTGTGCTTATACATATTTATGTAAATTTGTTCTAATTAAAATGAAGTAAAAAAGAAAGCAAGTTTATAAAAACGTGGTAAAATGAGTACAACGAGTTCTGGTTCAACGATTCGTCAGAGGATGAGAGCTTAGAAACTGGCCAGGAGTAGCAAATGTTTAAGAGAGTTTAAGTTTATTAGTCTTTGGAATATATTTTGATATAAAATGTATTTAAGAAATTTGTCTACAGATTCATTAAAAAGTTCCGACCATCTAAAGAGGCGTTTGTGAGCCAAATCTATTTAAAATATTTTAAAACTATCAACAGCGCTACGATTTTGTTCTCAGAGATCGTGCCAACAGAGTATTGGGATTTTCTTTCACAAGTAAAAGCAGCCTTTCGAGCTTGTGTTTAGTATTCACGATTTTAGAACTGCATGAAATTAATAAAAATTGTTTAAAATTAGTGTCTAGCCGCCAAACTGTAAGAAAACATACACAAAATCATAAATTTTTCACAATTTTCTAAAACTTCGCTACACCATCGAAAGCAAAATTCTGTTCGACAGAAAATTCGATACTCAACGAAAATTTCGACACGCTTGCATAGCTCATAATACGAATTTCACTTTCGATCTTCGATCTTCGATAGCCAGCGAAGATCGAAAATCGAATGCAGCTCATAATAAGGGCCTTAATAGTTTTCCGAAATATTTTGGTGGACGTCTTAAAACATAATAAATTTTGTAATCCCGGCGGAAAAACTGCAACTTTTTTTGGTGATGCAGTCTAATATATACATGACGACCTTTAAATGTATCTTTATGTATTGAATTTATTGGCTTAGTTCATTGAAAATATTTGAGCTGAAAAGGTGTCATAACAAAGCGCACATTACTGAGGCCGCCGCAATGGTTGCCTCAACGGTAACCTCGTGTGTATTGAACAACAAAAACACGTTACCTCCACACGTTGCTGCAACGGTTGCCCCGTGTGTAGTCAGCATTACGTTTAATGACAACGATTGATTTTGCTTTTTAAAGCGAGATCTTTAAGTAAAAAAGGAACAAAATAATAGGGCATGAAGAGTTCTATCGAGCCACATCTTTCGTTTGCGAATAGCTAAATAGCGTCTGACTCGCGAGTGATCTGTGTACGTGTTGACTAGCCTTTTGAGTACACACAGTTCAGTGCCACGCCAGGGCTTCATTTTAAATTTCCAATATTTTGCCCAAGTGTCTTTAGAATAAATGAAAAAAGATTAAAAATACATATCGGAGTGAAATATGTTGTTTCGTGACATATAGTAAAATTTTACGAGGAATATTTTTTTAGAACTGTTTAACCTGTTATCTCTCTCACAAAAGGGTCATTTTGGGCCTTTTTTTAGAAAGTTCGAATAAAATGGCATATTGAACATTGCTAGAGGGTTAAAATCTTCCAGAAAATTATGTGCCATAAAATTTCAAAATCTTTATACAAAGAATCTGTAAGTCCACAGAAAATAAAAATATGCTCCAACTTTTTATGCTTTATTTTGTATTTCGTTTATATATATGTATAACTCTTGCTCTTTTCAGACCTGATGGTTCGGGAAATGTAAAATCAGCATCGGAATCATCGCTGTGATCAGAATCTGAGTCACACATGATGTCCAAATGTGATTCCAATGCCGGCTCTACTGCGTCATCTTGAAATTCTTTATGATCACGATCCTCAAACACTCCACCAACAAATTTTTGTATGTATTGCATCCGGTGCTTTTTTTCCTCTATATCTGTATTGTTTTTTTTTAATAAGAATATTTTAATAAGAATAAGTTAAAATATTTTTGTGTTACAGGTATTTACTACCTCATTTCAACTGGAAGAGCCACTTGATGGTAGCGCTCGCCGTTCTCATCGGACTCAGTGGATACCTAGTTGCTGAAATGAGCCAGATGTACTTTTTGGTACATATTTACCACAGCAAAAGCAAAAGCTGTTAATATCTGACTTATCGGCTTCCATTTTACTTTTTCAATAAAATTATTATGTTCTATCCAAAGATTATTTACACTTAGGTTACTTGTGTAAACAATTGGAGCTAGAGTTACAAACATATATGAACAATATACCTGTACAAAATAAAGCATTAAATTTTTTTGCATATTGCAAGGGGACATATGATTTTTAACATTCAGTGGACTTACATATTCTTTGTACAAAGATTTTTTCTGAGCGGACCCCTAGTGAAACTTTATGGCAAATAATTTTCCAGAAGATTTTAACCCTCTAGCGACCTTCAAAATGCCATTTTATTCGGACTCTATAAAAAAGGGCCAAAACGACCCTTCTGTGAGGGAGATAACTGGTTAAAATATTCTACAAAATTATTCCTCGTAAAGTTTTACTATATGTATGTCTCGAAACAACATAAGTTTTTTACAATTTTTTCATTTATTCTAAAGACACTTAGGCAAAATATTACAAATTTAAAATGGCCAGAGCAGAGAAATTTAACCACAGAATGCAAAACGATTTTGAGGTTTTACTATATGGGCGTAGGTCTTTCATCCTGTGTTGGAATTATTGCGCCCCAAAAAATGCTGTTGCACAGTGTTATTATTCCATCATGAGTGCACTTATCGAACAGACCTAATTTTTTTCGATTTTACGTTTACACCTGATTTACATGATTCAAGTACTTGAAAGCAATTCTTGCCCATTCTCTTTTGTGTTTTCTACTTGCTTTTATACGCTTCAATTCTGTTGAATTCAAGTTTTTGTAGTGGTATTCAACAAAGCAAGGTGAATTTATGCAAGGTGGTATTAGTCCTCTTTCAGACACGTCAAGTCTTAAAAGCAATTTTTTTCGCATACTCTTTTGGGTTTTTTATTTGCTTCCACACGCGTCAACTTTAATTGAATCAAGTCCTTGGTTCTTAAATGGGAAGTAACGAAAAGATCAAAAGAGACAAGAAAACTCGAAACGAATTGACGGTACGGAGGTATCTGTACTCTTCCCCTCTCTTCCCACCTCCTTCGCCAACGAACGAGCAAACTTGAAAGCAAGACTTGACGTGTCTGATAGGGGACTTACTGGCGAATTTAGATTTTCGCCGCGGTACTTCCTAAT
>NW_023458556.1:218614-221647 GCF_013731165.1 Rhagoletis pomonella
CCAGTAAGTCCCCTTTCAGACACGTCCAAGTCTTGCTTTCAAGTTTGCTCGTTCGTTAGCGAAGTAGGTGGGAAGAGAGGGGAAGAGTACAGATACCTCCGTACCGTCAATTCGTTTCAAGTTTTCTTGTCTCTTTTGATCTTTTCGTTACTTCCCATTTAAGAACCAAGGACTTGATTAAATTAAAGTTGACGCGTGTGGAAGCAAATATAAAACACAAAAGAGTATGCGAAAAAAATTGCTTTCAAGACTTGACGTGTCTGAAAGAGGACTAATACCACCTTGCATAAATTCGCCTTACTTTGGTGAATACCACTAGAAAAACTTGTATTCAACATAATTGAAGCGTGTAAAAGCAAGTAGAAAACACAAAAGAGATTGGGCAAGAATTTCTTTCAAGTACTTGAATCATGTAAATCAGGTGTAAACGAAAAATCGAAAAAATTAGGTCTGTTCGATAAGTGCACTCATGATGGAATAATAACACTGTGCAACAGAATTTTTTGGGGCGCAATAATTCGTGTCTTTAGAATAAATGAAAAAAGAGTAAAAAACTTCTCGGAGAGAAATATGTTGTTTCGAGACATACATATAGTAAAATTTTACGAGGAATAATTTTGTGGAATATTTTAACCAGTTATCTCCCTCACAAAAGGGTCGTTTTGGCCCTTTTTTTATAGAGTCCGTATAAAATGGCATTTTGAAGGTCGCTAGAGGGTTAAAATCTTCTGGAAAATTATTTGCCATAAAGTTTCACTACGAGTCCTCTCAGAAAAAATCTTTGTACAGGGAATATGTAAGTCCACTGAAAAATAAAAATCATAAATCCCCTTGCAATATGCAAAAAAATTTAATGCTTTATTTTGTACAGGTATATTGTTCATATATGTTTGTAACTCTAGCTCCAATTGTTTACACCAGTAACCTAAGTGTAAATAATCTTTGTATAGAACATAATAATTTTATTGAAAAAGTAAAATGGAAGCGTTTAAGTCAGATATTAACAGCTTTTGCTGTGGTAAATATGTACCAAAAAGTACATCTGGCTCATTTCAGCAACTAGGTATCCACTGAGTCCGATGAGAACGGCGAGCGCTACCATCAAGTGGCTCTTCCATTTGAAATGAGGTAGTAAATACCTGTAACACAAAAATATTTTAATTTATTCTTATTAAAAAAACAATACAGATATAGAGGAAAAAAGCACCGGATGCAATACTTACAAAAATTTGTTGGTGGAGTGTTTGAGGATCGTAATCATGAAGAATTTCAAGATGACGCAGTAGAGCCAGCATTGGAATCACATGTGGGCATCATGTGTGACTCATACTCTGATCACAGCGATGATTCCGATGCTGATTTTACACTTCCCGAACCATCAGGTCTGAAAAGAGCAAGAGTTATATATATAAACGAAATACAAAATAAAGCATAAAAAGTTGGGGCATATTTTTATTTAATTTATTTGTGGACTTACAGATTCTTTGTATAAAGATTTTGAAATTTTATGGCAAATAATTTTCTAGAAGATTTTAACCCTCTAGCAATGTTCAATATGCCATTTTATTCGAACTTTCTAAAAAAAGGCCCAAAATGACCCTTTTGTGAGGGAGATAACAGGTTAAACAGTTCTAAAAAAACATTCCTCGTAAAATTTTACTATATGTCACGAAACAACATATTTCTCTCCGATATGTATTTTTAATCTTTTTTCATTTATTCTAAAGACACTTGGGCAAAATATTGGAAATTTAAAATGAAGCCCATGCGTAGCACTGAACTGTGTGTACTCAAAAGGCTAGTCAACACGTACACAGATCACTCGCGAGTCAGACGCTATTTAGCTATTCGCAAACGATAGATGTGGCTCGGTAGAACTCTTCATGCCCTATGACTTTGTTCCTTTTTTACTTAAAGATCTCGCTTTAAAAAGCAAAATCAAACATTGTCATTAAACGTAATGCTGACTACACACGGGGCAACCGTTGCAGCAACGTGTGGAGGTAACCTGTTTTTGTTGTTCAATACACACGAGGTTACCGTTGAGGCAACCATTGCGGCAGCCTCAGTAATGTGCGCTTTGTTATGACACCTTTTCAGCTCAAATATTTTCAATGAACTAAGCCAATAAATTCAATACATAAAGATACATTTAAAGGTCGTCCAACTGGGCCAAAACTATTCTGATTTAGACTTATGGGATCTCAGTAGAAAGGTATTGTCACACTGTTTTTATTTCTGTCCAAAAAAAAAGGCATTCGTGTCCCTTTTTTTTCAAATACCAACGCATTTTGATTCAACTTTGAATGACGTTTGTTACCTTTCTCTTTCATCATTTGAATGAGTTTATTAGCAAAGAAATAAAAAGGGTGACACCTCTTAAGTCTAAATCAGGCTCAGTTATTCTTATACCAATCTTTGAAAACAGTTAAAAAACAGCATCAAAAATCTCATCATTACGATTCCGTTCAAAATTTTTTTTAAATTTTTTTTTAATATTTTTATGCAAATTTTTTAAGCTTAAACCGTTTTGTCATTTGAGGGGATTTAAAAAAAAAAATTAAGAAACTATTTTTATTCATAAAAAACTCCATTTTTGGAGGTATTTTGAAATTGGTCCAGCTCACTTAAATCTTAATATTTTTTCGAAATATTTTGGTGGACGTCTTAAGATATAATTAGATAATTGCAATGGAAAAATAGTACCAATTTGTTGTTGTATGGGGAGTGATGCAGTCTAATATACATATGCACATAGGTATTAATCTAAACTGAGTTTAAAGCCGAGAATACCAAAAACCGACTTTTTTACGACATCATTATATAAAAGTAGTCAGTTGAAATTATGGATGTGCGGGATAGAATCGAACTTTGTGTTGCTAAAATTCGGATAAAATCGAATTTTTCCGGAAAAAGTCGAATTTCATCTTTATGTCAAAAACATCAACTCTTCACCTTTCTTCTTTCTGACTAAATTTGCCATCACTGTGCGGCACTCCATTTGTCTTAGGGATTCAAGTAAAAAAATACATG
>NW_023458556.1:221747-223148 GCF_013731165.1 Rhagoletis pomonella
TAGTTACCTGTGTAAACAGCATTTGAGGGATTTCTGATGACAACATGTCATCACACAAACAGTCAGAGCATACGCGTCTTGGCACCCACGTTACTGTTGACAGTTACAAGTTTGAAAAAGTAGACGTCTTCGTTTATTTGGGAACCAGCATTAACACCATTAATAATGTCAGCCTTGAAATCCAACGGAGAATCACTCTTGCCAACAAGTGCTACTTTGGGCTGAGTAGGCAATTGAGAAGTAAGGTCCTCTCTCGTCGTACAAAGATCACACTCTATAAGTCACTCATCATGCCTGTGCTGGTGTATGGCGCGGAAGCATGGACAATGAAAGCATCTGATGAGGCGGCTCTTGGAGTTTTCGAGAGAAAGATTCTGCGAAAGATTTACGGACCTTTACGCGTTGGTGATGGCGAATATCGCAGACGATTTAACGATGAGCTGTATGAGCTTTACAACGATATAGACATAGTGCAGCGAATTAAAATTCAGCGGCTCCGCTGGCTTGGCCATGTCGTTCGGATGGACAGAAACGCTCCTGCTCTGAAAATATTCAACCCGGGTTGCGATGCTGGGAACAGAGGAAGAGGAAGGCCTCCTCTGCGTTGGAAAGACCAGGTGGAGAAGGACTTGGCTTCACTTGGCATTTTCAATTGGCGTCAGTTAGCACAGAAGAGATATGACTGGCGTGCTGTTTTGGACTCGGCCAAAATCGCTTAGGCGGTTACAGCGCCAAATAAGAAGAAGAAGAATAGTTGTCAAAAATTTACAATCCAGAGTAGTGTTGATATGAGATGAGTAACATTGATGACAGCGCAACTAGCAACATATCGCCGTTTAAAGTACAAAACCACGTATCGTGATTCTGCAAAACCGCGCACACAAGCTCTTGGCTCAATCCTTATCCATTCGTCCTGAAATATACTAGGCAGATATTCGATTGCTTTAAAAAAAGAGAACCATTTAGAAATATGAGTGTTTTTACGCTCTAAAAAATAATTTCTACAACTTCACATACGCGGTTTTGCACTTTAAACGACGATATGAGTTTCAACCGTCCAGCTCTGCATCCCTTTTGCAGTATTTCAGGTTCTAAAATTTGTAGGGCGGAACTAGCGCTTTGCCAGACTGTCCCTAAATTTTACGGCAGGTATATCCTTACAACAGGTTTGTTCAAAAATTCATAACCACCAACCATAAAGTGGTAGTGAAATTTGCAATGCATTACCACTGAAGTAGGGATGGGTAGTGGGGGGTTGAAATTCGATTTTTTCCGATTTTCGAACATTGCCCAACTATTCGATTATTCGATTCGAAATTCGGTGGTGCAAATTCGATTCAATTCGAATTTTGCAAAATTTTTTTGAAGTGGAACTTCTTAATAGAGTTCGGAGATGTTTGT
>NW_023458556.1:223248-225637 GCF_013731165.1 Rhagoletis pomonella
TTGTATGTGGAAGACACTGTCAGCAAAAAATAAAAAATTGCAAAAAAATCAACGAAATTTTCTGGTAACTTCAGACTTGCACTTTATTAATTGGCTCAAAATCTACATTTTCAAAATTTTTCTAAAAGATCTGATTAGAAATTGTGATCAGATGAAAGTGTCTCCGAACCAATAATTTTGTACGGCACGGTACTTATAAGTAATCTAGGTTTCACGAAAGAAAAAAAATTAAATACAAGGTAACATTAAAATATCAGTCATTTGTTTCGTTGCTGTGAGCTTGTTTCAAAACTCCTGGCTTTTGCTTAATATAATTGTAAAACTCTGTGCATGTAATTTTAACGTATTTAGGTACATACTTATATTAATCATCAACTATTGCTTATGCAAAACGTGCTAAATTTATAAACAAAAATCGCATATGAAAGAGCACCAACCCAACTCGTAATAAATTTAAGTATACAAATTTTAGTATTTAGTATAGAAATATTGAATTAAAATACGCCAATATTAAAATGAAGCGCTTTGCACTTAACAGATGCTTTTTCATAATTAAGTTAAAAAAAATTTATTAATATTACAACGCGTTTTTTCTCTCAGTGTAGTCATTTTTATGCAAAATTTGTGCAATCAAATCGAAAACCGGGACATTTTAAGGTTGGACCGGGACACCGGGACAAATAGTTTAAAACCGGGACATGTCCGGGAAAACCGGGGCGTCTGGCAGCCCTACACCCAAAGCGCATAATTTCATGCGATTTTCTTCCTGATTGCATTTGTGTTCTGGATGTACAATAGTCATTATTTGCTGAGAGTACATAAATACCAAAATAAATCTCATACAAGCTTTGAATTTATTTACTTATTATGAGGAGTACCGTTGGCCTAAATTAGAGCATTTTTATTTCTTGCACAAGCGCAGTGCGACTTGCTGCGCTACTTGCTTATAGCAACAAACCTTTAATAAAAAATTACTACCGTATTATATAGTATACAATATTGTATACATACATACATATATTGCGATATTGAAAGTGTTTGTAATGAGAAAGTTCACGCTACAGAAAAAGGTAATTGCGGTGTTTTATCTAAGTTGTATACCGGTAGCGCCCAATAAATCTCGATCAATTATTCTTTCGGTAGGAAAAAATGAAAATGTTTCACATTGATTTGATCAGTTTTAGTGAGTTAAAAAAGGGAAACAGATTTGTATGAGATTTCTTTTCGTATAAATATGCTCTAATTATCGAGAAGTACGCCTTCCTCTTTTGCAAATATATCCTATCAGAAGTATATAAAATGTGGATATCTTTAAAACAGGAGCAGCTAGGATTTCAATTTAAGCGGATGCTTAACCTTAAGATATCAACAAATACAACCCTGCTTTCAGATTTTGTCGACATTTTTATGCAACCTATCTTCGCTTCCTGCCCACCGTGTTCGGAAATCACCACATTTCCTCATCAGACTTCTTTCAGTAGGATTCGAACCGACGATCACCACTGACTCAGCCAGTTGCCTACGCAGTCTGATGAGGAAATGTGGTGATTTTCGAAATAGCTATCACTTCTACCATTTTTTCAAATTATTGTTGCTTTTCCACAATAAGTTTTCACTAGAAACGGCCTCAAGCTCATAAAAATTGTTGAATTTATTTTTTAATTACTTTTAGGAGGGTTGCCGCCTGTTTGAAAAGTCGAATTTAGTTAAAGAAGTGTTGTACTTAAAATACTATGCAACAATTTAGATATTTTTTAGGTGCTTGAAAAGAGTGACCACCTGTTTAAAAAGTTAAACTCAAATTACACTGTGCGACAGCCGAACCCAGCCCGGACTTTGTTAACATTTTCTGAATGTATACCCATTAAAGGTTGAGACGTATATATTAAAATTACTTGGGAAATATTTTCGTAGAACATTTTAACCCATTAGCTCCCGCCTAAAACGGTAATTTTTGACACTTACTTCAAGAAATCTCGCAAAAAGCAAATTTGGCAGATCGTTACTGGATTGATATATTTTAAAAAATTATTCTCCGGAAAATTTTACTAGGGGTCTTCTCAGGCAAAAGCTCCATGCTACCAACGTAAAACCCTCTAAAAATTTTAAATAAAAAATCAACAAATAAACCAGTTTTTTATACAAAAATTTTTAAAATTGAGATTTGAATAACAGTTCCTTCTTGGCACAGATTTTTCGTTTTTATGCATCAGATCGAAAAACATGTATCTTTTTGCTTGAATCCCTAAGACAAATGGAGTGCCGCACACAGTGATGGCAAATTTAGTCAGAAAGAACAAAGGTGAAGAGTTGATTTTTTTGAAATAAAGGTGAAATTCGACTTTTTCTGGAAAAATTCGATTTTATCCGAATTTTAGCAACACAAAGT
>NW_023458556.1:225737-228152 GCF_013731165.1 Rhagoletis pomonella
AGGGTTTTACGTTGGTAGCATGAAGCTTTTGCCTGAGAAGACCCCTAATAAAATTTTCCGGAGAGTAATTTTTTAAAATATATCAATCCAGTAACGATCTGCCAAATTTACTCTTTGCGCTATTTCTTGAAGTAAGTGTCAAAAATTACCGTTTTAGGCGGTAGCTAATGGATTAAAATGTTCTACGAAAATATTTCCCAAGAAATTTTAATATATATGTCTCAACCTTTAATTTCGCTCAGACATTTATTTTAACAATTTTTTCGACTTTTTTGAAAACTACTTCGGCCGAGATATGAAAACTTTAGTAGGCCATACAATAAAAATACGAGCTAACTTTTGCAAATCATTGAGCGTTTTACTACTTAATGGGTATACATTCAGAAAATGTTAGCAAAGTCCGCGCTGGGTTCGGCTGTCGCGCAGTGTAATTTGAGTTTAACTTTTTAAAAAGGTGGCCACTCTCTCAAAAAAATTTAAATTGTTGCATAGTATTTTAAGTACATTACTTCTATAACTAAATTGGACTTTTCAAACAGGCGGTAACCCTCCTAAATGTAATTAAAAAATAAAGTTTATTCAAAACCATTTCGATTGATACCCATATTGAAGTAATCTATTTAACTTATTGAATAATTTGATTTTGATTTTCTTACATATGGCACAACCTACCCCCTTTTGAAAATAAAACGAACGATACAGATTTTATGACTTGGTGTTAAATATTTAACGCAAACATCTGCGGACGCGATTATTTGAATTTGATTTTCTAACCTGTGGTAACCCATTTCATAGAACTAAAACTATGGTGCAGACACAAAAGAGAAGCCTTTAATTCGACCCCTAACTTTTTTAAATTGAACGATACAGATTTTATGACTTGGTGTTAAATATTTAACACAAACATCTCCGAACTCTATTAAGAAGTTCCACTTCAAAAAAATTTAGCAAAATTCGAAAAAATTCGAATTGAATCGAATTTGCACCACCGAATTTCGAATTGAATAATCGAATGGTTGGGCAATGTTCGAAAATCGGAAAAAATCGAATTTCAACCCCCCACTACCCATCCCTACTTCAATGGTAATGCATTGCAAATTTCACTACCACTATATGGTTGGTGGTTATGAATTTTTGAACAAACCTGTTGTAAGGATATCCCTGCTGCAAAATTTAGGGACAGTCTGGCAAAGCGCTAGTTCCGCCCTACAAATTTTAGAACCTGAAATACTGCAAAAGGGATGCAGAGCTGGAGGGTTGAAACTCATATCGTCGTTTAAAGTGCAAAACCGCGTATCAACAAAATGCAAAACCGCGTATGTGAAGTTGTAGAATGGATAAGGATTGAGCCAAGAGCTTGTGTGAGCAAATCCAATTTTTGGCAGCCAATGTCAGTTACGCGGTTTTGCTGAATCACGATACGCGGTTTTGTACTTTAAACGACGATATGTTGCTAGTTGCGCTGTCATCAATGTTACTCATCTTGGTCACGTGAAAGTTGACAAAAAATTCACAAATGTAATATACTATATTTTTTAGATTTTCCTAGACCCTAAAACTAATAACAAGGGCAACCAAAAACATCCTCGAGCATGTTTTTTTTCTTATACTTTACCACAAAATGCATAAAAAGGAAATGCTAATTGTTAAAAGGTAAAGCGTTTTAGCCATATTTGTAAGAGCATATTTCGGCATATTTTGCAATAAATGCATATTTTAGAAATAAATTCTAAATTTAGTGCATATTCAAAAAAATTTTATTTTTTAAATTGTAGGGCCTGTGCCAATAGATAAAACATTACTCTGGATTGTAAATTTTTGACAACTATGAGGTGAATAAAAATTACCGAGCCCGTAAGACTAGTGAAAAATTTTACGGCAAGCATCACACTTAATAAGTGCAAGCCATTCTGTTCTAGAAGAACTGAAATCAGAATAGACAAATATTTTCCATATAAATGCTGCATTTTGATTGCTTAACTTGCTGGCCTTTTTTGCATCAAAGCATCTTTCAAAAATTTCCAAGCAGTAAAAAGTTACGAATTGGCACAGCAGAAATTTAAAATTTTCTCACGATAGAACTTTTCTACTGATTAGCACAGGCCCATAATAAGTATTCTGAAATTCACCCCTCAGCGACTACTTACTTTTCGCCACTGAGTTATATTTGACAATGTGATTTTTTGTATCGATAATCGTATATAAAATTCATAAAATTTTGCATAGAGCTTTACACCAAAGTGCGAAATACGCCACACAAGCGGCTTGGCAAACCAAGTGAAATTTTCCTTTTCTTCAAGCCTTTTGTGTTGTGTATGGGGGTGCTCGAAGGTGGCACAAGCCACTTGTTTGGTGTATTGCACTCTTAATGGAAAAACCGTGGCGATTATGTGGTTTGGCAACTCCAATAAATCA
>NW_023458556.1:228252-229292 GCF_013731165.1 Rhagoletis pomonella
AGGGTTTTACGTTGGTAGCATGAAGCTTTTGCCTGAGAAGACCCCTAGTAAAATTTTCCGGAGAGTAATTTTTTAAAATATATCAATCCAGTAACGCTCTGCCAAATTTGCTCTTTGCGATATTTCTTGAAGTAAGTGTCAAAAATTACCGTTTTAGGCGGTAGCTAATGGGTAAAAATGTTCTACGAAAATATTTCCCAAGAAATTTTAATATATGTGACCTGGTCTACGAAAAGGGAGCTTACGTGCGAAAACTAGTTTTCTGTGAAAAAGCTGTTAAAAGTAAGCAACTCGTTTCGTTTACTCGTTTTTACTCTTCTTTCTCTACATGTTTAGTACACTTCTAAGCAAGTTAGGATTTTCTGCTTTTCACCACGTGAAAAAGCATCTCATCTTCCATCCGAATCAACCAAAAAGTGAAAATTGATTTTTTGACACCTAAGCCCCCTTTCCGTAGACCAGGTCACATATATGTCTAAACCTTTAATTTCGCT
This sequence comes from Rhagoletis pomonella, assembly GCF_013731165.1. Classification (NCBI taxonomy): domain Eukaryota; kingdom Metazoa; phylum Arthropoda; class Insecta; order Diptera; family Tephritidae; genus Rhagoletis; species Rhagoletis pomonella. The sequence continues at coordinate 228,747 of NW_023458556.1, forward strand.
CAGACATTTATTTTAACTATTTTTTCGACTTTTTTGAAAACTACTTAGGCCGAGATATGAAAACTTTAGTAGGCCATAAAATAAAAATACGAGCTAACTTTTGCAAATCCATCGAGCGTTTTACTACTTAATAGCTATACATTCAGAAAATGTTAACAAAGTCCGGGCTGGGGTCGGCTGTCGCACAGTGTAATTTGAGTTAAATTTTTAAACTGGTGGCCACTCTCTCAAAAAAATTTAAACTGTTGCATAGTATTTTAAGTACAACACTTCTATAACTAAATTCGACTTTTCAAACAGGCAGCAACCCTCCTAAATGTAATTAAAAAATAAAGTTTATTCAAAACCATTTCGATTGATACCCATATTGAAGTAATCTATTTAACTTATTAAATAATTTGATTTTGATTTTCTTACATATGGCACAAAACTAAAACCATGTTACACATCTACAATCCCTTTCATTTGACACCTACCCCCTTTTTGAAAATAAAACGAACGATACAGATTTTATGACTTGGTGTTAAATATTTAACGCAAACATCT
>NW_023458556.1:229302-233120 GCF_013731165.1 Rhagoletis pomonella
CGATACAGATTTTATGACTTGGTGTTAAATATTTAACGCAAACATCTCCGAACTCTATTAAGAAGTTCCACTTCAAAAAAAATTTTGCAAAATTCGAATTGAATCGAATTTGCACCACCGAATTTCGAATCGAATAATCGAATGGTTGGGCAATGTTCGAAATTCGGAAAAAATCGAATTTCAACCCCCCACTACCCATCCCTAGGCTGAACGCTGAATACATTTGATTTAAATTGTAGACACTTGCAATGGCAACTCAGAACTCGGGGATTTCCCAAACTACAAAAATCCCCAATAACCAAACGAAAATATAGAAAATAAATGAAGAAGGTATATTTCACTATGGCACTGTGACAACTAGCACAATCTAAATAATACACAAGACTACTTATTTATTTATATAACGTTCATTTTAATGGTAAACATTATTATTAATTTTTAATAGATATTTTATAAGTTCTTCAAAGGATTTGATTTCTACCTACCCTTAATCTCAAAAGTACTGAATTATTAAAAGTCTTTAAAACACGTAAATTAAAACATGTACGAAAAACTTGTTTAAACTTGTTTGTCTTAAAAAACGTGTTTTTTCCAACCCTGACTGCCAATGAAGTTTCTCTGCGTACCACCTTCCTCAGTGAACTCAGAGAGTGTTTTGTGTATCGGGTAGTATTTATGTTGAAAATAGAATTAGGTTGTTGACCGATAATGTGAAAATGCTTATTTTTAACTTTAATTACTAATTAAATATTATTAAATTTGCTCAAAATATTTGAACTACATACCGGATACCCGGCACATCCCTAGCTGAAAGCAACGTAAAGAAGTCGACTCGAAGTCACTCTTAGTTCAAAAATAGTGAACTTATAGTGCATTTATAGTTAGTTGAGTTTCCTACAGGGAAAGTTTAATTACACACATACTTATGTGCTTAATAAAATAAATCGCAAGTTTTCCTTGCTGTATTCACCATTTCTGTTTCACTCGCATATGCTTGCATACATATGTATGTGCGTGTGTTTTTATGTATATAGTCGTATGTATGCATCTACATATATACATATATGTATGCCTTAGTGACTGTAAATCCCAGCCCATGAATATAAAATAAGTTAAAATATTTTTTACATCAAACAAATCGCCGTACTATGGGGCCAAGCGCCTAAAAGGTGTCTTTGCAATTTATGTTGTATGGGTTTTTTGACACGTTGAGTTTGAATTTCGACACAAAATTTGCAAAATAACATAGTATGTATGTATTTGTAATTTAAATATGTATCGCAAATTTTTTTTCGGTCATACTTACAGTTTTAATTTCTATTCTAGCTTTTTTTAGGAAGGCACACTGTCATGGGCGTGCCAGGTAGGGGCTGGGGGTGGGGGCATAAAATGGGTTGTATCTTTTTAACAGGTTTTCAGAAAATAATATTAAATATATTAAAATAAAGGGAAGTATTCCGCTATAGATAGATGCTAGCGAAAGTTTCATATTTTGCTTGGATAAATAAATAAAAGACAATTTCTTTGATAATGACAAAATTTTTCCGAACACCCGTTCTAGAGACTTGAGTAGTCAACTTGTTCCACTAAACTATCTTTAGTTTATGTTTTTTTCAGAGTTCGTTCTTTGAATAAATACCGTGTATTTTTCGATTTGATGTAAATAGGACATATTCGTAAATTGATGAGTTCCAGAACTTTATTCATATCTTTGGCTTCAAACCGATTTAAAGTTACCTGTGAATAATTAATTTTCATTAAAACCAACAAAAACTTTACTGAAGGTCTAAAATAAATGATACAATGGCTTAACACTTTGTGCAAGCGCTCCTTGCAGCATATTTCTGGGGTCATATGACCCATTGTGAAGTCTGATCCAGTTTTAATGAGACTGCTTCGATTCTCTCGTCATTTAATATCCCTTTGACAACTGTGCCAACTTCTATAAATTTAGTTTTAAGAGGATATCAGCCTGTTTCTTTTTAGCTTAAGCTTTTTAACGTAGGAGTTGACCGAAATCAAGTTTTAAACATGATTTTTAGTCATTACTAAAAAATACCACATTTGATGTGAACATTGGGGTAAAGTAAACGGGTGCGGTTTTTGTTATAAAATTTATTTATTCTAACAGAATTATATATATTATAACTCGATAAGGCTTAAGTCTTGCCATAGCTTCCATTCGCTGAACCGTGGATAATCGGTTTCCAATTCTATCGCGCGATCTTCTTCTGATAATCCAATTTTTTTTTTTATAATTGAGGTAAAGAGCCTTATCCTTAAGCTGGGGTGAAATGATTGTTTTTGATGATTAGCTTACTCTGTTAGTTTAAGCAGAAGGAATCCATTCATTGGCATTATTTTTTGAGCAGCCACTTTCAACGCGAATAAAACTGTCAAATTAAAAGCCAGTACTATGAAATTTAAACCTCAAACAATTGCTGTACAGGAGTTGCTGGAACGCATACCGATTTTGAGTGAACGAACAATTCTTTACTTTGTCTTTAGGTTTGTGTCTTCTAAGCGTACATCGAAAGTTTTGTATCACAGAACCGATCTGAGATTATTGATAAAACTATAGACCGGTTGGGTGAACAGCCAAGACGTTTACTTCTTAAGTAATCATCAGATGGCGGAAAACATATAGCGCACATATGTATATTCCTATAATAAAAATAGCATATTAGAGACTGCTAATATATCTATTTTAAATTATAGTTAGATCATTAGTTAAACTTTACTACAGAAATATTACACAGAAATTTCTGTAATTAAGTTTAACGATTTAACTATACTTTAAAATAGCTCTAAATAACGGCTTTTAATGAATTATTTGATTAATACACGGTGTGACAAAAAAATCAAGTCATATATTTAGCATAAAAAATCTGCATACTCAAAATGTAAAAATTTAAGAGAAGATATTTCGCTGCAAAGCAATGATTATAAATTGTTAGTTTACCTTACAAAATTGCGGAGGAATATTACAGAGTATACGGAAAAAAGTTATTTTTTTAATTTTTTATTTTGAATAACGTCTGGTCCGACATCGGGGTTTGGTTGAGATATTCGTTTTTGGCCACTGTGTTTTGTACATTTCCCAGTACTGCAAAGCTTTTGACTGCCATTCACCTGGGAGTGGCCAGAAGTGATTCGTGTGTTTACGGTTCAAATCGCAGCTTACAACAACGTCCAGATATTTATATCCACGTATCCTCTGTGTAGCGACCGAACGCTAGTTTGGGGACGAGCTAAAGTGGAGGGCGTAACACCCCGCGTGCGCTGGGTTCGGGTCCCTCCACGTTAAAACCCTGCCCAATGAAAAAAACACATGCCTCGGATTATACCCCCTTCTTTTGATGACGATCACGGCAAACGTAAGAAGGACTATGATTTTAGGGTATCCGAACCCTTAATCGGGATGGCGCCTCTGCCCGGCTGGTTGATGTCCTAGGGAAAATAAAGGCTTACGTCACCGCCATCCATGAAATGCGATGGACGGGCGAGGAAGGTAAGTGCCCCCAACAATGCAAGGAAAGTTCAACGTCGAAAAGCTGCAATCAAAACAGATGGCCAATGGATTCGCCGTTCGACCCTCACACCCGCTGTGAGAGAGCACTCTTCAACAAACCGCCTTGAGCGAGCAGTGGAACCACATTTCCCGCTCATTACTGGTACGCTGAGGAGTGTGGGAAAAATGCTTGAAATGCTGGCGAAAGAAAAAACACCCGAAATTTTTAGAAGAGAGCTGAGTGACTTACGGAAGGTTTCAAGACTCCTGTATGAACAACCATGGCGACCTAGTGATCGACGACGAA
>NW_023458556.1:233130-282559 GCF_013731165.1 Rhagoletis pomonella
ACTTGGCTCATTATATATCAAACCAAATATAAATCAACATTTCAAACATTGTGCAAAAATTATAAAAAATCTGCAAAGGTTCAGCTAGATTTTCAACCTTTTATTCGGATTTTTAAGATTTTTTTTTGAGTATGCAGTTTGATAGCCCATTATTTTCCAGAGTAATAATGTGCAAGTTTTAAGTTGCTAAAGAATCGCGTGGATTTTTAATATTTTTTTTTCTCTCTTGTATACATTTGGTTAGGTGATCGGTTGTCGAAAATGCTAAATAACGTTCTGCTAAGAAGGAACATAGCAATATTTCAGCCTTTTTTGCGTTCATTACATTTTCAATGAAGTCTTAGAAAAGTCGCCTACTTTTTAGATCAGCTCTTCTTGATTTGGCTTTTAATGTGCAATTGCAAACATTGCAATAAGTCTCGTAACCTCAAGTGTTTACAAAACCAGCCTTTGAACGCGGGATCCTTAGTCCAAGAATCAAAAAAAAAAAATGCGCGTACGCTTGGTTTGCATCGTATTTAAACCATTTGTGTCCAAAGGATAAATATCTTTTGAAGAAGCTGCTGCAAAAAACAAAGCTTGTTAAGATTTATTAAGAAAATAATTCAAAATCAGTTCTAATTACAAGTTTTAGTAACAGAGAAAAATTACTGGGAAGTTAAAAAACATAATTTTTTGCACAAAAAACGTCCGAACGTCAGCAAGATACAACAAATGTCCAAATGACGTTAAAAACGCCAACCTGGCAACGCTGACTTATACTTTGATTTGTTTCACATTTGGCATGTTTAGTTGAAACGTAATAAGTAACAGATTTGTAAAAAATGGAACCGCTGGTGGCACTTAAAATTCTTTCAAGAACAATATTAAGAAACATTTATCAAGGGAAATTTTAGTAACGTAACGCTAGGTAACGTCACGTCAGATAATTCAGCGGAATAAACATAAAGCAGAAAAGATTTTTACATTTAAAAACTTGGAAAATTAACCTTAAACATTTCCAATATTACTACAAAAGCTTTTATACTAATAGTCTTGCCCAATTCGTAGAGTTTTGCAATTTTGCAATCGAAGTCAAAATCCACTTCTGTTTTTTGTAATGTCACACCAGCGTGTAAGTTTACTAGTACCTTGAAATCTCTACTGCCAACAGTTGAAATTTTTTTACTGAAATTTCGTCTTTTTCAATTATTATTTTTTTAACATTTTGTCATACGCGTGTCATAGCGTCAAGTTACGCCATATGAAGAAAGTAATATACAGTATTGGACATATCTATAGCACCCACCCTTTAAAGCGATATTGTTTGCCACTTATGTTTAATTATTTGTTTTTAAGAATTTTCAATTAAAATACAGTTCATTTTCCAATAAACCCCATATAAACTAATATTTAAAAGACCGCAAAAAAGTGCAACAAACTTTCTCTTAAATTTCAAACTTTTTTCTCAGAAGCTCTAGAATTTTTTTGTTTTATAGCGCATTCAATTTTGTCCAATAATGTGCAAGTTTCAAGTCGCTAAAGATTACCGTTGATTTTTTAGAATTTTTTTTGTCTCATTTGCTTCCATACAACGACTAAACACAATTTATTTTTATATGGCAGAAACCCGCAACATTCTCGGCGAAAAAAATTCTAAAAAATCAACGGTAATTTTTAGCCACTTGAAACTTGCACATTATTAGACTAAAATTGAATGGGCTATAAAACTGTGTATTCAAAAAAATTCTACCGCTTCTGAGAAAAAAGTTTGAAATTTGGGTGAAAATTTGTTGCACTTTTTTGCGGTCTTTTAAAAAGTTTTAAACTTGAGTTTATGTGAGTTTTGTGAGAGAATGAACTGTATTTTAATTGAAAATTCTTAAAAATAAATAAATAAACATGAGTGGCAAACAATATCACCATGAACGAAAGACACAAGATCACGCGGGAGGAAAGAACGAAAAAAGTTATTCTCTAGCTGCCGAGATCTCGACGCCATCTTTGTTGTAAGAAGGAACGGAGAAAACCGCGAAATTGTTGAACGCATGAAAAATCATTTTTATTATGCAAATTCTTCTATAAATCATGCCGTTGTGTTAAATTATTCTTTATCTTATGTGTACACACGTTGTCACAAGCGAAAATGAAGAAAATTGCAGTAAAAAGCCACCACCAAATTGTAAACAACGAAGAAATGTAAACAAACGGCTAATGTCAAAATCGTTCAACTTTTTTCCTAAATGCGATTCTAACGGGCTAGTCTCCTCCCCTCGTGATCTTGTCTTTTTGGTTCATGCAATATCACTTTGAAATGGGGGTGCTATTGTATTGGCCAATACTGTATGTACATAAGGAAGTCTGATGACTGCGTATAGTGCTACGGGGCGTATACGTTACATACGCCACTACGGGAATATGAGCATGAGTCACGATTGAGAGAATACAAAGGTTGCGCCGATCTCGGACCGCTATTCCTCTCTTAACGAATTTGACAGAATCGTTGTTTGCGTGACGTCACACTGGTGCAACTTGTTTACGTATTCCTTGCAACATTTTTGCTTCTTCTTCCATTCTTGCTCACGTTTTGGCATTTCTCTCTCGCAATTGCACCAGTGTGACGTCACACAAAAGTTATTCTCAAAAATCCTCTCTGATCGGCGCAATCTTGTATTCTATCATTATTGAGCATGGTTATTATACCCGAGCGCACTTGTGCACAAGGGTATATTAATTTTGTTCACATAACGGTTGTTTGTAACAGCCAAAACGAATCGAGGTAGATATAGACAAATGTATACAGTATATTCTGCTTAGCTGCACATCCTTCTTTGCACGAAAAACTTGTGCACGTAACCGAAAAAGGCACTTAAGCGAATTTTCTTTACTACTTCAATGAGGAAGGCATCCGAATCCCTACTAGCTTAATGCTTTTGATGCGCATTTTGGGGTAGGTATCTTAAATGTGCACTTAAGCATAGAGGCAGCAAAGCAAAATATACTGTACATAAATGCTTAGAATGAAAAGAGAAATCGATTAAGCCATGCCTGTCTGTCCGTCTGTCCGTCCGTCCGTGTACACGATAACTCGAGCAAAAATTGAGATACTCAACGAAATTTGGTATGTAGGTTTCCATTAATCCAAGGTAGGTTGGTATTGAAAATGGGCGAAATCTGTAACCACGAAAACTGCGATATTTTAGTAACTACTGAAGATAATTCACTCAAAATTGATATTTACAATAATTTTCTGACGAAAAATAAGAATATTATACATTTTTGGAAAATGGGCGTAGCCACGCCCACTTATGGTTACATGTATATAATTTCTTCCAAACTTGGCACAGTTTTTGGCCTTGGTACAGCATACTAAATGGCCGAAAATTTAAAAAATCGGACAATAACCTCGCCCAAATCCCATATAACGGTAATTTGGAGAAATACAAAATCTTCAATAAATCAGTAAATATTAAAGCTAATTTATTCAAAATTGATGCTTGAAACAATTCTTTACCAAAAAATACGTTTATGGTAAAATTTTCGAAAATGGGCGTGACACCGCCCATTTATGATCCACATATATGTATATCGGTAACCGTTCTACCAATTGGTACCACACTCGGTATTTTTATTGTGCTTGCCACATAAAAGCAAACCGTTGAACTAAAATTACGGCCGCTTTTCATATATTTCATAGAAATGCTTGAAACTGAAATGCTGAAAACTGAGGTTTCGGAAAGGTGGAAAAGCATATGTATATTTAATACTTGCGCCGGGTATTTAATGTTCGGCTCTGCCCGAACTTAGACTTTAATTGTTTTTACTTTTTTTTTTTTAATTTTCATTTAAATGCAATTTCGCGATGGGTTTTTGATCTTTATACAAAACTGAAGTTAATGCATTTTCTATGGTAGGTGAACCACCATTTTCGACCAAAACACGTTTTTGTCTTATACACTTTGCTTATGTATACATACTGACATATGATGGTATGCAGGCCCGACTGCAAGTGCGGGTTTCGGTGGTTTAAACCTCCCATTCGAGGGAAATATGCACACAAATTTGCTATAATTTAGTTTACGATAATAATGTTAAAAAATATTTTAAAATCTCTTTTAAACTTGTTTATTGAGGTGGCCTAATGGTGACAACATTGGTTTTTCTTGCAATTAGGGGAACGAAAGATATAGTGGATTCAGGGGCTATTGGGGACCACCTATTTAAAAAAACGAGAGTCAATTAAAATAGCAATTCAAGCAAAAATTAACCCTGTGAAGGGAAACCAGTAAATGTGTAAAAAAAAAATTGCAGTCAAATATTGTGTTTGAAAAGATATTTTAGAATGCATTGGATTTTGACCCCTCACGATGAAAGGATTGCGTGTACTTTAGAATTTTGGTCTTCAACTAATGTGAAAGGTACGTTTTATGTCAACACATGGACATTAATCGATTTTGGGATAAAATGATTTTTTTTTAGAATCTGAATACTTATTATTTATTTTTTGAAATTCACAAAACTTACACTAGTGAGTAAATATTGTGGCTTATTTGTATCTTCGAGGTTTCTGCTATTGGTGCTAATAATTTTGTAATTTGTTATTATTTTTATAATTTTCTGGAATCATGATATGGACTGTCAGATTGTGAAAACCCATTCACGAGTCGAATATATTCTTAATTGATTAGTTTTCGGCATGAATGCCTTTTTTAACAAAGGCAATTAGTTTGAATGTAATTGAAATACATATGTAAGTTACTGATGTAATGTCAATGTAAAGTTGGTGTAACAAAATAACCAATGTTAATGACGCTGCATTTTGAAACGTTCCAAAATTTGATTCAACATGTTCCATGAATTTTAGATTACCCATTAAAACTGAGAAAAAAATTCGGGTTTCCGTGTTTTCTACAGAAATGTTTCCTTATGTGGTCCAGAATACCCTTCGCCTCTCTATTTACTCATGGTTTGGCAAAATAATTCAATGAATACAGAATGCAAGTGCAGGCATGGGCAGAGAACGAGAACACAATGGGCTAGCTTTTCTCAATATTCATCACAATCTGGATGTTAGTTGACACGGTATTAGAAGAATTTTTACCTATACCTCGGTTAATCATACTGCGGCGCAAGAAAATCGATCTGGATAACAAGGGGATCAAGGTGCCGTTTTAGGCTTTTCCTACCAAAATTGATAGGTTTTTTTCTCGTTGGTAGGATGGTAGGTTTGTAGTAGTGTGCCACTTGTCAGCACTGTGAGTAGGCTGGCCAAATTGGGACAATATCAGTTTCAAACTCATTCTGTTTCTTGGATGGGTCCATCTGTTGCCAAATACCATAGAAAAATCGTTGCTTACTGGCATAGGCAATTACTCTCGGCGATTCTCTGAACTCCGTATACGCTATAAAAAGGCAGGTTTATATATCAGATATTCAGTGGCGGATTTATCATACAGGCAACATAGGCTGAAGCCTAGGGCGGCAGAATTAAGGGGCGGCAAAATTTAAGACAGCTAAATTAAAAGAAAAAAATTTATTTGGATTCAGCTGCACTTGAAATTGTGTTTGTGTCTGTAAAATATTATTAATGATTCATCTCATTCAATACAATTCAAAATTAGAATTACGCTGCGAATTTTTCCTTAGTATAGCAGTCGTTGAAATTTCCATTTAACTTTCATTCACGCGGCTTAGAAACCTGACGGCGCGCCTGCGCGTGACGCAAAGAAACAGCCGACACGCTGCCCCGAGAACGAGAATCATCTAAAAGGTTACCACACTTGACAACACTGCCGAAAAACGAGCGTGCATTTTGAGAAAATTCTTGATTCCAAGCCCACCAGTTTTTCAAGGCATACTGCACCGAAAAGAAGATTTTAAATTATTCTCCTCTGGAACTGTTGAAAATGCTGAGACAGGATAATCTGCAGATCTCTTACCCTAATGTTGAAATTGCGTTGCGGATGTTTGTTTCAATTCCTATTTCCAATTGTAGCGCAGAAAGATCGTTTTCTGTTTTAAAACGCGTGAAAAACTATCTCAGATCTTCATTGAGCGAAAACAAACTGAATGTTCTTGCGTTGCTGACTATAGAGTCAGATTTGTTTCTATCTATCGATTGTGAAGATATTATCCGCGAATTCGCAGCTGAAAAATCAAGACGTAAAGAACTGTGAAAAAGAAGTGTTTGAAAGAGGGTTTTTGTTGAATACCTTATCCATGCTGATGTCGAATTTGTTAATTCCGTTATGTATTTCATTATTAACGAACTATATTGTAATAAAGCACTGACAATAACAATCATATTTGATATATATATATATTTTTTTTCGTGAAAAAAGGGCGGCAAGTTATGAATTGCCTAGGGGCGGCAAATATTTAAATCCGCCACTGCAGATATTTTTCTTCGAATCGATAATAGTTTCAACAATGTTAAGGTGGTTAAAATATTTGAAATGGCACTAGAAGAAAAAATTTAAGTCCATACTGCATAACAAATGTTCGTGCTTACAGAATTTGTTATTTTTTTTTAATTATTTATACACGAAAAGTAAAAAGAAAACTTATAAGTTAGTCATACACATTTCCAGTAATCAGACATTTGGCAAGCCCAACCGTGAAGTTTATTTTTACCTTACTTATTTATGTACATATATATACTTCATAATAAATATGTGTATGCAAATGAGTGATGTATAAAAATTCTACGTCGGAATTTCATTTTCTGCTCCGATTTTTCACGTCGTTTACTCCGAAGGCTTTATTAAAACTATAAACTAGCGATTTGTTTGCCACCTTTTACTCGAAATTTTGAGGATGTAGAAGTCAAACAGACCTCAGATTCGGGTTCAGCGGGTCGAATTAAATGTCGGTAGGGGAGTCTGGTTAAAATCACACACCACTTTTTTGTTAGCTATGTATATTTACTTAAATATGTACATACTGGCTATCATTCTGATCTTTTTGCTTACCTGGAAATCTTAATTTAAGTGTAAAAACCAGAAAAATTATTTACTACCGTCAAACGCCGTTTTCTTAAATGGTAGGAAAGAAGCCATTTTGGTAGGTTTTTGAACCAGCTCTCGGTAGGAAAGAAAGTTTTTCAGTGGTAACCCTGGAGGGGATTGAAAGCAGAGGAACCCAAAACGATCACAATTTATAGTGGCCGCTAAGGTAGAAAGCGGGACTCTCAATTAGGAAATGAGACGACAAGCCGTTAGCTTGATGCTGGCTTCAAATGTGGCGGCCCTGGTCGCAGGGCAAGTTGAATCTGAGCCAACATGGGTCCCTCTTGGATTTCCAATCCCAAAGTAATGCGAAAGTGGTTCCAGGGTAGGGGAATATCCAGGGTAGGAGAGGGATTGTTTTAGTGGCTACACCACACACGTAGAAGTGACGGCTTCTATATGGTGCGAAGGCATTTTAAACAATTTCTTCGCCGCAAAAGGAAATATGAATAGTATTATAGGTACGGTGACCATCCGTTCTGTTTTTTTGCAGGGCCGTACTGTTATTTAAAGGTCTGTCCTGCGTAGTTTTTCAAAACAGTAAAGCCCCAAAAGATTTTTAAATTAGGTGAGAACCCTCATTAAAATATTTCCAAACTAAAACCTCCTTAAACCGCTCTCGCCCGACACCCATACTGTGATGAATATTTCACTTATCTAATTCCCATTATTGAAATTGAATATGATTTTTTTAAACAGGTGGCAACCCACTTGTATGTGATATAAACATATGTAGATTTTAATATTATATTTTGTAATATTTCATACACAATAAATATGTACATACGACACGAACATTTACCATGATCGTCTACCTGGTACGGCGATCTAGAAAGAATGAATAAATGAAATGCGTTATTCAGTTTTACTTGAATCATGAATGAAAATTTATTCTTCATTCGAAATTGCTTGAACGATGAATAAAAATTTATTCGTTATTTGAAATTATTTGAATGAAGAATAAAAGTTTATTCATCATTCGAAAGTGCTTGAATGATGAATAAAAATTTATTCGTTAGTCTAAATTAATTGAATGATGAATAAAAATTTATTCGTTTATTGAAACTACTTGAATGATGAATGAAAATTTATTCGTCATTCGTAAGTTTTTGAATGAAGTATAAACACTTATTCGTTATTTGAAATTACTTGAATGATGAATACAAATTTATTCGTCATTCAAAACTGGAAAAACTATGAATAAAATTTTATTTTTTGTTTGAATAATAATTCATTCTAAAAGGCCCATCCCTGCTAGAATCATTGAAGAAGTTTTTAAGATTAGATTAGGTTTTGTGCAGAAAATAAGCAAAATTATTTTTGTCCCGTATTCGGCTTCCATAAATATGGTCCCCGTAACAATACCTGTTACTGTAGCTGGAGCTGAACGTTCCTTAGTGTGCTCTAAACAAGGGCGCAATTCGGGGCTAGATACTCTTTGTATCGAATTGGATTTTGATATTGTCATCAGTGTTGCCAGGTAGTTGAACATAGAAATCCTCAAAATGGTTCTCGAAAATCGTCGTTTGTATTGAAAAAACGTCTACACACAAAATATTAAAATAAACAGTGTCCGGAAAATATTTTGGCACTAAATTTCACATTACATATAAAAGAAATATGCTTAATTGCATTTAGATAAACAACAAACATACATTTGTATTACCTAATGAACTAAACTGATAACCAATTTGCTAAAAATATTTCTTTAACCCTTGTGTTGGAGGTACTTGGTTACATAAGCGATTTTTGTGTTAAAGAAGATATAATTTTCCCAATTTTGCTGATATGGAAGAAGTGGAAACTAGTGGAGTAGGAAGTGGGACTATTGAAATTTTTTAGTCAGTGCATATATCGTCGCTACCATGTCAAACTAATGAGTGTGAAAATGGGTACCAAGGAAAGTGTTGTAAAAAATGTTGTTGTCATTAGGAAAAGTGTGGAATTCGACCAGTATCCTCTGCTTCAAAGAGTACAAAAAATTTGCCAATTTGCGTATCAATCTAAGGACAAGCGCAAGGTATCGCAATTAAAAAAGTATTTTCGCACATTCGATAGTTTGACATGGTAGCGACGATATATGGTGAAGGAACCCTTTCCAAAAAAACCTTAAAATTCAAAAGAAAGGGATGAAATGAGAAGTTTGTTATATAACTTTAGAATACATATATATCTATATAAATATCTTTTAGATTGAGTTAAAGATTTTTATTAAAAGCCCAATAATTTTCTGGAAAAGTAAAAGAAAAAATCGAAAAATCACCACTAAAACAACTGGCAATAGAAACTGCACACAATGAAAAAATCGTCGTGTCGAAATCGTCAAATCGTCAAGACAGTTAAACATCTTCCAAATGACGACAAAATTTTAAACCTGGCAACACTGATTGTCATAAAACAATTTGCTGCTCAGAAAGTGAGAAAAGCTCAAATATAACAAGTAAGAGATACATATATAAAAATCATATCTACATAAACAATTAGAGCTATGGAAAATGTACCTTATATACTCAGCACCAAATCTAAGTGATTTTCACTGCTATGTGATTGGTAGATATGTAAACCGGTAACACAATTTAATGGGTTTAGCTTCCTACATAAAGGAGATATATCGCAAAAACTGGTATCTGAACAATCAGTGGTATAAGAGATATACATAGCTCATACAGCATAGATTTTGACGATTTTCTCAGTAGACTTTGTATTATTATTTATAAAATAGATTACGAAATTTATCGGTTTTAGCTGCACAGATAAAGGAGTTTTACAGTACATATCTGAACAATCAGTTGTATGGAGGCTATAGGTTATAGCGACCCGATCTTCGCCATTTTCAAAGTAAGTATTTTTTGATAATGGGTGGAAATATTGCGAAATTACATTGTCCTAGCTGCATAGATGGAGGAGCTATAACAAATAATCCCATTTCTGAACAATCAGTTGTGTATGAGCTATAAGTAAAAGTGGCCCGATCTTTATTATTTTCACAGTAAGTATTCTGTTGATAATGGGCGCAAGTATTGCGAAATTTCATGTTCCTAGGGATAAATCGATACAAGCAAACATGGGCGTAGCCAGGTAGGGGCAGGGGGGTGCTCGAGCCTCCCCCCCTAACTTTGAAATTTTCCTTATATATATATAAAATAGTACCCTGAAATGCCAGCTTAATAGGGTCGAGCAAATTTTCGAAAATTTTAAATCGACTTGACTTCGATAATTTTTTCGATGGTTTAACCCATAAATTTACAAGTCTCGCATTAAAATGATTTATTTCATATCGCTGCTGCTTCTTTTACGGTTTTCAATTAGAATATTCACTCTTTTCATGAGATATAATTAAAAAATATTTGGCAAATCGAGTAGAGTTCAAAGTTTCGAATTTCAGAACATGCCCGTATATCAAAACTTCGAAACCGCCTTTCATGAAAATACTTGGAAAAGTTGGTTGATTGGGGAAATATAACAAAAAAAGAGTAATTTTCTTAAACTTATATTATATGAAAAAAACTTTATCTATTAATCTTGTAAAATGTATTCTATTGTTTTTGTATGAAAAAGTATTAGAAGATAAATAATATTGTAAAAATGCATATTTTTTGTAAAAAAAAAATTCAAGAACTTTGAAAAACTGCAAAATCGTAGTTCTGTGTACAAGTACTCGATACCTTTGCGATACTGAGTAGGTATCGATACCTTGTTTGATAAAAGTACAAGTACTGATTTGAGTAATACCTTGATGGTATCGACTTATCCCTACATGTTCCTAGCTGCATAGATGGAGGAGTTATAACGAAAATACTCATAACTGAACAATCAGTTGTATAGGTGATATGTTATAGTGACCCGATCTTTGTTATTTTCACTGTAAGTATTTTGTTAATAATGAGTGAAAACGGTGCGAATTTTTATGTTCCCAGCTGCATAAATGGAGAAGTTATGGCAAAATATCTCATTTCTGAAAAATCAGTTGTATGGAGGCTATAGGTTATAGCAACCCGATCTTCGCCATTTCCACTGAAAGCATCCATTTTATAATGAGTGACAACAGTGCAAAACAGCTACTTAAATGGAGGAGTTATAACGAAAAATCTTATATCTGAACAATCAGTTGTATGACAGCTATATGTTATAGTGGTCCGATTCTTCCGGTTCCGACAAATGATTAATACATTATACAAATACAACCACCTACCAAATTTCATCCGGATATCTCGAAAACTGAGAGACTAGATTGTATACAAACAGATGGACAGACTCAGCTCGACGTTCTGATCATTTAGGTATACATTTTAATGGGTCTATCTCTTCTTATTCTGGTACTTACAAACATCGGACCAAAGTTATAATAGGTACCATTTCATGGTCATGAAAGGTATAAAAACTGCTTAATGGTCAAATAATAGTTGCGTTCCCCAACTTTTCTGGGTTAAAACCTATAAAACTGTCAAAAGAAGCCAGAGAACCGAGTACGGGAACGCTTTCTGGTAAATTCCTGTAAATTCTTGCAACTTCTTGCGAGTTAGGGAACGCAACTAATAATGACCACAGTTATGATTTTGACAAGTAGTTATGTTAACAGATATTGAATTATATCAGCTCATCTTATATTTATAATTAACAGTTTAATAAAAAAATTAAATTCATTATAGAAACAAATATTTTTCCATACTTCCGCTAGAAACTGCTTCTTCGTTATAGGCTTTTATAATAAATTGGTATATTCCAATTCGTACTGATTGTTGTTTCTGTCTCTATACATTAAAGAAACCGTACATGGAAAACTCTGAATTGATCACACGCTTTTAAACTAGTACAATGTATAGGAGCCGGTATTTTTCAGTCCGGGCCCCGAGTTTTCTTTCGACGGCCCTGTCCATGTCGTTGTAACACTCTAGTAAATAAAATAGAATCTTCAAAATCTAAATATTTTACTTGAAGAGGAAATGCAGAATTTTTAGAAGGGGAGTAAAAATTTCCTTCGCTCTCGATTGTACATACATACATGTATGTATATAGAGCAGGTGTGTGTGTGTATGTACATTAATAATTCACCACTCGTTCCCCTCCGAAATAAAAAACGGCTTTATATGCATGTGTGTGTATGTACATGGATACACACCTTCTTCAGCAGCAAGAGAGCCATTACAAGAGCACTTGTCTACCTACATACATATATCTTCTTCACTGACTAATGAATATCAATAGGAAATAATTACGTGTGACCAATAACTGAGGAAGTATACATATTTTGTACTTTTCAAATAGTTTTTGCAAACAAAAGATAAAATCCAGCATTCGGATGGTTCACGCATGCCATTAACACATTCATCGAACATACATACATACATACGTACAATAGCAGAATAGAGAAACAACAAAGTTGAGAGACAAATATACCCCTTGAGATAGTGAAAAAACATCCTCTTAATGTAGCGCAAACGAGACAGCAACTGGGAAAGGTAAACATTGTTCAAAAGGCCTAAAGTGTTACACTGGTTGAACTACTCTAGATCCAATTATTGCTGCGTGTCTGCGAGTGCGAGCTACGTATTTTTGAGTGAGATATAGGATATCAATTGAGCATAGTTTAGTTTCGATTTTGTACTGAAATCGGGTGGTGATATTAAATTTTTGGCGCTGGCGGACGAGTATTTTTGGTTAAGATTTCCGTAAGAAACGTTATCAAAAATGCATTTCTGGCGTGATACTAATTGAAAGAATAGTACCATTAAATATAAGTATAGATTATATGAACTTTCATACATATTGTACTAGGTTGTGAAGAGTGGAATATCTATACGGTTATAGAGTATCAACATATAGTTGATAATATTAAAAGAATACCGGAATTTATAACGTATTTAATCATATGTTTCAATGATAAAAATGCCACCTGAAATGTCTACTATAAGTGCGCCAACTTCGTCGATGCCTATAATGCCTGCTAATACCACGCACTGCACTTCGCAGCAATCGTCGCGATCCCGTTTCATGATAACAGACATTTTAGCCGGAAGTGCGGCCGCAGCTGCTTTCCAAAACGAAAACACAATTGGTAACCTAAACAAAAACTCTTCTCCGCATCAAAGTCTCAAGATCAACGAAACGACTATGCTGCAGCAATATGAGACACAACAAAATCAGTATTTGTTTCAACAACACCAGTCATACTTGCCAAGTTCCATGTTGGGCCAGCAATTTTTAACGCATTCTTCACGACTCGATCACAAATTGGCTACTTCAAACGGTCAAGGTAACCATGGCACAGCTTTTGCAACAAGAGATGTTATGTCTCACCTTCATGCTAACATGGAAAATACCACAAGTGCGTCACTATCAAAAAGCTATTCATCTTTATACCAGGTGCAACAAAATCTGAATAACTTTAGTAAAGACATCGTTGATAAGGTGGGTGAAGATGCTGTTTGTTGCGGAATATATCAAGATGATCTATCCCAATCGCCGTTGCCCGCTTCGCAAATCGCAGCAATAGATTTTAGAGCTCAGGATAATGTTGGGAAAACCTTTGGCGCCAGTAATTTTATTGATAGCAGTATAAGTGGAGATAAAATAAGCACCGCGGACGATAGTGACAGTGACACCTGTGGTAAGCTTGTGTACTTATACATATGTATGTATGCTTGTATGTATCTACATATGTAACTAGGTTAGTCCAAACAAGTAAAGTCGGTATTTTAATGCTCTCACCCCCTAGGACTGTTCTATATCGAAAAAATATACCCCTATTTTTTAATTTTAAATCAGAAAATATTTAGAGGTCGCACAGTGTTGCAAAATATGGTACTTTGTCCAGAGGAAGAAGGTCCACTTACGGATGGCGGAAAATATCGATGGATCAAAAATATCGATGTTTTGCTTGGATGCATCGACACTTTTCCACTCGATGTTTAAATACTTAGTCGATGTATCGATGCATCCAAAGAGTTCCGTTAGAAAAATAATTAGCTCAGTTGCAGTAATTTATTTAAAATTTCCCAAGAAAGTGCAACAACAACGACACGATACTGATAGAGTTCTGGTTCAATTCATGATCCGCTGTGTTTGCTGCACGGTTTGGTAGCACTGACAAATGAACGTATACACAAACAGATATTCTGCCATTTGTTTCTCCTAACTTGATTCACATAAATTCCGTTTTTGTTAAATATTTATTCAAGTGAATATTTAGGGGATTCACAAGACGTGTTAACCGTCGTAAAATCTTAAGGTTAACATCTTTTTTAATTAAAATGGTTTTAGGGGATTTCTAACTAAACCGAAATTCTTTTAAACTGATAAAGAATATATAATTAGCCAACCCCCCAACCATTTTAACCGCTATTTTACATAAACAAGTGTTAAGCTTAAGATTTTACGACGGTTAACACGTCTTGTGAATCCCCTAATTATTTCGTTTGAATGCACCTTTCCGCATTTAGTGAGTTCATTCTAACATTTTCGTCCTCCTCGTGCTAGTAGTAGATATAAAATTAGTGCTGCCAACCCCAAAAAAATTGTCCAGATCGTTTCCGTGAGAGATGATCATGATGCTGAGCTGGATAACCCAAGGAAACGCAACTATTAGGTATCTGAAAATTCCTATGGAAATCGATGCATCGATGTATGCCCTTCGAAGCATCGAAGAATAGCGATGTACATTGCGATGCGCCAAATCAAAGAAAAACATCGATTTATTTTTGCCACTGACATCCCTAGGTCCACTGCTTAGTGGATGAAAAGATAGACCAGTTGAACTTGCTTGCTGTTTACGTTGCTTCTCTCATCGGCTGTAAAATTGTGCTTTGGAGATTAGATTTTCAAATAGGGGTTAAAGAACTTAATTATATTTTGCGAGATAGTGAGCGTCCCTGACGGTATCTTAAATAATCTAAGTCATTAAATTAAAATATGACAACTATCGTAAGTCGCTGCAGAGTTATCGATAATCGAAATTTGACAGTACGGCAACCAGCAAGTGGTTGTACACAAGCTGCGCTAGTAAAGTGAGATTATTAAAATAAAGAGTTTTAAATAATAGACTGCCATAATTCTAAGTTCAGTGAACTATTTTTATACGAAAGAGAGCAGCGCATTAACGCGGCCTGAATCAGGCGACATTTAAAGAATAATTCCAATCCTCTAGAGACACTGCCTGCACTGTAAGCAAAAGTTAATGCTTTGAAGGTTTTTCATTTATTATCTGTTTGTGTTCAGGTTCAAAGCATATTCAAAACTTCCAAAATAAGCCGTAGCATGATGATTAATACACAGAGGAACGACTTCGTTCAGCTTCAATATCTCCGGTCCTTAAAGCTTGCACAGCTCTTATGCAGACATTTTGTTTGGCAAACTGCGTGCAATTGTTGTTGCAGCAAACTCGGAGGAGCGAGTTTGGCGACTCTCACAGCAAACTAATTTTGTTGGACCAAACTGCTGTAAAATTAGTGTTGCCATACAAAAAAAATTGTAGGTTATTATTGTTATACACAAAAATTGCAGTGATACCGAATGACAGACAACTGAATTTATGCTGTAGGAGCTTCAAAGCTTAGGGCACAGTTAATTGCCTATACAATATCATAAAAAATACTAATTTGTGCACGATTTGTACATTTGAAATTTTTATTTTGTATTGGCAATAGCCATGAAAATCACAATCAGCGTGCAACCCTGTGCCAAACTGGACATAACCACCTCCGAGCAAACTACGCAGCCGCCATTTAATTTGCCAAACAAAAGTTCGTCTGCATAACATCGACCTAAGTAGTACATATAATTGGTCTGTTCCAATAGCAGTTCGGTTTACAGGATTTAGTCAGAACTTACAGGAAGTCGTTCCTATTGACATAAAACCTGTAAGTGGGAACACATTTGAGAGAGTAACTGAGCGACTGTTCCTAGTCAGAAGTTACAGGATTTAGTCCGGAGTTTTTTTTCCTGTAAGTTCATGAAAAGTGTCAAACGACCAGCTGATTTGCATGTGCAAGCAAAAATAAACAGCGGTGAAAGCAGAGTACCTTATATTTGTAAAAAAAATGGAAGTAAACAACGAAATGTTTGAATATGTATAGATTTTAATAATTATTTAGTGATATTTCAGCTAAATCAGTGTTGTACAAATCACATATAAACAAACCGACTGACGTTTTTACAGGAAATAGTGCTTTTTGCGTTCCTATGCACTTCTGCATCTGTTCTCCTTTTACTCTCATTTGAGAGAGTAAAATTGTAGTTTGACAGTTCCACAGGTTTTAGTCCGAAGTTCAAAGGAACATACTAAATATAAACAATCCGGCAGGTTCTGCAATTCACTTTCGAGTGAATTTGAGTCAAGTTCGCTTTGAATTCAAGTTGGCAGGGGTTGAAATTCACTCGGAAGTGAATTCCAGAACCTGCCCGAATATAAATATTTTCTCAAACAAAGACTATCGATAGTGGCCAACGACCATTCGATAGTGCAAAAAAATGGAACCATTCGATAGTACCATCGATAGTTTTACAGCTCTAGGGCTTGTACGGGATCGCAACTATCGTTTCGGCAACTAGCAACGCAACTTAAGTTCGATTGCTATCGATAATCGACCCATAAATATATATAAAAAATAATTGTAAGAGTTGACTCAAATAAATAGAAATATAAAAATATATTTTTTTATTTGAAATAAACATTTCAAAGCATACAAAAAGTCCACAAAAATTAATTAAACTTAAAAAAATTTTCATAGAAATTTCGATATTTTTATTTAGATTTCCTAGAAAGATGTAGAGTATGCTGTTTTATAGCCCATTCAATTTCAGTACTATAAAGTGCAAGTTTGAAGCCGCTAAACCGGCGGGACATTTCAAATTTAATGCAAAATACGGGACGTCCCGGCAAATACGGGACATTTGGCAACGCCACTGCCGATTCAAAAACGTCCTATCTCAGCACATCTTCAATGTATTTTCAGCTGAGATAGGGCGTTTTTGCCATGGGGTATAGTCGTTGTGCCGGGTATGTAGTTACCGTCGCACGACTATACTCAATCCCGACTCTTGCGTCCTCGATCGCGCACTGTGGGCAACGTGGGCAACCCATGTGCGAGATGCGGTAACCAATCTGAGTGGAGCCTTGGGTCACGGCAGAAAGAGAGGGGGCTTTGGTGGGGCCACTCCGACTTATTCGGTTTAAGGGCTCACTGAAGTCTGCAGCGTCTGTTCACCAGTATTTGCGGCTGCAAGCGGCTCACTTTATAAACGTGTATTCGGGTACGAAACTACCCCCGTCCCAACAATGGGCTATGCGCTGGATTTGGGACCCGCCACGTAGAAACCGGCTCCAATGAAAAAGAGATACAAAGCCTCGGATGAGGTTTCCAATGATTGAAGGGTATCGCCGATCTAAGCGGGGTTCATTCTGCACCATGAACGATGGCGCCCCCACCAGGATTGTGGGTAGCTGCAGCAGCTCGCCAGACCTCACAATTGCTAGCGATGGTGTGATCAATAGCATATCATGGCGACCTATGCTAACACTAGCATCAGACCATCTACCCATAATCATCTCGATCAATAAGCCCACGACTTTGCTCCCGCGGACCACCGAAACTGCACCGACCTTAACAAAGCTGATTGGGAGGGCTTCGCGGAAGTTACCGAGATCAGCTTCGCCGCCCTTTCCACACCCAAAAACGTACATGCTGGCTAACACCAGTTCCGCAGGGTAGTCACTGCCGCAGCGGCTCGCTTAATCCCGCCCGAAAGTATCGCGGAAGCCCGCCCAAATTTCCCGGCCGAAGCAGCAGTATTAGCCAATGAGCGTGACCACCTACGCCAGGTCGATCCCGGGAACCCCCGTCTGAGGGACCTTAATTTAGAGATTCGGCAACTGGTAAATTAGCACAACCCAACGATGCGTGATGACAGAGTGGAAATCTCATTCGAAGATCGCGCTTCGTCGGACCCGAAGAAATGCACAACCTACTTCAGTAGGCAATTCACACTGCATCCTTCGGTAGACAGGGCCAAACGTCGAGTGACCAGGAGGCACAAGCTGGCAAAAAACAGTGTACCACTTGTTTTCACCAGCTGTGAAGGGAAGGGGGCTATCGGGAAGGCAAAAGCCTCGAAAATCATTGGACCGACGGAATTTGTATGTTGATACTGAAACATTTTGGGCCTAAGGAAGCAGCTTACTTAACGGAGGTCCGCAAACCTGTCTATGGCCCTCTCATCATTCCTGATGTGTGGAAATCAGGGAGAGTGGTCCCACTGCTGTAGCCGGGGAAGCCCGCCAACAAAGGAGACTCTTATCGTCCGATAACGCTCCTTTCCCCGGTCGCGAAGACACTTGAAGCCCTGCTACTCCCATACTTCACCTTTCACCTGACCCCAGCGAAGCACCAGCACGTAAAGTGCATAGCACAACAACAGCACTTAACGCCACAAACACCCAAATAACTCGTGGCCTAAATCGAAACCGCCCCTATGAGAGAACGGTCCTAGTAGCGCTGGACTTATCAAAGGCGTTTGACACCGTTAGCCATTCCACGCTGCTAGAAGATATCGAGGCCTCCTCACTCCCACAGGGACTGAAGCGATGGTCGGCGAATTATATGAGTGATCGACAGTCGTCAGTAATCTTCCGAGATCAAACCTCGAAACCAAGAAGAATTAAACAAGGGTTCCACAAGGTGGTGGGAGAGAACACCTTATTATTTAACTTCTACATCTCGAAGCTTCCCCAGCCACCTGAGGGGAGTTTCTCTGATCTCATACGCTGACGATTGCTCGATTTTGGCGTCCGGGAATGGAATTGATGACCTCTGCTCAAAAGTAAACGACCATTCTCCAGCCTTTCTCGCTTCTTCACTGCAAGGAGCCTAACACTCTCCCCAACGAAATCAACGGTGACGCTCTTCACCACCTGGACGAAGGGGGTCAGGCTAGAATTAGGTATACACGTCGATGGCACACCAATACCGACTATAAAAAAACCGAAAATTTTAGGGGTCACCTTCGATAGCCTGCTCTCCTACTCCACGCACACAACCGCAGTTGTCAGTAAAGTACAGAGTCGCAACAAGGTCCTCAAGTCGCTCGCCGGCAGGACTTGGGGCAAAGACAAAGAAACGTTGCTGGCAACATACAAGGCAGTTTGGGTACAGGGGACTAGTTGGACGCAGTGGACGAAGCTACAGACTCGTCAGAACGCCGCACTCCGGACAGCGACTGGGTGCCTTCTGATGACGCCTGAGTACAGCGAGGCCCAAGTGCTCCCCGTAAGGGAACACAACAAAATGCTTTGTAAGCAATTTCTGGTGGGGTGTCACAGAAGTGAACACCCAAACAGACCTCTGCTTCAGGAGGAGCCTCCGCCCAGGCACGCGGCACCTATTTGTATACAAGGACGCAGTCCAGCAATACGTAGACCAACCACTGGACCCGACGACATACAGACGAGCCATTAACGACATCCATAGAGAGTCAGTCACCACTTACCTTGACTCTCGACCTATGAATGCCGTAATAGGAGCCCAATCACCACCTGTAGAAGAGACGGAGCTTCAGTTGCCAAGAGAGACCCGCGTTACCCTGCCTTAATTACGGTCTGGATACTGTAGCCGCCTCAACAGCTACCTGTCTGGACTCGACGCCAATGTCCCCAATGAGTGCCTGGCATGTGGAGAATCCCCTCACGACACCAACCTCTTCACATGCCAGCTCAATCCGACTCAGCTAACACCCCTCTCCCTCTGGTCCGACCCCATTGAAACAGCTCGTTTCCTGGGCTTCCCGTTAGTTGAGCTTGACAAAAATGATTGAATGTTGACCCGAAAAAGGCGGAGCTTAGTAGTGCCGCTACAACAACAGCATGAGGTATCCAAGGATCTCTTCTATGAGCGCTTGGAGAAAAAGATGCCGCCTACAGGACCGCGCTGCGATCGGGCGCAACGCGCGCTATGTGGGACCGCTATAGAGATCTGAAGAGGGAAGCGAGACGTATTTGCCGCAATAAGAAGAGAGAGGCCGAAATACCTGAGTGCGAAGAGCTTGAAATGCTGGCCGACAAGAAGAATGCCCGATAATTTTACCAGAGAGTTAGGCGACTTACGGAAGGTTTCAAGACCAGGGCGTACTGCTGTAAGAACAACAATGGCGACCTAGTTACCGATGTTCAGAACGTACTTAAATTATGAAGGGAACACTTTTCCACGCTACTGAATGGTAGCAGCACGGAAAGTTGTGGAGAAGAACCCGATCCCCCAGTCGATGATGACGGAGTCGATGTTCATCCGCCTGACTATGACGAGGTACGAATAGCGATAACGCGGCTGAAAACCCACAAATCTGCTGGAGCTGACAGCCTGCCAGATGAGCTATTCAAGTACGGTGGCGAGGAGTTGATAAGGTGTATGCATCAACTCTTATGCAGAATATGGTCAGATGAACGCATGCACGACGACTGGAATTTAAGTGTGCTTTGCCCAATCCACAAAAAGGCGACCCCGTCATCCGCGCCAACTACCGCGGGATCAGCCTTCTAATCATAGATTATAAGGTCTTGTCGAGTGTATTGCACGAAAGACTGAATCCCACCGTCAACGAACTGACTGGATCTTATCAGTGTGGCTTCAGACCTGGCAAATCCACCATAGACCAGGTATTCACAATACGTCAAATCTTGGAAAAGACCCGCGAGAAAAGAATCGACACTCACCACCTATTTGTCGGCTTTAAAGCCGCTTTCGACAGCACTAAAAGGAGTTGCCTATACACCGCTATGTCCGAATTTAGCATCCCCGCCAAACT
Source organism: Rhagoletis pomonella (assembly GCF_013731165.1). NCBI lineage: Eukaryota > Metazoa > Arthropoda > Insecta > Diptera > Tephritidae > Rhagoletis > Rhagoletis pomonella. Next base: position 253,908 of record NW_023458556.1, read on the forward strand.
GATTCGGCTGTGAAAGATGACGTTGAGAAATACCACCAGCTCCGTCCGAATTGGGAAGGACCTCTCCGAGCCGTTAGATACCAAACGGGGTTTCAGACAAGGGGACTCCCTTTCGTGTGATTTCTTTAATCTGATGTTGGAGAATATAATAAGAGCTGCAGAACTCAAGCTTTCAGGAACAATTTACTACAAGAGTATGCAATTGTCGGCGTACGCCAATGACATCGACATCATCGGTAACAAGAACCGCGAAGTCTGTTCTGCAACGCGAATGGTTCTGGTGGTAAACGAGGACAAGACAAAGTATCTCCTGTCATCAAACAAACAGTCAGCACATTCGCGCCTTGGCACCCACGTCACTGTTGACAGTTATAATTTCAAGAAAGTAGAGGATTTCCTTTACTTGGGAACCAGCATTAACACCGATAATAATATCAGCATGGAAATCCAACGCAGAGTCACTCTTGCCAACAAGTGCTACTTTGGACTGAGTTGGCAATTCAGGAGTAAAGTCCTCTCTCGACGTACGAAAACCACACTCTATAAGTCATTCATCATGCCCGTGCTGGTATATGGCGCAGAAGCATGGACAATGACAACATCCGATGACGCGGCTCTTGGAGTATTCGAGAGAAAGATTTTGGGGAAGATTTACGGGCCTTTACGCGTTGGCGACGGCGAGTACCGCAGACGATGGAACGATGAGCTGTATAAGCTTTACAACGATATGGACATAGTGCAACGAATTAAAATACAGCGGCTCTGGCTTGGCCATGTCGTTCGAATGGACACTGACGCTCCAGCTCTGAAAGTATTCAGCTCGGAAGCCGCTGGGGGTAGTGGAGGCCCCCACTGCGATGTAAAGACCAGGTGGAGAAGGACTTGGCTTCACTTGGCATTTCCAATTGGCGTCAGTTGGCACAGAAAAGAGACGACTGGGCGTGCTTTGTTGAACTCGGCTAAAATCGCTTATACCACGTTCTGACCGACATCGAAAACATGTTTTCGTTGGTAAAACTGGTTTTCGACCTAAAACTTGTGTTTTCGTCCATGTAAAATCTGTCAAACGAAAACTAGTTTTCGATGAAAACCACTTCAAAACTCACGTTCCATTCATTCCAATCGGTGTCTGCACTAGTTTTTTTCGATTATTTATCGAAGTGGAAGTCATATTTTATCATCTTTAATACGTCATTTCGGATTTATTGCTAATTGGCTGGCCGAAATAAAGTAAGCATGGAAGTAAAAGGTTGTTAATGAAAAAAAATTGAAGGAAAAGTATTTTGGTTTTGTTTTTGTGTAGCAAAACTTTAAACAAAGGATGAAAGAAATGTCAACGAAAACACCAACAGTCGGTGTGAACAGTCTTCAGCCCACAATCACAAAACTCGTTTTCAAGGTGTTTTCGTTGTCGGTTAGAACATGGTATTAGGAGGTTACAGTGCCAAATAAGAAGATGAAGGGCGTTTTTTAACCGACTTCTGAGATAGGGCGCCAAATTCGGATATAGGGTGTTTTTCAATAAAATTCCGAAGTACGGCGCTCTTGAAAAGTTTTCTGAGATAGGGCGTTTTCGAATTGGCTCCCGAGATAGGTCGATCTTCCACTTAGGTGACGACATACAAATTTAAGAGAACTTTTGGTTTCTTCAGTGTACAATGATCGGTTCTAATTAATATGTGACCACTCTGAGGTGCCACCTCGCCTTTAAACCATTAATTATAGAAATAGGTTAACGGTAACATACATAAATATCAAAAACACATTCAACATTTGAAAACACATTTACATGTATGGCTGTAGTTGAGTGTGCAAAGACGCTTGATACAATTGATTGGGTGCGGGTTCAATTACCATCAAGACGGAACATTAAATTAATTTTTTTCTTCTTCTTAATTACGAAAAAGCATATGTGCACTTCACGACGACATATATCATCATATGCGTATCTTTTTATTAAATTTTGCACGTTTTTTTGTTTAGTGCTAAAATTTTTTTCCCTCAGTGTACAAAAACGATAATTTTCCCTTATTCAATTCTTCATTACTTCAGCAACCAAGGGAAAAGTGTAAAAAAGTGAGACGAGATTTATTTCAAGAGTTTTAATGTGTTCGGATGTTTATATAATATTAATATTATAATATTAATATGGACTTGGTTACGCCAATTTGATCAGATTTCAAAATCATGGGAATGAAGTCAAACATGTATTGTCCAAGAATAGAAATCTTTAATAAGATAAGTTAATAGTAGTTTCAAGCACATAAGTACATACATTAACAAAACACATTTAGAGTGAGAAATGCCAATTTTAAGTCCATTTATGCAGTCTTGAAAATTGGAGCGTAATGGTTTCATTAGTCACTGAAGAAGCACATTTTTCGCGGTTTCTAAATTTGACGTTATGTGAAAGTAGAGGACTGTAGGTAAATTGAATAGTCTTTATTTAACATATCCTGGGCAATCCTTTTGAGGACTGTCCAATTGGACAATATTGCTTTGCATTTAGTCACTCCCTGGAAAACTTTTCTGTAATCCAGTTTTTTTATCTAAAAGTTATTTACACAACTGAAGAGACATTTTTGTAGAAAAAAAAAAACTAGAGATCCACCTAAGTCTTTCGGTATAACTTTGGCAAATATGACTTGATCGGTACGTGATAATTACCAAACTGAAAGTGAGACTTACTGTTACTGATTTATAATAAAATATGATGAAAATCGTTCAGTTTATAAAAAAATTGTAAAAAAAAAAAATTTTTTTGTCAATTTCCTTTCATTGCAATTTTTGTACTGTATGCATAAACATAAGTAAGCTAATTAAAGTTTCTAGAAGTTGTGCCGCCTGCTCAGTGTTTCCATACTCATTTGCATAAACATACTCATTTTCGCGGTGATGGAAAATAATGGCTTTTCTATTAGAGTATGCCAAAGTGTTCCTAAATTTGCGAAAATTTGCAAACTATAGCTAATATTAAAAGAAGATTAGAATATTTGGAACGAGCGACCTAAATGCACCCCAGCATGTTCTTTACATCTTTTTACTATAGGCCAGAGCAATTATCAAGAGAACAATTAAAATTTTATTAAAAAAAAAAAAACGAAAGCTTATCGCTAAAGAGCTGCGAGAAATGATATCGTCACTGGACACGAATAAAGGCGCGCTAGTGTTTCGACGGCGAAAAAAGATGCATACAAAAATTATACGAAAAAAGGCGCTTAAGAAAAACTTCAGCGAAGAAAGACTCTTGACATAGTTGACGGCGAAGAAAGACGCGTAATCATAGATTTATACTTAGCCATGGACTGTTACTTCAGCATTATTCCCCAAACACTATTTACGGAATGTATGTATGTATTACACCCGCAAACATAGTTGACCGCGAAAATAAGTTAACGCGTCCTACTTCGCCGTCAAATATTTTAACGCGTATTTCTTCGCCGTCAACTATGTCAACAGTCTTTTTTCGCTGAAGTTTTTATTATGCCCCTTTTTTCGCGGTCAACTTTTGAACTCGCGCCTTTATTCGTGTCTAGTGACGATATTTGACTTTTCCTGTTGCTTTAACAGATTCATTCCACAGGGCAACACTGATTTTGTTGTTTTTGATCGACTTTTTGGCGCTGATTAAGAACCCGTAAGTAAAAAATTTCCATCAGCTCCAGATTTTGAGATAAACGAGGTCAAATTGTAAAAAAATTGCGTTTTTTCAATATTTGAGAAGCCCCAGCAAAGAAACAAAAGGCGACAGAACCTGTAACTTAGGCTTAAATTAAAGCTATAACTCTACTATGTCTGCACCTTGACCTGATAATCACTCATAGTCATTTATGAATAAAGTCAAAGTGTTAAAAATCGCGTTTTCTGCAATATTTGGAAAGCTGTAGCTAAGAAACAAGAGGTGATATCGTCTCCTTACCAAAAATTTGTTTGACCTAAGAAGATCTTTTGTGCTATACCCTAATTGTAATCACTCCAACCAGAGGATATTTAAGAAGTTAAACACTTTGGAAGGTGCCATGTTATGGATCTCTTTGATTGTCTTATTTCCTTTGATATTCCCTAGTGGGCCGCAATCTGAGATTCTTCGCAGCTCTTAAGTAGCTCTGCAGTGTATCCTTTAGATGCACCTCAGACAGGCTCGCAACCATGCATGTGCATTTGGGCTCCACGCTTTGCGAGACAGTCAGACCTTTCGTTGTTTTCATGTCCCGGAACCCACCAGAGCATTACGCTATTGTAGGCTCCCAGGTGCTTCAAAACAGTTTTTCAGCTGTCCACAAGCCTTGGTGCCATTTGAAAAGAGTGTAACACCTTTAACGCTGCCTAGCTATTCGATATAATATTCATTCTGTCCCCATTTATCCTTCTATGAAGACATTCGCGAACACATATTTCGATTTCGAAGACTTCCTCCTGGTCCGTAGGGCCAGTGTTGCGTATGTAACAACGGGTTTTACTAACGTGCTGAAAGAGAAATACGTTAGTTTGGGTGGTATTCCCTAAGTCTTACCATAAAGTCTCTGACAGGCATAAAATGCCCTTGTAGCCTTGTTGGTTACATTCGAGCGTTGTGAATTTGAATTTGGCCTTTGCCCAGAGTTACCCCTAGATATTTCGCCTATTCTCAGAACTCCATTTGTGTGCCTGCCAAGGTTGGTGTAATCAAGTTGACTTTTCTTCTTTTGGTAAATGGGAAAGTGGTGGACTTCAGTGGGTTTAAATGACAAGCTCTTTTCAGCACACCAGTCTTCCGTACAACTTTGTAGTTCCGTTCAATTTAAATTAACTTGTAGGCACATAAAGTATTTATGGATGTTAATAATGTATATTGAGAGCAGGGTACGAAAATAAACTGTACAAAACAATTCCCATTTGCTCATCGATCATCATATCATTTGTGGTTTTGTACATAGTCAGAAACAGATTGTAAGATTCAATGTCATTTTCCCCAACGAGAAACGTTTGCTTTTCGTTTGTGACAATTGTACCATAGGGTACGTTTTATATGTATGCAAACGTTTCAATTACGTGAAAAATATTTTTTTCTGTAAATTTTCATATTCAATTCAATTAAAAAACATGTACTACATACATACATTTATTTTTCTCTGCACGATTCATTTCGTTTGTTGTTTCGTCTGTAACTACTAAACTACTGTAGTGTACTATCGCAAAGTAAACTCAGCCGTTTTGTTTTCGTATTGTACCGAACAGTTGAATTAATAAACGAAACGAAATAGTAACGTGCAATATAGTTTATTTTCGTACACTGATTGGGAGTAATATAGGTATTCGTTGGTACTTACGAATCAGATATATTTACGTGTTTGTGGTCGCCGTTATGGGAATTGTTGCTCTTTAGCAACGTAAAAGGGTGTGTTTGAGTATATTTAATTGAATAAGTAAAGCAAATTTTAAGGTAATACAAATTATTCCGAGTTTATTCAAAAATGGGAAAATATAGTGGACTGTAGGTTAAATTGAATTTAATAAACTGGTCTAGTCGACGATTCGATTGCGAGTGCTCCGTTGCCGGTGTACGGGTGCCGAGAGCTCACATTCGGAAAAAGTACATATTTGAATTCTAGTAGGTACAGTTTTAAACATATATATATATATATAAGGATAGTGAGTATGTTCAGTTTCGAATTAAGTAATTCTATTACATTTCAAATATGTATATAAAGTAAAGGGTGACTAATTCTTCATGTAAATTCATTATAAGTAATTCTATTACATTTCAAATATATTTATAAGATAAAGGTTAGCTAATTATTCATCATCATCCATGTCTTCGACAGGAATGCACCGGTGAAATATTCGTCTAAACAAGTTTGCTAAAATATTTGGACATATATATTTTCTATTTTTTGCATATGGCTCATTCCATCTCAAATCACCCAGGCCGGCGGAAAGTGAATTTAAGTTTGCGATAAAACTCACAGAGATGGTTCCTTGAACAATTTAAGGAGACACGTATTTTTCTTTTTGCTCAGAAATGCGAATTTTTCGAATAATGAATTTTTTTCTTTTTGAGTACGAACGCTTCTTTTTTCCTCTCTTAATAGCAACTTTTGATGAAATCGTTTATAACTGCCGCAAAAAAGCAAGGATTTTAACGACTTTTTTTTTAAATTGCAGATATTGATCTACTGAATCGATCTAGTGAACTAAACATCAGTAATTGTTTATTAATATATGAATATTATTGCCTACCAACCTACCAAATGTAAACAAACCTATCAGTTTTGGTAGGAAAAGCCTATGTGTGGCAACACTGAGCTGCATACTGGCCTTTAGTTGTAAAGGGCAAGGAAAAAGCCCTCATTCCTGACAATATGAAGGCTTTAAACGATCCATATTTAATTTGGGCGCCACTTGTATCAACTCAAGAAGAGCGCACGTTTAGTACATTCAAGGTTTTTCTTCGCGAAAATCGAATGAAAATGCTGTCAGAAAACTTCAAAATACATCTTGTAGTTTAATGTTACTTCAACTATAGAGATTAAAGTTTTGTGAGCTAAAAACTCTAATGGAGAAAATAGTCAAAGATTCAAAGTAGAAATTTTTCATATAATGCAACTAATTCATAGTTTTTCTCTTTCCTGCCTGGTCCTGCCTATTTCGCTTTGTTAGTTTGCATTTTTTCTAGGTTTTTAGGTCTAAAAATTCGCTCCCTGCTTATTATCATTAAACAATAAAAAATACTGGAAAAATATGCTATTGAAAACAAAAAAAATATAAAAAATTCCAAAATCAGTTTTTGCTGTTCAATAAATGACTATTACTGACCATCAGATCACGGCGTAGGGATGGCTTTTCAGGCATTGTAGTCGAAAGATCAGGCCTTAATTTAAGCCTCAGTGGAAGGTTCTATCTCCTTTTGTTTAATTGCGGCAGATACTCAAAGTTCGCCAAAATCAGTTTTTTATCGTCATTAAATGACTATAAGTGACCATCTGGTCAAGATGCAGGGATGGTATTTTCATCATCATTTGATATCTTGTAAGTATGTTTATTTTACTCAAATATATGGACATAAATGATTTTCCATACAAAATCACTTCGTCATCATTCTGCAAATACGTGCAGGAATTTGGTAAGTAAGGTATCGCTATATGGGTGTCATACAAAAGAGGTTTAAGAAAATAGTAGTTTGGAAATGTTTTGAATAGGGTTGCCACCTATTTGAGAAGTCTAATTGAACTATTTTATACCCAAGTTATATGAAATATTAACGATGGATGTCAAATTAAAGAGCTTCAAGAAATTATTGGGGGATTCATAACGGTGTCGTAAGTATCGTATTGTTGTATGTCGTAAACTTTAAAAGCATAAATAAATGTTTAGAGAACTTCAAACCACTACCGACTATTTTTTAACACTGCCGAAATTCAAAATATGACTTTGATGGTACTTTGCGAACCTGCTTAATATATTTTTAAGGCGTTTAAAGTTTACGACATACAATAATATGACACTTACGACACCGTTGTGAATACCCCAACTTAGTTTGACAATTTAGAACATTTTTGATGTGTTTGAGGGTTGCCCCAGTTTAAAGGGCTAAACTAAAATTATTTAATAAGTTAAATGAATTACTAACCGATGGTTATCAATGGAAATGGAATTAAGAACTATATTTAGGATGGTCGCCACATGTTTAAAAAATAAATTTCCACCAAATTCATCAGTTACTTGAAATATCTATAACAATGTCAGGCGAAAAATATTTAAAGAAATTTTAGTTCGAAAATAATTTTTAAGAGGGTTGCCGCCTGTTTTGAAAGTGGTATTTCGTTTAATTATACATTAAGTCACATAAGTATAACCATAATCAAAAGAACGAGTTTTAAGAAATCTTTAAATTGAACTTTTTTTTTGTTGACAAAATTAAGCTTAAATTATTTAATAAGTTAAATGGATTGTCAAAAGATGGATATCAATCGAAATGGGTGAAAACAATTTATTTCTAAACTGTATTTAGGAGAGTTGCCATGTGCATAAAAAAATAAATTCAACTTAATTCATCAGTTAATTGAAATATGTATAACAATGCCAGGCGAAAGATTTCAGTTTGAAAATAATTTTAAAGGTGTTGCCACCTGTTTGAAAAGTCATATTTGTGTTACTTATACGAAAGATACATAAATGCAATATCGAAATATTAGTGTCAAACGAAAGATTTTTAAGAAAACTATAGGCTGATAATACTTTTAATTAGAGTTGCCATCTATTTTTTTTGAAGGTCATCACATCTGCCCCGTTATTTCGCATTTCCAAAATGAGAGGTCAAATTAAAGAACTGGGATTCTACATAGATGTGCACAGGTATTATTTTTTGAAGTTACAGGGAGATTTGAAATTTGATGAAATGAAAACCGATACCATGCGAGAGCTCTCATCACTGAGAAATTTTTTAGATTAATCATTGGGAATATTATTAGAGGTTTTTGAATAGGGTTTCACCTGTTTCAAAAATTTAATCAAATGTTGGCGTTTTGCCGCCATGCGTGTTCACTAGTTTTCACTATTACCAAGGGATTTGAGAGAAATTAGATTTTCGATCCGCCCTTATGCCTACGCACATACAACTACTGCTTTTCGAGAAATAACTACCGGCTCATAAACATCGGCTCCTTTCTTTAATTTTTATGGTAGTTACATATCGTCATTTAAAGTGCAAAACCGCGTATCAGCAAAATGCAAAACCGCCTATGTGAAGTTGTAGAAATTATTTTCTAGATCGCATTTCTGGACGAATGGATAAGGATTGAGCCAGGAGCTTGTGTGAGCAAATCCAATTTTTGGCAGCCAATGTCAGTTACGCGGTTTTCCAGAATGACGATACGCGGTTTTGTACTTTAAACGACGATATGTATGTATGTACACTTATCCGAAATATACTTTAAGCGCAAATACCTATAATTAATCACTTTAATTCTACTATTTTTTCTTGCATAAGTATGTACATATGTATAGGTGAATATTTGGAATACAATTTTTATGAACTTAATCTGAATTTTTTTCTGTTTTCATTGGGCAACGAATTGCAATTTCAAGACGACCCGACGCGTGTCACTTGAGACGCGTGCGATCACCGATCACCACATGACGGCCATTTTAATTTTTTCATTAGGTCGGCGTTGGAAATATGTTTCGATATTTCAGACAAGTATCATGAATGAAATCGATCCGCATTGAATCCCTTGAAGAATGTACTTTAAGGGGACATAAATATTTTCAGTGAAGTGTGAAGTGACCGACTCAATGTTTTTTACGTGTTTACGGATGATTGAGCAATTGCTTTTGAGTTCCATTAAGTTTGATGATGTATGTATGTATGTATGTATGGATGTACGTATGTCTGTATACATACAGGGTGGGCGAAATAAGACCTACCAATGTTAAACACGTATAACTTCTTTATTTTATTTTTTTAATATTATTGATATTTTCTTTCTGCATGTTATAGTTAATCTCTTGGAGAATCATAATGGATACATACAGCAAGACCACCACCAAAGTCTACGATACGCTATTGGTTTTACACAATTAGCCACACAAATTGATTTTTTAGGTAATGTTTTGATGTCGGATGCAGGGCAAAACTGTGGAATTGTGGGGCTCAGCAAATCCAAGAGCAACACACCAGCACCAGTTACACCCATCCAGATGCATTGTTTGGTGCGATGGTTAGGCCGAACAAGTTATCGGCCCATATTTCTTCGACAATGAGGATGAAACGCCAGAAACGATTTCTGGGGCTTCTTACGGAATAATGATTGACAACTTTTTGCGGCCAACGGCGAAGCAGCATCCTAATTTGTGCTTCCAACATGATGGAGCGACTGCGCACACTGCTAGGCATACTATGCGCCTGCTGCGCTGTATTGGTAGGTCTTATTTGGTCCACCCTGTACATATGTGTATAGCTTATTTTTACTAAAATACTGACACAATTAAAAAAAGGCATTTTTTAAGTTATCGATTCACAATTACCTACTCGTCATATCACGATTCATATTGTGCAAAATCTCATTTTTTACTGTATTTGCGCAAGCGAAAACGCACGTTTAAAATAAAAATAATTAATTAAAAAGTTATGTTTATGGAGAATTTATTATACTATAAACAAACGCCGCAAAAAGGACGAAGATATGAATCCTTCAACTTGTTTTTTGCATACCAACTATACAAATTGGTCAAAATTTGATATGTGGTCTCTGTTTTTGGGTCTAGTAACCATTCGAACTTTTGATTAGGAGGTTATAACCTTTAATATATCAAAGCTTCTGAAGTTTTCACAGTGGTCTAAATTCTTATAATATTGTGCGGGGTCTTTCAATATGATTTTCAAAAAGTGGGGTTTTATGAAATGGTTTGTAGCAATATTTTGCTTTGAAATTACCCACTTTATTCTTTAATGCTACAGTATATTTCAACGACCCTCCAATTTTTCAAATTCGGCGCTATTAACAGCTTCAGCTGAAACTGCGGTTCGGTTTTCAATTGCGTCATCTTTTAAAAGTTTAGAAAATTTATTTTCAGAAATTAGTATCCTTATTGAAAATATATCGCAACAACTTTCAATTTTGTTGTTGAATCAGTAACTTTCAATTTTGATGTTGAATCAGTAACTTCTTTATTTTTAATATAAACTAATAAAGCAAATTTCTCTAATATGAAAGGGAATTCAAAATCGCGTCTTAAACATAGATACATTTTTAAAAGTTTTGTACCACAAGTTTTAAGGAAGAACCGTTGGCTTCAATCAAATTAAGATCTGAATTTCTTTTATGTGTTCTAGTTTAAAACATTGGAATTTTCTTTGTTTCTATTTGTGTTAAAATTACATGGTTGAATCCATTTAAAAGCATTATTTTTAAATTTTTTATGGTACCAACAAATATTTTGGTTAATATCGTTTCTAGGTCTAGAAAAATTTCTTGATTTATAACGACTGCTATCTCCATCTCTATCTCTAGATCTTCATCTAATTTGTAATTCATTAATATCTGCTGTAAGTTTTTTAGGATTTGGGTAAATGGCTGTAGTAACCCAGTTAAATTTCTAATGCTCAAGAATATTATTATTATTTTCTACACTAGCAACATTCAAAGATTTAGACGATTGGGGTTTAGTTATCAAATCAAATAATTTATTTGCAAGAGAAATAATTTCTTCAGTACTTTGATTACTAAAAGAAGTTATATGAATTTGTATTTGTTTCGGTAAACTCCTACACCATAATTTAAATAAAAGTTCTTTACTGACAATTGATTTGGAACCTGCTAAAGATTTCATACGTCTATAAAGTTCTGATGGTGAACGATCACCTAGTTCGGTATTTGAATATAATTGTTCTAACCTTTTCTCTTCGCTAAGAGAAAATCTTTCACATAAAACTTTCTTAATTGCTTCATATTAGTTACACATATGTTAGTGTTTGGCCGAGCTTCTCCTCCGATTTGTGGCGTGCGCCTTGATGTTGTCGCACAAAGCGGAGGGACCTACAGTTTTACGCGGACACCGGACGGTGGTTGTATTTTTATGAGAAGCTGTTTTTGTTGGCAGAAATACACTCGGAGGTTTGCCATTGCCTGCCGAGGGACGACCGCTCTTAAGAAAAAACTTTTTTCTATATTTTTTTGTTTTCGATGTTGCTTTGACCAGGGCTTAACCCAGGCGAAGCGGAGTGGAAGCGCGCACTGCTTACCACTACACCACAGCGGCCGACTTAACTTAATAGATTTTGATAAATTCGCACTCAAGCTATTTTCATTTGGAAAAACATTAAGTTGTATACTTTGTGAAATGTTTAAGTTTAAGGGTTTTCATGTTGATTTTATGTTGTTGTGAAGTAACGTGTACGTATGGGTGATCTATGCATTTTGAAATAAACTGGAGAACAAGTGTACAGAATAAATATAAGTAATATTTAATAATTTCAGTAAGATTAATAAATCTATAATAAATCTATAGTTAGTCATAAATTAATTTATTAATAAATTTGTAATTATTTTTGATTTTTTTTGTTAATCTATTTGTTATATATTTAAACAAATAAGCAAAGTCGAAGAGTAATTTGTGGATATTCACCAAAGCTGAATGAGTAAACGAAAGACTTAAGACACGAACAGTACAGTACAGTACAGCAGTGGCAGCTAGCAGTACTGCTCAGTTTAGCCCAAATTCTAAATTCACTGCCACTGCCTTCATCGCAGCAAACTTCGCCGGCTGAATTTGACATAAATGAAACGCAGCCAATATCTGTTCATGTCGCTGAAGCCTAAAAGGCAACAACAAAAACGTTAACAAACAAAAGGGAATGTCAAAAAAGCAGTCACTGACAACGCCATATTGTGTTTGCCAATATTAGCAGTAACAGCTGATTTTAAAAACTGTCACTGCCACTGCCACTGCGCTATTGTATTTTGGGCTATAGATTCGCAATATCTTAACGATGTTGCTCTCGAAGAAAAAGTTTCGATGTTCTAATGGGCTATGCATAAAATGTGGTGATGATACTTACAATTTCCCTAGAAGTTAAGATTTTTGACCTAGTGATTAAGTAGTTAGCTGCCTTGTTGAAAAACATATAAATTGATACTAGCAAAACTAATTAACTATATGATGCATGATATTCGTAAACGTAAATGTTCCAGCACGTTCAAACTTGATAATGACCAGGCATGGGCAGAGACTTAGCAGGTGCTAAAAGAGCGTAAGTATCCTGGTACGTGTAGAAACGAGAGCGTAACGATGAGAACGCGACCATGCGAAATGAATCAGACACACTAATACATTCTCATTTTTAGCTCACGCTTGTTTGTGGTAGTGCCCATCTCTGATAATGACTAAGATGATGAAATTTCCTCAGAAACAATTCGCACTTCAATCTGAATGTATTTAAAGGTTAGTAGATAGTTGAAGATTTATGTTGGGACAACACAACGCGATGCTTCTTAATTATCAATTGATGTTGCTATTAATTCATTGTGCGGCATAAAATACTAAGTATTCAATTGGATCTTGCGATTCTCGTGATATAAACCCAAAAATAATTAGTAGAATTCGCGTTTTAAAATGAATTTCGGTTCTTAATAAATTTGCAGGATCGCCAAAAATTTAGTATATAAAATTATATGTATTTAAGTTTATTTTATAGTAAAAATATTTTAAAGTTTAAACATTGAAAGTTTATCTATTAATAATCAAAAATTTTCTTTTTCAATAACAAACCAAGGCGAATATATATAAGGTAGTATCGATTCAATAAATACAACAATTACTTGTATTTTGTTTTTGCTTTTAGCTGGCCATTGTCAAATTTCAGCTATTCTTCGCCGAAGGAAAAAGGGCGACAGAAAATACAAACACTCTCACGTTTTCACTCACTCACTAGCGAAATACAAAATTTTGACAATCAAACGCTACTCACAGCTGATGAAACAACACCACCTTATATAAATTCGCCTTGTAACAAACAAATTCATATAAAAATAAATTGAACTCCAAGAATTTAAACAAATATAAAAACCATACAGTTAAAATACTCTACATATAGAACATTTATAAAAAATTTACGAATTTGAATAAATGTTCATCACACTTGAAACATTTTAATCAGATTTTCTAAAATTGTTTTGAGTATGCTATGTTTTGAAGCCCATTAAATTTTAGTAGTGCAGTAGTTTTAAGTGCATGAACAGTATGTTCGAGATTTTTTTTGTATGCAGAAAATGAGCAACACCTTCCACAAAATTTACCAAATATTAATGGTAAGTCCCAGCTACTTAAAATTTGCATTTCGAATTGAATATGTTACAAAACTGCATACTCAGAATGTTTCTAAGAAATCTAAATAAAAAGCTCAACATTTAGATGAAACTTTGTCGAATTTTGGCAATTTTTAACCGACTTCCAAAAAAGGAGGAGGTTATCAGTTCGTCGGAATATTTTTTTTATGTATGTTAGCGCATAACTTTGGACCACGTCAACCGATTTCGATGATTCTTTTTGAATCGGAAAGGTAGTGTCTCAGAGGTGGTCCCATACTAATCTGGTTCAGATCAGTGGATCATGAGATATATATATATATATATTTTTTATATGAGAGTTGAAGTCGGTTTTTTTTTGCTAAAAATTACTTGTTGTACACAGTTTCACATTCTGACTTACATGGTATTTGTTAGATAACGACACTTTCATAAAAAGGAATAAACAGTAAATAATCGAAAGAAGAATAGTCAAAGAAAGCTGAAATGTCTCTGCCCTATTTATATTTTCGCCACTCAATCTAAGACTTATGTTTTTCATACCCACTATTTTTTTGAGGGTATTAGTATTATTTTTTATAATTTAATTAATTATATTTATATATTATTAATAAGGATGCTGGTTATGTTTATGGCTCACATATATTTATTCTATGTCCTTTGTGATAACAAAAGTGCTGTCTCGTTTGCACGAAATATTGTTTTTGAGCCAGAGTACAGGGAAAGTCTTAAATTAAGACCGAAAATCGGTACTTAATCGGTACAAATATAAAAAATCGGGACACTTATACGTCCCGACTTTTAAAAAATATTCAGCGGGACAATTTTCTCAAAATCGGTACTGTCCCGCCAAAATCGGTGCGAATGGTCACCGTATGCCCCATTATATGCATACATTCGCCTTGCTCCATGACTTATCGCTCGAATTTGCCATTTCGTTGTATTTTGCGATTATTGGCGGCGAGAACACTCCACACAGCCCAGTGTGCTAAAAAACATCCCAGTTTGTGCTTTCATATTGTGCCAAGTGTGCTACTGTGGTATCGTTTAATCGAAAAGTGTGCCTGTGGGTGCGGCACATAGATTAGTGTGAGCACAGTAGGACAGCACTGTGCTGTGTTACACATCACTAATAAGTATTATCTCCATGAATACTCGTATAAGATTGGCCATTTATTCGAAATTAGTAACACATTAAGTAAACCATCATAATATGGATATCAAATGGAAGGTATTAAAAATTGCCTAAGGGCCTGAGCCAATTGATAGAAAAAAGAAAATTTCGTCGGATCGAACTAAAAATTCGGCATTTCTCGTGGTGAATACGAACGTTGGAATTTTACCTAGCTCATGGGGCTGGTGAAATGTTTATATGTAAAATGTGTATATACATATTTTTGTTCGGTGGTAATAAAAAATTTAAATCAAAATGGTAGCGGAAAAAAGCGTACGCTATTTGCAAGGTAAAAATTTCAGCAACACACAAAAATAGAGCTTACGCACGAGCGTTTCTTTGGGTTTTCAACTGTCAAAATTTTACTTTGCATTTGGCACAGCAAAATTCAATTTAACTGTACACCATAGACAATTTTTCTAGTCCGTCTCATCACGGATCAAAATGTTACCGATTGGCACACAGCCTCATTCAGAAATATTTTTGAATTATTTAATTATTTAATTTTTTGCTTCTCATTAAAATACAACCACCGTCCGTTGTCCGCGTAAAACTGTAGGTCCCTCCCCTATGGGTATCAAATGGAAGGTATTAAAAATTGCCTAAGGGCCTGAGCCAATTGATAGAAAAAAAAAAATTTCGTCGGATCGAACTAAAAATGTGTGACAATATCAAGGCGCTTGCCACAAATCGGAAGAGAAGCTCGACCAAACACTAAGATAATATGAAGGCGCCAATCTTCTATATAACAAGTAAAGGAGTATAAGTTCGGGCGGGTACCCGGAGCAAGTATTAAATATCTTTTTTTCATCTTTCGGTAAACTGCATGTTAAGGAAGAGTATTTTTCCCTATGTCAAACAGTTTCGATGATATGCTATGATATATTGAAATAATTGGACCAAATTTGGCGGAAATCGGTAAGGCAGTTATCGGTATATACTTATGTAGTCATAAGTGGGTGGTGACACGCCCATTTAACAAATCAATAATCTTGTGTTTTGTTAAAAGATTGTTGTAAGTTGGCATCTTTAGTTATTGAAAGATCGGAGTTTTCGTATTTCTGAAATTTACCGTTACATGGTAAGTGGCCGTAATTTTAGTTCGATTTCAAAAGTTCTCAACATATTGCTTTTCTGCGCCAAGGTTGCTAAATATACCGAGTTTGGCAGAAATTTATAAACCGGGTGTCGAGATACACATATCGTCCGCTTTCTGCCTTAACCTCGTATCTGCAATAGAGGTATTTTAGAGAGTGTAAAAAAATGATTAATTTCTTCCCCTAGGATACAATAAACGCATTTTTTACTTCATATTTCTGGTTCCACTAACAGTAGTGAGAGAACCCTCATTAAGCCTTTGTTATAGTTTCAAATAGTGTGACGCTTAAACAGCTGTATTAGTTTTCCCAAAAATTGTAGATACGTGGTTAAGGCAGAAACGGGACGATATGTAGACGTAAGTGGGCGTGCCACGCCCAGTTTTCAAAAATTTCCCTAAATAGATATCGTTTTCTGCTAAGAGGTCATTGCATATGTCGATTTTGAGAGATTTGATGACAATATTTAAACAACACAAGGAGTCATTAATGGTCACGCCTGTATCGTACATACATATCTGAAGCCTAGGAAACATCTGTTGACTTCGGACTGTGGGGGAAACGTTTCTATGTGTCACACCAGTGGTGGGATTCACTAACTTTTAACAATGCGACTTGTCGAGTAGTAAGCTAACAATTTTTGTTAATGGGCACAAATTCGTTGCACATGCCAAGGCGCTCGTATGAGCACAAAGTTCACAAGCACTTTATAGGGAAGAAAATGCGCAGCACCCTCCACAAAAAAAAAAATTAAAAAAAATCAACGGTTACCTTTAGCGACTTGAAACTTACATGTTATTATACTAAAATTGAATGGGCATACTGCATACTGCATACCCGAAAATCTTATAAATATTCTGAATAAAAAGTTCGAAATTTTGGTGAACATTTTTTATAGTTTGATTGGTTTTTGTGAACTTTGTGCAAGCTTTTAAACTTTTATTTATGTGGTTCAGTTGTTATATAGTAGACGGAACTACATTTTAAATGAAAATTATTAAAAATAAATAACTACACACAAGTAGCAAACAACAAAGTTTAGAAATTTGCTGCATATATTTTACTCGCAGCTGTTAATAAAAAGTTTACAAAAAACGTTTAACATGCAAAACATTGTTCATTTTAAAAACAAATCACTGTATGCGCATTTTGTACGTAGGCAAGTATTTTTAAGACGATTTTATTATGAAACTGCTATGATGATTTTATGGTATTTACATTTTTATAAACGATGTACACGTATTAAATTGAAAACTTTAATTAGTCAATTCCTTTAAATTCCAGGTATATTCAGTTCCTGTAAAATTATAAAAAAAGACTTATCACCTTTTAACTTCCAGTTTTCTATATTTGCTTTACACCCTATTGGAAAATCATAACCGCAAAACATATACACAAGTTTTAACAATTTTTTTTTTTGTTATTAATTTGTATTAATTTTTTTAATAGTGTATTTTGTAACTAAAACCGTATAAACTCTAGTTTCAAACCTTGGGCAATATTTAAACAAAATTCAACAAACTTTCGTAAAAACTTAAAGTTTTTTGTCAGAATAATAAAACAAAATTAAATACTCAGTTTTGTAGCCCGTTAAATTTTAATACAAAAAAGTCAAAGTTTGATGTTGCTGAAAAAACCTTTGAGCTTTGATATATGTACATATTTTTTTGGTAGCGGTGCTGTGCATTTTTTTCTATACCAAACTAGACGCCTTTGTTATCGTTACCGACAGCAGCTGATTTTGCATGTGTACCTAATATGGTAGACAGACGGAGAAAATTAATTTGAATTAATAAGCATAATTGCAAATTAAAATGTTACCCTTACAGACGGCAGTAATGCGAATAAACCAGCCGCAAGGTCGTGGGTTCGAGTCCCACGGTCAGGATACTTTTTTTATTTCTTTTTCATTCTTTTTTTTAATAGTTCTATATTTTTTTTACGTTACTTTCTTACTTTTCTTACTTTTTTACTAGTTGTTGTTGAATTTTTAACAAAATTCACCTCTAAAAATTAAAATTAACTAATAGTAAACTAAGAAGTGTGATATAAAAAAAGGCAAATGAAAAAAAAATAAAGTAAAATTAAATATCTAAATAAAAAAAAATTAAAAAAAGTAAAATAAATAATAAAAACAAAAAATTTTTCGCAATCGCTCCAACCGAGTATCGAACCTGGCAGCTACAGGCTTGTAGCTCGCAACTCTCACCACTCGGCTACCGCGTACGTGACTGCTTCTTTTGCTTACTTGTACAAAAGACAACAACTGGCCGTTTTTACCAGTGTTGCCATCGAAAATTCCCCGGATCCGAGTTAATTCCCAAAAATTTCGTGCATTTGTTTGGCTGCTTATGCTCATTTTAAAGAGGAAAATGCATGAGTTAAAGCAAATTAAGGCTGGTTATGCAAATAATCGAACCCGTTTGTCTACCGTATAAGATTGCGCTTTCGCATTTATTAGAGTTTATAATAGCTACATATTTATGTGATTATAACGTGATAAAATTTATCAACTTAACAAAATAGTATAATTTGTATCTTTCAACTAACTTTTAGGAACAATTCGAGCCCCTTTAAAAAGCCGACCCGGGAGAAACACCCCCGAATTATTTATTTCCAGTAGCGGTCGCCCTTGGCCGGCAATGGCAAACAATCAAAATACAATACTAACGAAGTAATTAAACAAATAAAATAAACATACGCAGATATTTTTGTATAGCCTTTGTACTATACATATATGTACAAGCTTGTATTGTCATATATGCATGAATGTATGTACATATGTATGTACAGAGGTATGTGCTAGTAGTCGCGAAATAACCGCATAAGCGTAGAGGTAGGTAATGTGAGGTAATACAAAATAGTAAACGAGGCTGATTCATGTGTAATTAAAAAGGCAAGCGTGTAGGAACTGATTGCTTTTGTTATTGTTTCATTTAAAAGCAACAACACCAAAGCTAATAACGATGCGCTTCATAATTATTCAAACGAAAACTGCAACAAACAACACTTGTAGAATTAAGTGGTTCAAAACGTTGAGTTCCCCCAACAAAGCAAAAGCAAGAGAAAGGAAAAACGGTATAACAGTTGCGCATTTAACCATGTTTAATGCAATTTAGCTTAAGGTATTTAATAGTGTAGCCACAACTGCATAAGAAAATGCATAATCAAACACTGGGCACATATATATATATACATACATATGTATGTATGTATGTATGAACTTATACTTATGCATCTTGTGGGACTGAGTTGTGCGGAACTTGTACACTTGTATATATGTACATATGTACGTCATACGTGAAATTGCATAATATACATACAGTATCGGACATATCATTTGCAGCAAAATTCGAAACGATATTGCTTGCCACTTATCTTTATTAATTTATTTTTAAGAAATTTTCTTTAAATGCAGTTTGATCCTGTTGCACTTAAATAAAGGTTTCGAAGATTGCACAAAGTACACAAAAACGAATCAAACTTCAAAAAATTTTCTTGAACATTTCAAACTTTTTATTCAGAATTTTTAGAAAACATTCGAGTATGCAGTTTTTCGCCCCATTAAAATTTAGTATAATAAAGTGCAAGTTTCAAGTCCCTAAAAATTACTGTTGATTTTTTAGAATTTTTGTCGAGGGTGTTGCGCATTTCTTTTATATAAAAAAAAGAACTAAAATTGAATTTGTTACAAAACTGCAAACTTGAAAATTTTCTAAGGATTCTGAATAAAAGGTTTGAAATTCGTATGAAGTTTGATTAATTTTTGTGAATTTTGTACAATCTTTGAAAGTTTTATTTATATGGTTTCTGTTATAGATCGAACTATGAATACTTGGAATGAAAATAGAAATAAATAAATATATGAAGGCCTTATAATCAATACAGAGGGTATCTGCAATTTATACAAAAACTACTTTGTGATGCTAGAACCCATCTGGGAAGATAATTCTGTTTTTCCAATTTAAGGACAGTATGCAGCTCTCAAGAAAGCGGGTAAGAGAAAAATGTCCATTATTTCGTGTGTATGTCCAAGGAATTTTGACATCTGATGCTTCACAGCATGTTGGGTCACTCTTTCCTCATGTATATATATTTATTTATTTATTTATTATATAGTATACAGACTATGTATTAGATACTTATAAACGACTACATAAACATTTCATTTAATAATAAACTAAAGTTAGATTTCGTTAAAGAGAATTCAATCGTACAAAAGTTTGTGAGCAAGTTGAATTCTTTCATAGCCCTTAGAAGCATAAGTAGTTCTTACTCGTTCCAGATAAAAAGATATAATGATTTTGAAGGCCTCTAAGGGGAATATTGAATATTTCTGTTGCAAACATGGGTTGCCTTGTGCTCCTTTTTCTCAAAATACTTTGGAAAACCATAGTAAAATGCGTAGCAAATTTCTTAAGAACTGCGTACTGCCTTAAGGAAATTTGACACAAGAAAATTTCTTAGCCATTTCATGTACGTCATTTTTTATAGAGAGTTTTTGCTTTTCTTGAGAGCTGCATAGTGGCCGTTAATAGTAAATTCTTCTGTCAAGCGTTATACATGTCAGCATTAATATCACCGATGACAGTTAAGTCTTGGGTGGACTTTTTCAGAATCTTATTTTTGTAAAAAGTACAGATAGAGGATACTGAATATATAACGGGTGATTTTTTTGAGGTTAGGATTTTCATGCATTAGTATTTGACAGATCACGTGGGATTTCAGACATGGTGTCAAAGAGAAAGATGCTCAGTATGCTTTGAAATTTCATCATGAATAGACTTACTAACGAGCAACGCTTGCAAATCATTGAATTTTATTACCAAAATCAGTGTTCGGTTCGAAATGTTCGAAATCGACAAATTTTGTTCAGCGATGAGGCTCATTTCTGGTTGAATGGCTTCGTAAATAAGCAAAATTGCCGCATTTGGAGTGAAGAGCAACCAGAAGCCGTTCAAGAACTGCCCATGCATCCCGAAAAATGCACTGTTTGGTGTGGTTTGTACGCTGGTGGAATCATTGGACCGTATTTTTTCAAAGATGCTGTTGGACGCAACGTTACGGTGAATGGCGATCGCTATCGTTCGATGCTAACAAACTTTTTGTTGCCAAAAAATGGAAGAACTGAACTTGGTTGACATGTGGTTTCAACAAGATGGCGCTACATGCCACACAGCTCGCGATTCTATGGCCATTTTGAGGGAAAACTTCGGAGAACAATTCATCTCAAGAAATGGACCGGTAAGTTGGCCACCAAGATCATGCGATTTGACGCCTTTAGACTATTTTTTGTGGGGCTACGTCAAGTCTAAAGTCTACAGAAATAAGCCAGCAACTATTCCAGCTTTGGAAGACAACATTTCCGAAGAAATTCGGGCTATTCCGGCCGAAATGCTCGAAAAAGTTGCCCAAAATTGGACTTTCCGAATGGACCACCTAAGACGCAGCCGCGGTCAACATTTAAATGAAATTATCTTCAAAAAGTAAATGTCATGGACCAATCTAACGTTTCAAATAAAGAACCGATGAGATTTTGCAAATTTTATGCGTTTTTTTTTAAAAAAAAGTTATCAAGCTCTTAAAAAATCACCCGTTATAAGCCCTCGATATGGAAGTGGTAAATAATATCATTTTGAATTTTGTAGCAAATAATATGTCCGATACTGTAAATACATTATCTATGGATGAATCTGAGTATGCCTACACATATGCACTTATGTATGTATGCCCATTAGTATGTTTGTGGAAATATTTAACGCTCGGCAACGTAATAAAAAGTGCACTTTAACAATGCGTCTTAGACAGTCTAACACTGCGGAAATTATTTTGTGGTCTAAATACCTACACACAATCCACTATGGTCGTGCATACATATGTATGTACATTAGGGTGGTCCAAAAATACACGTGGAAAAGTAAAGTCGGAATTTTTATGCTCTCACCCCCTAGGATTGTTCTATACCGAAAAAAATATATCCAAATTTTTTTATTTCAAAATTAAAAAATATTTAGAGGTCGCTCAATGCGCCCAAAGTTTTCCATGTATTTTGTATGGGAAAAAAACAACTTTTCGTAGAAATGGTATAGAATTCTTAAAAATCAATATTTTTCTATGAGAGAACTCAATTTGTCTGCAGCAGATTCCCAATAATAAACTCAAATTTTTATTTAACCATTTTTTCATCGCAACTTTAATTTATAGGTCCCCCAAAATCCCACAAAAACCCCGAAAAATTGAATGGGGGGACCAATAAAAAATCGTTAGTATTAAAAAATGGTTAAATAAACAATTGTGTCTTATTACTGAAAGTCTCCTGAAGAGAACCAGAGTTTTCCGATCGAAAAATATTGGTTTTCAAGAATTCTATACCATTTCTACCAAAAGTGGTTTTTCCCCATATAAAAATACATGGAAAACTTTGAGCGCTTTGAGCGACCTCTAAATATTTTTTGATTTCAAAATAAAAAATAGGGGTATACTTTTTTTCGTAGTAGAACAATCCTAGGGGGTGAGAGCATTACAACTCCGAGTTTACTGTTTTTGGACCACCCTAATGTACATCCATGTATGTATATTCATATTTATACGTACATATGCATGTGTGCATGCACTCACCTGACCGGCTAGAATGAATTGAACTATGCACACATGTATGTATGTATGTATGTATGTATGTAGATCAACCACAAAGCGCATACATCCTTTTAGCTTTTGCATATAAAATTACAAACTGACAAGTAATTGTTGATAACATAACTTGACTTGTGTGGTTATGAATGTTTCAAAAATCGAAAAAAAAATAATAAACAAATTTTTTTTAATTGCTATTAAAGACGGCTAGAGGAGCGTACCATCCGATAAGATACCGGCAATGATTGTAAAAGACTTTACACTCGTTTTGAGGTTTGCCAATTTTTTATTTGAGTGTCACGAATAGTTTCCTTTTATAAAGTCTGTTCCAGGTACTTCAGGATTTGCAAGTTTTTAGAGGAAGCTGTTCCCGTACGCCACCTGCCATAAGGTTTTATAATGGCGAAAACAGATAAAACCTGCAGATCCTGAAGTACTCTTCCAAGTACTTATGTATATACTTATAATTTGCACCTCCTCTCTCTCTTATAAGACCACTGCTACTGTGCCTAGTTTTTCGAAATTTAGTACGCATATTTTACAGGTATTAGGTGATTACGTAGTGAAATTTATTTAATTTACAGGCTTATTCCACACTGGCAACGAACATTTTTTAACCGTCAAATAAAGATCCTGTAAATTTTTAGACCCTCCTCAAAAATACTTTCGACATAAACCGTCTTAAACCCCTTCAGTTTGATACCCATATTGCAATATTAAATTTATCTTATCAATTAAATTAAATTAAAATTTTCAAACTGGTGGCAACTTTCCACAAAAATATTTTCGGCTGTAAGTCTTATTAAACCTCTTTCTTTTGACCGCCATATTGGAATATTTACTTTGTCTTATCACTTTACTCAAACTGCAATTTTCAAAAAGGTGGCAACTCTCTTTGTTTTTCTTTCTGTATTAAGTTAGACCTCTAGAAATACATTGGTCGCAACTAGTCTCATACGGGTACTATTGGAGATCAATTAGTCCCCGACTCATTTCTAACGGGTACTATTAACGATTTAATGATATCTACGCACTTAGTCAATGAAATTTCATGTGTGGCGTTGGCACAGGCACAGTAAGGGAGTATTGGCTTAACAAAACTGGGAACCCCGGTTCGAATCGCAGCTGGTGCAAATTTGTATTTTTATTTTTTAAAAGTGACTAGTCGCCTTTTGTTGCCGTTCGGGTATAAAGGGGAACAATTCGTCTCTTCATAGGACATGCTCGAACAAAAGCGAGCAGTTCAATCCATATAAGGAGATCAAAAGTGGTATTAGTCGCATGCTCCTTTGCGATTGCTCCCGGAGTCATCCCGGATTAGTCGCATTTCGCGGCCATTGAATTGAATATTTACCAAATTTCGTTGGCGTGTATCGTAAGATCAATTACTTTTCTATTTGATTTTAATATTTTTTCCCTCAGTGTATGTGGAACGATTGTAAGCGTAGATGGGGCTCCCCCATCCAATTCATTTTATTCAAATTTCGCTTGACGTTGAAAAAATAACATTTTCGTCAAGTTGAAATTCGATATATGTACAGTGAGGAGCGTAAATGTAAAAATGGTAATTTTTTTTGATATTAATATGTTTTTCATATTAAAACTGAAGGCGAATTTCAACATGTAGGTAGCGATACCAGCCTTAAAAATTGTGCAACTATTATCAATTATCAACTAAAGTATTTATAACGTTTACCTGCACTGGCTCTACACTTACCCTAATTTTGCAAGCTTT
The DNA here is from genome assembly GCF_013731165.1 of Rhagoletis pomonella. Lineage (NCBI taxonomy): Eukaryota > Metazoa > Arthropoda > Insecta > Diptera > Tephritidae > Rhagoletis > Rhagoletis pomonella. The sequence continues at coordinate 278,331 of NW_023458556.1, forward strand.
TATTTATTTTGCTTATCTCGCAGAACAACAAAAATGGCTATAATTTTATGTACTCATATAGAGATACCATTCGGGAAAAATTTCGCTTGCAGTAATTTCTACGTGGTAAGTGCTCCTCAATCACTTGGTTTCATAGGGATTCGGATGCCTTCCTCATTGAAGTAGCAAAGAGAATTCGCTTAAATGCTTTTTCGGTTATGCAAAATATACTGCACATGTAAATTTTTGTTTTCGTACTCCGGCTGTTGCCTTAGTTCGTTGACATTTGATATTTGATTTAAATACTGTCCATACTTAGCTAAAATAGCTTCAATCAAAGTCTAAACCAAAGAAAGAATTCTCCAAATGTTCAAACTTTTAGATATGAATCTATATAAAACTTCTGAGCATGCAGAGTAAAGTGTAAATTTGAAGACTCTAGAAAATCGCGTTGATTTGTAACTTTTTTTCTTCTGGCCTTTTACGTGTAACAAATGAATTATGTTGTAAAGGCCGTGTCACACGATTCGAAATTTGCCTTAAGTGTAGTGCAAATAGTATTCCAATCGTGTGAATGCACAAATATTGTACCAATCGTGTGACAACATATAAAAAAAAATTGTTGTCCCAATTTTTCTATTTTATACCAATAGCCCAATATAAAAAATGTACAAATCTGTACAAATGTACGAATCGTGTGACACTGCCTTAAGAGCAAGTTTCTTGAATACTTCTAAAAACAAAAAAATTGGAGAAAACCATATGAAATGCGCTTATGTATGTATGTATGTATGTATGTGCATTATTAAAAACATTTTCTTTTTATTTCTGTAAAATTATAATCTTGTCGTGACCATTTAAATATATGTTACGCCAATTTGCGCATATTTAGTGTAATTTGGTTTCCAAATGATCTTACGCATTTTATTCCATATTCCGAGTCTCCGCTTTCGCTGGAGAAATCTAAAATTATTTCCGGGTTGCTTATAAGACTTTTAGCAGTACTTGTTGAAGGCCCATCAATGTTGCTTGATATACTACTTAACCGAATGCGAATGTGTAAAATTATGAGAATCATTCGCATAACGAATGCGAATGCAAATATTCGCAACATCGCTGATGTGTACGTACATAAATAAATGTATCTAAAGCATTGTAGGTTTGTGGCCCAAGTCTTTCGTTTTAGCTCATAGATTATGTGCATACATACTTTTTTTTTATCAGCATTATAGTTTCTTGTAAGAATTTCTATTTCTATTTTATATATCTACAGGTGAAAAAGATGAAGATGCTTACAGTAGCAAAAGTGAGGGTTTAATGAGTCTGTCAAAGAAACAACGAAAAGCGCGCACAGCATTTACGGACCATCAATTGCAGACTTTGGAAAAGTCATTCGAAAGGCAAAAGTATTTAAGTGTGCAGGACCGAATGGAGTTAGCCAACAAACTGGAGTTGAGTGATTGCCAAGTGAAGACATGGTACCAAAATCGCAGGTAAGTTTGTGCCCTCAAATCGGTAAAAATTGTTACGCAGTATAAGTTTAAGACACGAATTAAAATCAAAATCCTGACGAACAAAATATAAATATATTTCATTTAAAGTACATACATACACATGTACATATGTAAGACACTCTTAGTAACTATATACACAAAATGTAACATTGTTTTTATTTTCCAATTAAAGCTTACGAATATTCATACTTAAAAAAAAATTCAATTCTGTCAAAGGTCGCGCGGCGATTTTTCCTTCTCCGAGGTACTTAAAAGTTGTGGAACAGGCTTGCCCGTCTCATATAGTATTTCTAAAGTGCTGCATATGAAAATATACAACTTGCTCAACTTAATGTATCCGCCGCTTTCTTGGCTTTTCAGGAGCTACTATGACAGATTCAATTATGTACATAAGGGCGGGCCAATTCGCATGGAACGCTTTTTCGACATCGTTCCAAGCAAATTCGGATTCTACATAGAATTCTAAGAAAAGAAGTGAAGTGCTTTTGATTTCAGGTATTGAACTGAATCACGTTTTCTTATCGTCTTCTGGTCTTGCTTGCCATTTTTGTATTGGTATACTCTAAACAATTTTTGATTTAATTTACGCATACTAAGAGAGGTAGCCAGACCAATCGCTGGCACTTGGTCCATGAAACGTTTGTTTAAATGAGCTATGGCCAGAGCTTCTATCAAAATCCAACATAGATTGCGAGCAAACATTTTATAATTCTGTTTCACATTAAGTAACAATGGGCGCGTACAGAAGGCTCAGTAACTGTTGCGATTGCACCTTCTGAATGCGTTGTTTTGTACTTGTGATTAACGGCACAGTTGCTTGTTAGATGATCATAATAGGGGTATTCTCTGAGTCTTGCAAAGCCCTTGCATGGTGCACAGATTGCACGGATTGCACGGTTAAAACCGGTTTTCGTATGGGACAGCTTTGCAAACCGTGCAATCCGTGCACCGTGCAAGGGCTTTGCAAGACTCCGAGAATACCTCTAATATTTTTCTGATCATTTGAGACAACATGTTGTGTGTTGTTCAATTTGACAGCTAATGTATCAAGCCGTTCAGAAGACGCATTACGATCACTGATTTTTTTTAGCAACGGTCGCGCTCAACTGCTGCGCCTTCTGAACCTACCCAATAACAGCATTTTGGAGCATTATTAGACATTGTACAGCATGATCAATAAGTATTTTTAATTCAACTACAGCTGAATTTTCAGTGATTTTAACACTGTCGCAATGAAAGTAACACAGTTTTTAGCTTACTGGAAGGGAACATGTGATCTGGAGCAGCCTTTTTAATGTTAGGTTTGTATAGTAACCAATAGTCAGTAGTAATTTGTAGTGAAACCTGAAAATTTTTACTGGAAAAGTGTATGATAACCCAAAAAATTTGCAAGAGAGCACTGAATCGAGAGCGTAACGACACGGGAGAGCTACAAATTCTTGCTAGTGAAATTTCTACTAGCAGAAATTAGCTAGCAGAAGAAGAAGAAGAATAAGAGTAAAAAGCCGCCATTTGTTGAATTGGTTCAGCACATACAAAAGTAAAATGAGTAGAAATCAAAATATTAATGATGTACTGGACTGTATAAGTGCGTGTGTGTAAAGCGAAGCGTTTAAAAATGATTTATAAATAGTAAAATGTTTACAGCAGAATATCAAAACAGTGCAACAGCTGTTCACTTGCAAGTTTTTGCTAGTTTTGTGTTCATTAACTTTTTCTGCTAGTTTTCTGTTCTTCTCAATTTGACGCTCTATTTTGCTTTTACGCTTTCGCTGCAATGTTTTACTGGAGAAGTTACTATAAAAACCTGTTATTATATTGATGTCGCATTAACTGAGCATCAACCAACATAGCTAATGCTTTTTCATTAGATGTTTGTTTACTTTTCTCCATCGATTCCCTTAAGTATTTTTTGTATTTTACTTCTCTTGTTGGTGAAGATGTCTACCAACTTTTTCGTATTTCAGAGAACTTTTAAAAGCCATATTAAATATTTAGTAAAATCAGAAATTATGTATAAGAACATCAAAACTAATAGATATGCCGAACCTTATTTGCAGACACCTTCAATAGAATAACAAAAACAAAACAAAGAACAGATTATAAGTTATAACCACTTCACTAAATTTTCAATTCAAATCACACAATTTGTCATAAAAATTGCAGCACTAAACGCTAAATTTTTAAGAAAAGGCACAAAATGGAACCTCAATTATTGCAATGTAGTAGTCAAATGTATGTTTTTTACATAGAAATTAAAGAAATTAATTAAAGTTTACGTCCACCTTTTTCGTTAAAATACAGTTTAAAAATAAGTATAATACCTGAGGTTGAGGGTTCCTTAACCATTTCTTCATAGTAACTATATTTTATAGGTCCGCCAAAAACCCCACAAAATGCAATGTGGGACAAATACAAATTGTTAGCCTTTAAAAATGGTTAAATAAGCACTTATATAAATATAAATTCGAAGTAATCGAAGTTCCACTGAAGATAACGACGAACTTTACTAACACTTTCAATTTTTCTGCCCAGTTTTCATTACTAATACAAATTCTTACCAATAATTCGACTATTCAAACCATGTTTTGTTTTCTGATTTTTAATGTGTGAAGGATTATAAAAATAAAACTTGATTCGCTATGAAATGATTTATACTTTAACTATTCGTAATCAGCGGTCCCAAAAACCCCACAATACCCTATTTTGATAAAGTTTATTGATCTCGTCATTTTT
>NW_023458556.1:282659-311762 GCF_013731165.1 Rhagoletis pomonella
GTCTGTTCTGCAACGCGAATGGTTCTGGTGGTAAACGAGGACAAGACGAAGTATCTCACGTCATCAAACAAACAGTCAGCACATTCGCGCCTTGGCACCCACGTCACTGTTTACAGTTATAATTCCGAGAAAGTGGAGGATTTCCTTTACTTGGGAACCAGCATTAACACCGATAATAATGTCAGCATGGAAATCCAACGCAGAGTCACTCTTGCCAACAAGTGCTACTATGGACTGAGTAGGCAAATCAGGAGTAAAGTCCTCTCTCGACGTACGAAAACCACACTCTATAAGTCATTCATCATGCCCGTGCTGGTATATGGCGCAGAAGCATGGACAGTGACAACATCCGATGAGGCGGCTCTTGGAATATTCGAGAGAAAGATTTTGCGGAAGATTTACGGGCCTTTACGCGTTGGCGACGGCGAGTACCGCAGACGATGGAACGATGAGCTGTATGAGCTTTACAACGACATGGACATAGTGCCACGAATTAAAATACAGCGGCTCTGCTGGCTTGGCCATGTCGTTCGAATGGACACTGACGCTCCAGCTCTGAAAGTATTCAGCTCGGAACCCGTTGGTGGGAGTGGAGGCCCCCACTGCGATGTAAAGACCAGGTGGAGAAGGACTTGGCTTCACTTGGCATTTCCAATTGGCGTCAGTTGGCACAGCAAAGAGACGACTGAGCGTGCTTTGTTGAACTCGGCTAAATTCGCTTGGGAGGTGACAGTGTCAAATAAGAAGAAGATGAAGGGCGTTTTTGAACCGAATTCTGAGATAGGGCGCTCTTCAACCATATTCGGATATAGGGTATTTTTCGCTAAAATTCCGAAGTACGGCGCTCTTGAAAAGTTTTCTGAGATAGGGCGTTTTCGAATTGGCTCCCGAGATAGGTCGATCTTCCACTCAGGTGACGACATACAAATTTAAGAGTACCGTTGGTTTCTTCAGTGTAGTGTCTTCAGTTTCGGATCTAATTAATATGTGACCACTCTGAGGTGCCACCTCGCCTTTAAACAATTAATTATAGAAATAAGTTAACGGTAACATACATAAAAATCAAAAACACATTCAACATTTGAAAACACATTTACATGTATGGCTGTAGCTGAGTGTGCAAAGACGCTTGTGATACAATTGGTTGCTGCCAAGAGGGTGCGGGTTCAATTACCATCAAGACGGAACATTAAATTAATTTTTTTTTTTCTTAATTACGAAAAAGCATCTGCGCACTCCACTACGACATATATCATTATATGCGTGTCTTTTTATTAAATTATGCAGGTTTTTTTTGTTTAGTTCTAAAATTTTTTTTCCCTCAGTGTACAATAACGATAATTTTCCCTTATGAATTTTCAATGCTTCATTACTTCAGCAACCAAGTGAAAAGTGTAAAAAAGTGAGACGAGATTTATTTCAAAAGTTTTAATGTGTTCGGATGTTTATATAATATTAATATGGACTTGGTTACGCCAATTTGATCAGATTTCAAAATCATGGGAATGAAGTCAAACATGTATTGTCCAAGAATAGAAATCTTTAATAAGATAAGTTAATAGTAGTTTCAAGCACATAAGTACATACATTAACAAAACACAATTGGAGTGAGAAATGCCAATTTTAAGTCCATTTATGCAGTCTTGAAAATTGGAGCGAAATGGTTTCATTAGTCACTGAAGAAGCACATTTTTCGCGGTTTCTAAATTTGACGTTATGTGAAAGTAGATGACGTGCAATAAGTTTTTAGATATAAGTATTTTAGTTTAGTCACTGTAGGTAAATTTAATAGTCTTTATTTAACATATTCTGTGCAATCCTTTTGAGGACTGTCCAATTGGACAATATTGCTTTGCATTTAGTCACTCCCTGGAACACTTTTCTGTAATCAAGTTCTGTTATCTAAAAGTTATTTATACAACTGAAGAGACATTTTTGTGGAAAAAAACTAGAGATCCACCTAAGTCTTTCGGTATAACTTTGGCAAATATGACTTGATCGGTACGTGATAATTACCAAACTGAAGGTGAGACTTACTATTACTGATTTATAATAAAATATGATGAAAATCGTTCAGTTTATAAAAAAATTAAAAAAAAATGTTTTTTTGTCAATTTCCTTTCATTGCAATTTTTGTACTTATGCATAAACATAAGTAAGCTAATTAGTGTTTCTAGAAGTTGTGCCGCCTGCTCAGTGTTTCCATACTCATTTGCATAAACATACTCATTTTCGCGGTGATGGAAAATAATGGCTTTTCTATTAGAGCATTCGAAAGTGTTCCTAAATTTGCGAAAATTCGCAAACTATTGCTAATATTAAAAGAAGATTAGAATATTTGGAACGAGCGACCTAAATGCACCCCAGCATGTTCTTTACATCTTTTTACTATAGGCCAGTGCAATTATCAAGAGAACAATTAAAATTTTATTAAAAAAAAACGAAAGCTTATCGCTAAAGAGCTGCGAGAAATGATATCGTCACTGGACACGAATAAAGCCGCGCTAGTGTTTCGACGGCGAAAAAAGATGCATACAAAAATTTTACGAAAAAAGGCGCTTAAGAAAAACTTCAGCGAAGAAAGACTCTTTACATAGTTGACGGCGAAGAAAGGCGCGTAATCAGAGATTTATACTTGGCCATGGACTGTTACTTCAGCATTATTCCCCAAACACTATTTACGGAATATATGTATGTATTACACCCCCAAACATAGTTGACCGCGAAAATTAGTTTACGCGTCCTTCTTCGCCGTCAAATATTTTAACGCGTATTTCTTCGCCGTCAACTATGTCAAGAGTCTTTCTTCGCTGAAGTTTTAATTATGCCCCTTTTTTCGCGGTCAACTTTTGAGCTCGCAACTTTATTCGTGTCTAGTGACGATATTTGACTTTTCCTGTTGCTTTATCGACTTTTTGGCGCTGATTAAGAACCCGTAAGTAAAAAGTTTCCATCAGCTCCAGATTTTGAGATAAACGAGGTCAAAGTGTAAAAAAATTGCGTTTTTTTTCAATATTTGAGAAGCCCTAGCAAAGAAACAAAAGGCGACAGAACCTTTAACTTAGGCTTAAATTAAAGCTATAACTCTACTATGTCTGCACCTTGACCTGATAATCACTCATAGTCATTTATGAATAAAGTCAAAGTGTTAAAAATCGCGTTTTCTGCAATATTTGGAAAGCTGTAGCTAAGAAACAAGAGGTGATATCGCCTTCTGGTTGCGCTTAAATTAAACTTAGAACTCTCGACTACTATCCCTGAAAATACTATCCCTGCAACTTGACCTGATAGTCTCTTATAATCAGGGAACGGATTTTATGGAAATTTCCTTTTTATCTGTTAAAGAGATAGAGTATTTTCGATTAAGAATGTCCATGAATTAGCTTTCCCTGATTCCATATATATACATTTGATGTTGCCTTTTTTAACATATTTGCCTTTTTTTGCCGTTTCTATCTTAAAGGCCCGTATGCAGCTCCCAAGAAAAGCAAAAACTCCATATAAAAAGACGTACAAGAAATGGCTAAACAATTTTCTTGTGTAAAATTTCCTTAAGAGATTTGCTACGCTTTCTAGTACGGTTTTCTAAAGTTTTTTTTTTTTTGTGAAAAACAGGCAACCCATGTTTGCAACAGAATATATGCTCGCTCAATTATTTCTTAAGGAAAGAGTGAGGCAACAGGATGTGAAGTATCAGATGTCAAAATTCGGACACACACAAGAAATAATGGCAATTTTTTTCTTGTCCCATTTCTTGAGAGCTGCATCAGTGTTCCCACCAACAAATTTTTCTTCCTACCAAAACCTACCACAAATTTGTTTGACCTAAGAAGATCTTTTGTGCTATACCCTAATCGTAATCACTCCAACCTGAGGATATTTAAGAAGTTAAACACTTTGGAAGGTGGCTTTTTATGATCTCTTTGATTGTCTTATTTCCTTTGATATTCCCTAGTGGGCCGCAATCTGCGATTCTTCCCAGCTCTTAAGTAGCTCTGCAGTGCATCCTTTAGATGCACCTCAGACAGGCTCGCAACCATGCATGTGCATTTGGGCTCCACGCTTTGCGAGACAGTCGGACCTTGCGTTGTTTTCATGTCCCGGAACCCACCAGAGCATTACGCTATTGTAGGCTCCCAGGTGCTTCAAAACAGTTTTTCAGCTGTCCACAAGCCTTGGTGCCATTTGAAAAGAGTGTAACACCTTTAACTCTGCCTAGCTATTCGATATAATATTCATTCTGTCCTCATTTATCCTTCTATGAAGACATTCGCGAACACATATTTCGATTTCGAAGACTTCCTCCTGGACCGTAGGATCACCAGGCCAGTGTCGCGTATGTAACAACGGGTTTTACTAACGTGCTGAAAGAGAAATACGTTAGTTTGGGTGGTATTCCCTAAGTCTTACCATAAAGTCTCTGACAGGCATAAAATGCCCTTGTAGCCTTGTTGGTTACATTCGAGCGTTGTGAATTTGAATTTGGCCTTTGCCCAGAGTTACCCCTAGATATTTCGCCTATTCTCAGAACTCCATTTCTGTGCCTGCCAAGGGTGGTGTAATCAAGTTGACTTTTCTTCTTTTGGTAAATGGGACAGTGGTGGACTTCAGTGGGTTTAAATGACAAGCCCTTTTCAGCACAACAGTCTTTCGTACAACTTTGTAGTTCCATTCAATTTAAATTAACTTGTAGGCACATAAAGCATTTATGGACGTTAATAATGTATATTGGGAGTAATATAAGTATTCGTTGGTACTTACGAATCAGATATATTTAAGTGTTTGTGGTCGCCGTTATGGGAATGCACCGGTGAAATATTCGTGTAAACAAGTTTGCTAAAATATTTGGAGATATATATTTTCTATTTTTTGCATATGAATATTATTGCTGCGAAACCTACCAAAATCCAATTTAGCCTACCAACCTACCAAATGTAAACAAACCTACCAGTTTTGGTAGGAAAAGCCTATGTGTGGCAACACTGAGCTGCATACTGGCCTTTAGTTGTAAAGGGCAAGGAAAAAGCCCTTATTCCTGACAATATGAAGGCTTTAAACGTTCCATATTTAATTTGGGCGCCACTTGTATCAACTCAAGAAGAGCGCACGTTTAGTACATTCAAGGTTTTTCTTCGCGAAAATCGAATGAAAATGCTGTCAGAAAACTTCAAAATGCATCTTGTAGTTTAATGTTACTTCAACTATAGAGATTAAAGTTTTGTGAGCTAAAACCTCTAATGGAGAAAATAGTCAATGATTCAAAGTAGAAATTTTTCATATAAGGAAACTAATTCATATTTTTTCTCTTTCCTGCCTTTTCCTGCCTATTTCGCTATTTTAGTTTGCATTTTTTCTAGGTTTTTAGGTCTAAAAATTCGCTCCCTGCTTATAGTCATTAAACAATAAAAAATACTGGAAAACTGTGCTATTGAAAACAAAAAAAAAAATTCCAAAATCAGTTTTTGCTGTACAATAAATGACTATTACTGACCATCAGATCACGGCGTAGGGATGGCTTTTCAGGCACTGTAGTCGAAAGATCAAGCCTTAATTTAAGCCTCAGTGGAAGGTTCTATCTCCTTTTGTTTAATTGTGGTAGATACTCAAAGTTCGCCAAAATCAGTTTTTTCTCGTCATTAAATGACTAAGTGACCATCTGGTCAAGATGCAGGGATGGTATTTTCAGTGATAGTGGTCGGGAGTTCTAGCTTTGGCCTAATGTTTCTCAAATACTGGAGCTGATGGCAACTTTGTACTTACGGATTCTTAATCAGCATCCGACAAAAACGACTTTAACGTTTTCCGCACCAAAAGTTTTTTGACGTAGACGTACGTCTTACGTTTCGATAAGGAGGCTATGCTGAAATGTTGTAGTTGTAATTTTTAGAGCTTCACGAAAACGCTTATTGCACGAGAACTAAGAAGCGATTTGAAAGAAAAGTGTGGCGTTTCAAAGATAAAATTCCAAACCTATCGACAGACTAATTTTTGTAAGTCACCAATTCGGTGTCTGTCGTAGAAACAACGGTAAATATTGGATTATTTTGGGGTCAATTTTGAGCCTTTAAAGTGCTCTAGCATCTTATGATTTGCAGATATAACATATCATATCATTTTCGGTACGTAGGTTCTTTGGAGCAGTTGAAGTATTATTCATCAAAAATTGAGCATTTTAAGGCGAAAAACTGTTTAAAAAATTCGCAAACTTTGTTTTATTACCAAATACTCGAAAACTGCTCAAATTATTTTGTTTTTGTTTCCTTTAATCAAAAATTCAAGTTATTTCCTTTCATTTGGTGTACGGGAAGTATTGGTTGATATCTTGTAAGTACTTAGTTTGACAATTTAGAATATTTTTGATGTGTTTGAGGGTTGCCCCAGTTTAAAGGGCTAAACTAAAATTATTTAATAAGTTAAGTGAATTACTAACCGATAGTTATCAATGGAAATAGAATTAAGAACTATATTTAGGAGGGTTGCCACGTGTTTAAAAAATAAACTTCCGCTAAATTCATCAGTTACTTGAAATATCTATAACAATGTCAGACGAAAAATATTTAAATTTTAGTTCGAAAATAATTTTTAAGAGGGTTGCCGCTTGTTTTGAAAGTGGTATTTCGTTTAATTACACATAAGTCACATGATTTTAAAATAACTATGGTTATCAAAAGAACGAGTTTTAGGAAATCTTTAAATTGAACTTTTTTTTTTGTTGAAAAAATTAAGCTCAAATTATTTAATAAGTTAAATGGATTGTCAAAAGATGGATATCAATCGAAATGGGTGAAAACCATTTATTTCTAAACTGAATTTAGGAGAGTTGCCATGTGCTTAAAAAATTAAATTCAACTTAATTCATCAGTTAATTGAAATGTGTATAACAATGCGAGGCGAAAGATTTCAGTTTGAAAATAATTTTAAAGGGGTTGCCACCTATTTGAAAAGTCGTATTTGTGGTACTTATACGAAAGGTACACATATGAAATATGGAAATATTAGTGTCAAACGAAAGATTTTTAAGAAAACTATAGGCTGATAATACTTTTAATTAGAGTTGCCATCTATTTTTTTTTTTTGAAGGTCATCACATCTGCACCGTTATTTCGCATTTCCAAAATGAGAGGTCAAATTAAAGAACTGGGATTCTGCATAGATGTGCACAGGTTTTATTTTTTGAAGTTACAGGGAGATTTGAAATTTGATGAAATGAAAACCGATACCATGCGAGACCTCTCATCACTGAGAAATGGTTTAGATTAATCATTGGGAATATTATTAGAGGTTTTTGAACAGGGTTTCACCTGTTTAAAAAATTTAATTAAATGTTGGCGTGTTCACTAGTTTTCACTATTACCAAGGGGTTTGAGGGAAATTAGATTTTCGATCCGCCCTTATGCCTACGCACATACAACTACTGCTTTTCGTGAAATAACTACCGGCTCATAAACATCGGCTCCTTTTTTTTTTAATTTTTATGGTAGTTACATATCGTCGTTTAAAGTGCAAAACCGCGTATCAACAAAATGCAAAACCGCGTATCAGCGAAATGCAAAACCGCCCATGTGAAGTTGTAGAAATTATTTTCTAGAGCGTAAAAACACTCATTTCAAAATGGTTCTCTTTCTTATAAAGCAATCGCATTTCTGGCTAGTATATTTCAGGACGAATGGATAAGGATTGAGCCAGGAGCTTGTGTGAGCAAATCCAATTTTTGGCAGCAAATGTCAGTTACGCGGTTTTGCAGAATGACGATACGCGGTTTTGTACTTTAAGCGACGATATGTATGTACAGTGACGAGCAAAACTGTAACATGGTTTAACACTTTTTGTTTCAGCTACCGCTATATTTCCAAGTTCTAACGACTTTCGTCCTTTTGTTGAATATTCTTGTTGGTACATCCCTACTCCCTCTCTCATAATGATTTGAAGTCAGTACAACAACAATAAAACAACCAGCAGACAGAAATGTAAATTAAGGCAGATGTTACAGTTTTGCACTCATATATTTTTATGAGCTTTTTAACAATTTTGACGGAAAAAAAGAACTACTAACACAATGTTCAGTACTCTTTTGCCTGTTTCAGTTCCTGGATGTGCTTTGGCATACCTTATTTGTATCTTTGTAAAAATTCTGGAGGTATATCCTTAGTTTGCTTTCACAGCTCATGTACTCAATTTTAGGGACTTTGATACTTATTAAGCTGTGCTTTTAGTTGATTTCGCAAATTCTCGATGAGATTCATATACGCGGTTTGTGGAGGTCATTTCAAATTAGCAAATTTTTGCTTTTGTATCCAGTCTTTGCGAACAAATGCAGTATGTTTTGCGTGATTTTTCAGCAGAAACTCTCATTTTTCGACCACATCTTGCAAATTTTGTTGAAATATGAACAGATACTGTTCCTTACGCATAATGCGTACTAACGGACCAACAAAATTTTTGAAATACAACCCCAAACAATTAAGATCCTACCACTGTGACTCACAGTTTGCAGTACATGATGTGCTTAGGCTTAATTTGGGTCTTTGATCGAATGCCACGCCCGGCCATCTGATTGAAAGCGATTAATTTAGTCTTGTCAGACCAAATAACCTTCAATTGAAACTTAAAAATTTGTTTTTTATTGCATTCTGAACGGCCTAACATATCCCAATAGGCAGCGGTTCGGTTTTCGGGCGATGCAGCGAAATTCTGCCACACTCGCACATGTATTATGATCAAATTTGCTTTTTTCTTCTTTATGATGCCTTTGCGCTCAATTTGGCAATTCTTCGCCCCGCGGTCTATTGATTTGCATTAAAGTTTAATACCTTAAGCGCTTCTGTATTAGTGGCTGCATCGCTACTTGCTTCTAAGTTCACAAGATATCGTACCGTAATATGTTTTAACAGACTTCCTTTGTCCTTGGGAACACTTTAGGCTATATTTTTTCTAAGTCTTAACATTTTTAAGTAGAAAATTCCAAAATTTTTTGCCACTTTTCGTGCGGTTCCGCCTTTCCGCAGTAAATCTATTATTTGCGTTTATGGTTCCTGATTAACTATGTTATTTACTGGTGATCACTTCTTCAATAAATAACAATATAGAAAAAAGTCATCTGACTTCCAACTAAGTAAAAGATAACTGTCAAATGCAAAACTGAGAGTGAGTGCAAAACTGTAACATCTGCCTTAATTTACATTTTTGTCTGCTGGTTTTTTTATTGTTGTTGTATTGACTTCAAATCATTATGAGAGAGGGAGTAGGGATGTACCAACAAGAATATTCAACAAAAGGATGAAAGTCGTTAGAACTTGGAAATATAGCGGTGGCTGAAACAAAAAGGGTTAAACCATGTTACAGTTATGCTCGTCAGTGTATGTACACTTATCCGAAATATACTTTAAGCGCAAATACCTATAATTAATCACTTTAATTCTACTATTTTTTGTTGCATAAGTATGTATGTATGTATAGGTGAATATTTGGAATACAATTTTTATGAACTTAATCTGAATTTTTTTCTGTTTTCATTGGGCAACGAATTGCAATTTCAAGACGACCCGACGCGTGTCACTTGAGACGCGTGCGATCACCGATCACCACATGACGGCCATTTTAATTTTTTCATTAGGTCGGCGTTGGAAATATGTTTCGATATTTCAGACAAGTATCATGAATGAAATCGATCCGCATTGAATCCCTTGAAGAATGTACTTTAAGGGGACATAAATATTTTCAGTGAAGTGTGAAGTGACCGACTCAATGTTTTTTACGTGTTTACGGATGATTGAGCAATTGCTTTTGAGTTCCATTAAGTTTGATGAAGTATGTATGTATGTATGTATGGATGTACGTATGTATGTCTTTATACATACAGGGTGGGCGAAATAAGACCTACCAATGTTAAACACGTATAACTTCTTTATTTTATTTTTTTAATATTATTGATATTTTCTTTCTGCATGTTATAGTTAATCTCTTGGAGAATCATAATGGATACATACAGCAAGACCACCACCAAAGTCTACAATACGCTATTGGTTTTACACAATTAGCCACACAAATTGATTTTTTAGGTAATGTTTTGATGTCGAATGAAGCGCAAAACTGTGGAATTGTGGGGCTCAGCAAATTCAAGAGCAACACACCAGCACCAGTTACACCCATCCGAAAATGTTATCGGCCCATATTTCTTCGACAATGAGGATGAAACGCCAGAAACGATTTCTGGGGCTTCTTACGGAATAATGATTGACAACTTTTTGCGGCCAACGGCAGTGCAGCATCCTAATTTGTGGTTCCAACATGATGGAGCGACTGCGCACCCTGTACATATGTGTATAGCGTATTTACCAAAATACTGACACAATTAAAAAAAGGCATTTTTTAAGTTATCGATACACAATTACCTACTCGTCATATCACGATTCATATTGTGCAAAATCTCATTTTTTACTGTATTTGGGCAAGCGAAAACGCACCTTTAAAATAAAGATAATTAATTAAACAGTTATGTTTATGGAGAATTTATTATAGTATAAATAAACGCCCCAAAAAGGACGAAGATATGAGTCCCTCAACTTGTGTTTTGCATACCAAATATACAAATTGGTCAAAATTTGATTGCGTGTTTCCACAATATTAAAAAAATTTGAATTAGCGCCTTAAAAATTGTATTATTAAACGCGCGATATGTGGTCTCTGTTTTTGGGTCTTGTAACCATTCGAACTTTTGATTAGGAGGTTATAACCTTTGATATATCAAAGCTTCTGAAGTTTTCATAGTGGTCTAAATTCTTATAATATTGTGCGGGGTCTTTCAATATGATTTTCAAAAAGTGGGGTTTCATGAAATGGTTTGTAGCAATATTTTGCTTTGAAATTACCCACTTTATTCTTTAATGCTACAGTGTATTTCAACAACGGCGCTATTAACAGCTTCAGCTGAAACTGCGGTTCGGTTTTCAATTGCGTCATCTTTTAAAAGTTTAGAAAATTTATTTTCAGAAATTAGTATCCTTATTGAAAATATATCGCAACAACTTTCAATTTTGTTGTTGAATCAGTAACTTCTTTATTTTTAATACAAACTAATATAGCAAATTTCTCTAAAAAATTAGCACCTATTATTGGTGTTGAAATATCCGCTAATATGAAAGAGAATTCAATATCGCGTCTTAAACATAGATACATTTTTAAAAATTTTGTACCATAAGTTTTAAGGAAGAACCGTTGGCTGCAGTCAAATTAAGATCTGAATTTCTTTTATGTGTTCGAGTAAAATATTAGAATTTTTTATGTTTCTATTTACGTTAAAATTACATGGTTGAATGCATTTAAAAGCATTATTTTTAAATTTTTTATGGTACCAACAAATATTTTATATATATTTATAACGACGACTATCTCCATCTCTATCTCTAGATCTTGATCTAATTTTTAATTCATTAATATCAGCTGTAAGTTTTTTAGGATTTGGGTAAATGGCTGTAGTCAACTCAGTTAAATTTCTAATGCTCAAGAGTATTATTATTATTTTCTACACTAGCAACATTCGAAGATTTAGACGATTGGGGTTTATTTATCAAATCAAATAATTTATTTGCAAGAGAAATAATTTCTGCAGTACTTTGATTACTACAAGAAGTTATATGAATTTGTATTTGTTGCGGTAAATTCCTACACCATAATTTAAATAAAAGTTCTGTACTGACAATTATATTGTTAATTTCGAATTGTCCTTCCACAAGGAGAAACCATGCTTCAGGACAATCTTCCCAAAAATGAGGCAACTTAATAATAATGATAATAGATTGGCGCTTACACATATGTTAGTGTTTGGCCGAGCTTCCCCTCCGATTTGTGGCGTGCGCCAGCGGAGGGACCTACAGTTTTACGCCGACTCCGAACGGCGATTGTATTTTTATGAGAAGCTGTTTTACGTGGCAGAAATGCACTCGGAGGTTTGCCATTGTCTGCCGAGGGACGACCGCTGTTAAGAAAAAACTTCTTTCTATATTTTTTTGTTTTCGATGTTGCTTTGACCAGGGCTTGAACCCGGCGCAGCGAAGTGGAAGCGCGCACTGCTTACCACTACACCACAGCGGCCGACTTAACTTAATAGATTTTGATAAATTCGCACTCAAGCTATTTTCATTTGGAAAAACATTAGGTTGTATACTTTGTGAAATGTTTAAGTCTGGGTTTTCATGTTGATTTTATGTTGTTGTGAAGTAACGTGTACGTATGGGTGATCTATGCATTTTGAAATAAACTGGAGAACAAGTGTACAGAATAAATATAAATAATATTTAATAATTTCAGTAAGATTAATAAATCTATAATAAATCTATAGTTAGTCATAAATTAATTTATTAATAAATTTTTAATTATTTTAGATTTTTTTTGTTAATCTATTTGTTATATATTTAAACAAATAAACAAAGTCGAAGGGTAATTTGTAGATATTCACCAAAGCTGAATGAGTAAACGAAAGACTTAAGACACGAACTTTTTTCCTTTTTTTTCTAGTTTTTCGAAATCAGCTGTTTTTTAGAAAGTGTGGTGGTGTCCAATAAAGCGACATACAATACAGCAGTGGCAGCTAGCAGTATTGCTCAGTTTAGCCCAAATTCTAAATTCACTGCCACTGCCTTCATCGCAGCAAACTTCGCCGGCTGAATTTGACATAAATGAAACGCAGCCAACATCTGTTCATGTCACTGAAGCCTAAAAGGCAACAACAAAAATGTTAACAAACAAAAGGAAATGTCAAAAAAGCAGTCACTGACAACGCCATATTGTGTTTGCCAATATTAGCAGTAACAGCTGATTTTAAAAACTGTCACAGCCACTGCCACTGCGCTATTGTATTTTGGGCTATAGATTCGCAATATCTTAACGATGTTGCTCTCGAAGAAAAAGTTTCGATGTTCTAATCGGCTATGCATAAAATTTCCCTAGAGGTTAAGATTTTTTGACCTAGTGACTAAGTAGTTAGCTTCCATGTTGAAAAACATATAAATTGATACTAAATAGCAAAACTAATTAACTAAATATATGATGTATGATATTCGTAAACGTAAATGTTCCAGGACGTTCAAACTTGATAATGACTAAGATGATGAATTTTCGTCAGAAACAATTCGCACTTCAATCTGAATGTATTTAAAGGTTAGTTGATAGTTGAAGATTTATGTTGAGACAACACAACGCGATGCTTCTTAATTATAAATTGATGTTGCTATTAATTCATTGTGCGGCATAAAATACTAAGTAATCAATTGGATCTTGCGATTCTCGTGATATAAACCCAAAAATAATTAGTAGAATTCCCGTTTTAAAATGAATTTCGGTTCTTAATAAATTTGCAGGATCGCCAAAAATGTAATATATAAATTGATATGTATTTAAGTTTATTTTGAAGTAAAAATATTTTAAAGTTTAAACATTGAAAGTTTATTTGTTAATAATCAAAAATTTTCTTTTTCAATAACAAACAAATTCATACAAAAATAAATTGAACTCCAAGAATTTAAACAAGTATAAAAACCATACAGTTAAAATACTGCACATATAGAACATTTATAAAAAATTTACGAATTTGAATAAATGTTCATCACACTTGAAACATTTTAATCAGATTTTCTAAAATTGTTTTGAGTATGCTATATTTTGAAGCCCATTAAATTTTAGTAGTGCACTTGCCTTTGATTTCTGGCAATTTGTTGTCGCGCATTTGCTTCCATGAACAGTATGTTCGAGAATTTTTTTGTATGCAGAAAATGAGCAACACCTTCCACAAAAAAAAATGGTAAGTCCCAGCTACTTAAAATTTGCATTTCGAATTGAATATGTTACAAAACCGCATACTCAGAATGTTTCTAAGAAATCTAAATAAAAAGCTCAAAATTTAGATGAAACTTTGTCGAATTTTGCCCATTTTTGTACACAGTTTCACATTCGGACTTACATAGTATTTGTGAGATAACGACACTTTCATAAAAAGGAATAAACAGTAAATAATCGAAAGAAGAATAGTCAAAGAAAGCTGAAATGTCTCTGCCCTAATTATACTTTCGCCACTCAATCTACGACTTATGTTTTTCATATCCACGATTTTTTTGAGGGTATAAGTATTATTTTTTATAATTTATTTAATTATATTTATATATTATTAATAAGGATGCTGGTTATGTTTATGGCTCACATGTATTTATTCTATGTCCTTTGTGCAGTGGCGGATTTATCGTACAGGCAACATAGGCTGAAGCCTAGGGCGGCAGAATTAAGGGGCTGCAAAATTTAAGACAGCTAAATTAAAAGAAAAAAATTTATTTGGATTCAGCTGCACTTGAAATTGTGTTTGTGTCTGTAAAATATTATTAATCATTCATCTCATTCAATACAATTCAAAATTAGAATTACGCTGCGAATTTTTCCTTAGTATAGCAGTCGTTGAAATTTCCATTTAACTTTCATTCACGCGGCTTAGAAACCTGACGGCGCGCCTGCGCGTGACGCAAAGAAACAGCCGACACGCTGCCCCGAGAACGAGAATCATCTAAAAGGTTACCACACTTGACAACACTGCCGAAAAACGAGCGTGCATTTTCGAGAAAATTCTTGATTCCAAGCCCACCAGTTTTTCATAAGTGTATCATAACGTGAATAATCTGAAGGTCAGCTTCCGTCGTATGTCAAATTAGGCAGTGTATCTGTGTATGGTCTTCTGTTTGTCTTGCGCGAGGTCAAAAAATATTCCGGATGAGCGATTTTATTTTGTATACTCGCATAGCGCTACTTCAATGTCCTGATAATTGGATTCTACTTGTCCAAACCTCTAAAGCATTTTTTATTTTTTTTTTTTTCGTGAAAAAAGGGCGGCAAGTTATGAATTGCCTAGGGGCGGCAAATATTTAAATCCGCCACTGCCTTTGTGATAACAAAAGTGCCGTCTCGTTTGCACGAAAAATTGTTTTTGAGCCAGTGTACAGGGAAAGTCTTAAATTAAGACTCTTAATCAATGAATAAAGAAAACACCGAAAATCGGTACTTAATCGTTACAAATATAAAAAATCGGGACACTTATACGTCCCGACTTTTAAAAAATATTCAGCGGGACGATTTTCTCAAAATCGGTACTGTTCCCGCCAAAATCGGTGCGAATGGTCACCGTATGCCCCATTATATGCCCCTTGCTCCATGACTTATCGCTCGAATTTGCCATTTCGTTGTATTTTGCGATTATTGGCGGCGAGAACACTCCACACAGCCCAGTGTGCTAAAAATACTTCCCAGTTTGTGCTTTCATATTGTGCCAAGTGTGAAATTCGAAATTCGTTTGTTCGAAATTAGTAACACATTAAATAAACCATCATAATATGGATATCAAATGGAAGGCGCAAGCGCCATTAAATATCTTTTTTTCACCTTTCGGTAAACTGCATGTTAAGGAAGAGTATTTTTCCCTATGTCAAACAGTTTCGATGATATGCTATGATATATTGAAATAATTGGACCAAATTTGGCGGAAATCGGTAAGGCAGTTATCGATATAGTAGTCATAAGTGGGTGGTGACACGCCTATTTAACAAATCAATAATCTTGTGTTTTGTTAAAAGATTGTTGTAAGTTGGCATCTTTAGTTATTGAAAGATCGGAGTTTGCGTATTTCTGAAATTTACCGTTGCATGGTAAGTGGCCGTAATTTTAGTTCGATTTCAAAAATTCTCAACATATTGCTTTTTTGCGCCAAGGTTGCTAAATATACCGAGTTTGGCAGAAATTTATAAACCGGGTACCGAGATACACATATCGTCCCGTTTCTGCCTTAACCTCGTATCTGCAATAGAGGTATTTTAGAGAGTGTAAAAAAATGCCTAATTTCTTCCCCTAGGATACAATAAACGCATTTTTTACCTCATATTTCTGGTTCCACTAACAGTAGTGAGAGAACCTTCATTAAGCCTTTGTTATATTTTCAAATAGTGTGACGCTTAAACAGCTGTATTAGTTTTCCCAAAAATTGTAGATACGTGGCTAAGGCAGAAACGGGACGATATGTAGACGTAAGTGAGCGTGCCACGCCCATTTTCTAAAAATTTCCCTAAATAGATATCGTTTTCTGCTAAGAGTTCATTGCATATGTCGAGGTTGAGTGATTTGATCACAATATTTAAACAACACAAGGAGTCATTAACGGTCACGCCTGTATCGTACATACATATCTGAAGCCTAGCAAACATCGGTTGACTTCGGACTGTGGGGGAAACGTTTCTATGTGTCACACCAGTGGTGGGATTCACTAACTTTTAACAATGCGACTTGTCGAGTAGTAAGCTAACAATTTTTGTTAATGGCCACAAAGTTCACAAGCACTTTATAGGGAAGAAAAAGCGCAGTGCCCTCCACAAAAAAAATTTTAAAAAATCAACGGTTACCTTTAGCGACTTGAAACTTACATGTTATTATAAAAAATTGAATACTAAAATTGAATGGGCAGTATGCATACCCGAGAATCTTATAAAGATTCTGAATAAAAAGTTCGAAATCTTGGTGAACATTTTTTAAAGTTTGATTGGTTTTTGTGAACTTTGTGCAAGCTTTTAAACTTTTATTTATGTGGTTCAGTTGTTATATAGTAGATGGAAATTATTAAATAATAATAATAATAATAATATAAAAAAAAGTTTACCAAAAAACGTTTTACATGAAACACATTGTTTATTTTAAAAACAAATCACTGTATGCGCATTTTGTACCTAGGCATGTATTTTTAAGACGATTTTATTATGAAAGCGCCATGATGATTATATGGTATTTACATTTTTATAAACGATGTACACGCGTTAAATTGAAAACTTTAATTAGTCAATTCCTTTAAATTCAAGGCATATTCAGTTCCTGTAAAATTATAAAAAAGACTTTTCACCTTTTAACTTCCAGTTTTCTATATTTGTTTTACGCCCTATTGGAAAATCATAACCGCAACACACATACACAAGTTTTAACAATTTTTTGTTGTTATTAATTTATATTAATTTTTTTAAAGTGTATTTTGTAACTAAAACCGTATAAACTCTATTTTCAAACCTTGGGCAATATTTTTTACAAAATTCAACAAACTTTCGTAAAAACTTCAAGTTTGTTTGTCAGAATAATAAAACAAAATGAAAGACGCAGTTTTGTAGCCCATTAAATTTTAATACAATAAAGTGAAAGTTTGATGTTGCTGAAAAATCCTTTGAGCTTTGATATACATATCTTTTGGTAGCGGTGCTGTGAATTTTTTTCTATACCAAACTAGACGCCACCGAATAAGCTGCCTTTGTTATCGTTACCGACAGCAGCTGATTTTGCATGTGTACCTAAGATTGCGCTTTCGCATTTATTAGAGTTTATAATAGCTACATATTTATGTGATTATAACGTGATAAAATTTATCAACTTAACAAAATAGTATAATTTGTATCATTCAACTAACTTTTAGGAACAATTCGAGCCCCTTTAAAAATCCGACCCGGGAGAAACACCCCGAATTATTTATTTCCAGTAGCGGTCGCCCTTGGCCGGCAATGGCAAACAATAAAAATACAATACTAACGAAGTAATTAAACAAATAAAATAAACATACGCAGATATTTATATAGCCTTTGTACTATATAAGCGTATATTGTCATATATGATGAATGTATGTACATATGTACGGAGGTATGTGCTAGTAGCCGCGAAATAACCGCATAAGCGTAGAGGTAGGTAATGTGAGGTAATACAAAATAGTAAACGAGGCTGATTCATGTGTAATTAAAAAGGCAAGCGTGTAGGAACTGATTGCTTTTGTTATTGTTTCATTTAAAAGCAACAACACCAAAGCTAATAACGATGCGCTTCATAATTATTCAAACGAAAACTGCAACAAACAACACTTGCAGAATTAAGTGGTTCAAAACGTTGAGTTCCCCCAACAAAGCAAAAGCAAGAGAAAGGAAAAACGGTATAACAGTTGCGCATTTAACCATGTTTAATGCAATTTAGCTTAAGGTATTTAATAGTGTAGCCACAACTGCATAAGAAAATGCATAATCAAACACTGGGCACATATGTATATACATACATACAGTATCCGTCATATCTATAGCACGCCATTTCGAAGTGATATTGTGTGCAACTTATGTTTATTTGTTTATTTTTGAGAATTTTCAATTAAAATACAATTCTTTCTCTAACAGACCCCGTATAAACCCAAGTTTAACAATTTGTAGAAAACTTCAAAAAAGTGGAACAAATTTTCACCTATATTTTAAACTTTTTTCTGAATACACACTTTTATAGCCCAATCAATTTTAGTCTGATAATGTGCAAGTTTCAAGGGACTGAAATTTACCGTTGATTTTTTAGAATTTTTTCTCCAAAGGTGTTGCGGTTTTCATCCATATACAAATAAATTGAGTTTATTCATTATATGGAAGCCAATGCGACACAAAAATTCTAAAAAATTAACGGTAATTCGTAGCCCCTTGAAATTTGCACGTTATCAGCCTAAAATTGCAGTGGCTAAAAACTGTGTACTCGAAAAAATTCTTACACTTCCGAGAAAAAAGTTTGAAACTTAGGTGAAAATTTGTTGCACTTTTCTGAAGTTTTCTACAAATTGTTAAACTTGGGTTTATATGGGGTTTGTTAGAGTAAGAACTGTATTTTAAATGAAAATTCTTAAAAATAAATAAATAAACATAAGTGGCACACAATATCACTTTGAAATGGCGTGCTATAGATATGACCGATACTGTATGTATGTATATATGAACTTATACTTATGCATCTTGTGGGACTGAGTTGTGCGGAACTTGTACACTTGCACATATGTACGTCATACGTGAGATTGCATAATATACATACAGTATCGGACATATCATTTGCAGCAAAATTCGAAACGATATTGCTTGCCACTTACCTTTATTAATTTATTTTTTAGAAATTTCCTTTAAATGCAGTTTGATCCTGTTGCACTTAAATAAAAGTTTCGAAGATTGCACAAAGTACACAAAAACGAATCGAACTTCAAAAAATTTTCTTGAACATTTCAAACTTTTTATTCAGAATTTTTAGAAAACATTCGAGTATGCAGTTTTTCGCCCCATTAAACTTTAGTACAATAAAGTGCAAGTTTCAAGTCCCTAAAAATTACTGTTGATTTTTTAGAATTTTTGTCGAGGGTGTTGCGCATTTCTTTTATATAAAAAAAAGAACTAAAATTGAATTTGTTACAAAACTGCAAACTTGAAAATTTTCTAAGGATTCTGAATAAAAGGTTTGAAATTCGTATGAAGTTTGATTAATTTTTGTGAATTTTGCACAATCTTTGAAAGTTTTATTTATGTGGTTTCTGTTATAGATCGAACTATGAGTACTTGAAATGAAAATAGAAATAAATAATTATATCAAGGCCTTATAATCAATACAGAGGGTATCTGCAATTTATACAAAAACTACTTTGTGATGCTAGAACCCATCTGGGATGATAATTCTGTTTTTCCAATTTAAGGACAGTATGCAGCTCTCAAGAAAGCGGGCAAGAAAAAATTCCCATTATTTCGTGTGTGGGTCCAAGGAATTTTGACATCTGATGCTTCACAGCATGTTGCGTCACTCTTTCCTCAAGAAATAATGGTTCGGGCATATATTTATTTATTTGTTTATTATTTAGTATATAGACTATGTATTAGATACTTATAAATAACTACATAAACATTTCATTTAATAATAACTTAAAGTTAGATTTCGTTAAAGAGAATTCAATCGTACAAAAGTTTGTGAGCAAGTTGAATTCTTTCATAGTCCTTAGAATGGGAGAGTTAGAAGCATAAGTAGTTCTTACTCGTTCCAGGAAAAAGATATAATGATTTTGAAGGCTTCTAACGGGAATATTGAATATTTCAGTTGCAAACATGGGTTGTCTTGTGCTCTTTTTTCTCAAAATACTTTGGAAAACCGTAGTAAAATGCGTAGCAAATTTCTTAAGAACTGCGTACTGCCTTAAGGAAATTTGACACAAGAAAATTTCTTAGCCATTTCTTGTACGTCATTTTTTATAGAGAGTGTTTGCTTTTCTTGAGAGCTGCATAGTGGCCGTTAATAGTAAATTCTTGTGTCAAGCGTTATACAAGTCAGCATTAATATCACCGATGACCGTTAAGTCTTGGGTTGATTTTTTCAGAATCTTATTTTTGTAAAAAGTACAGATAGAGGATACTGAATATACTATATAAGCCCTCGATATGTAAGTGATAAACAATATCATTTTGAATTTTGTTGCAAATAATATGTCCGATACTGTACATACATTATCTATGGATGAATCTGAGTATGCCTACACATATGCACTTATGTATGCCCATTAGTGTGTTTGTGGAAATTGTTAACGCTCGGCAACGTAATAATAAGTGCACTTTAACAATGCGTCTTAGACAGTCTAACACTGCGGAAATTATTTTGTGGTCTAAATACCTACACACAATCCACTATGGTCGTGCATACATATGTATGTACATTAGGGTGGTCCAAAAATACACGTGGAAAAGTAAAGTCGGAATTTTTATGCTCTCACCCCCTAGGATTGTTCTATACCGAAAAAAATATATCCTAATTTTTTTATTTCAAAATTAAAAAATATTTAGAGGTCGCTCAAAGCGTCCAAAGTTTTCCATGTATTTTGTATGGGGAAAAAACAACTTTTCGTAGAAATGGTATAGAATTCTTAAAAATCAATATTTCTCTACGAGGGAACTCAATTTGTCTGCAGCAGATTCCTAATAATAATACTCAAATTTTCATTTAACCATTTTTTCATCGCTACTTTAATTTATAGGTCCACCAAAATCCCACAAAAACCCCGAAAAATTCAATGCGGGACCAATAAAAAATCGTTAGTATTAAAAAATGGTTAAATAAACAATTGGGTCTTATTACTGAAAGTCTCCTGAAGAGAACCAGAGTTTTCCGATCGAAAAATATTGGTTTTCAAGAATTCTATACCATTTCTACCAGAAGTGGTTTTTTCCCCATATAAAAATACATGGAAAACTTTGAGCGACCTCTAATTATTTTTTGATTTCAAAATAAAAAAATAGGGGTATACTTTTTTTCGTAATAGAACAATCCTAGGGGGTGAGAGCATTACAACTCCGAGTTTACTGTTTTTGGACCACCCTAATGTACATCCATGTATGTATATTCATATTTATACGTACATATGTGTGCATGCACTCACCTGACCGGCTAGAATGAATTGAACTATGCACATACATATGTATGTATGTATGTATGTATGTAGATCAACCACAAAGCGCATACATCCTTTTAGCTTTTGCATTTAAAATTACAAACTGACAAGTAATTGTTGATAACATAACTTGACTTGTGTGGTTATGAATGTTTCAAAAATCGAAAAAAATAACAAACAAATTTTTTTAAATTGCTATTAAAGACGGCTAGAGGAGCGTACCATCCGATAAGATCCCGGCAATGATTGTAAAAGACTTTACACTCGTTTTGAGGTTTGCCAATTTTTTATTTGATTATCACGAATAGTTTCCTTTTATAAAGTCTGTTCCAGGTACTTCAGGATTCGCAAGTTTTTAGAGGAAGCTGTTCCCGTACGCCACCTGCCATAAGGTTTTATAATAGCGAAAACAGATAAAACCTGCAAATCCTGAAGTACTCTTCCAAGTACTTATGTATATACTTATAATTTGCACCTTCTCTCTCTTATAAGACCACTGCTACTGTGGCTAGTTTTTCGAAATTTAGTACGCATATTTTACAGGTATGAGGTCATTATGTAGTGAAATTTATTTAATTTACAGGCTTATTCTACTGTACTAGCAACGAACATTTTTTAACCGTCAAATAAAGATCCCGTAAATTTTTAGACCCTCCTCAAAAATACTTTCGACATAAACCTTCTTAAACCTCTTCAGTTTGATACCCATATTGCAATATTAAATTTATCTTATCAATTAAATTAAATTAAAATTTTCAAACTGGTGGCAACTTTCCACAAAAATATTTTCGGCTGTAAGTCTTATTAAACCTCTTTCTTTTGACCGCCATATTGGAATATTTACTTTATCTTATCACTTTACTCAAACTGCAATTTTCAAAAAGGTGGCAACTCTCTTTGTTTTTCTTTCTGTATTAAGCTAGACCTCTAGAAATACATCGGTCGCAACTAGTCTCATACGGGTACTATTGGAGATCAATTAGTCCCCGACTCATTTCTAACGCGTACTTTAATGATATGTACGCACTTAGTCAATGGAATTTCATGTGCGGCGTTGGCACAGGCACAGTAAGGGAGTATTGGCTTAACAAAACTGGGAACCCCGGTTCGAATCGCAGCTGGTGCAAAATTTTTATTTTTACTTTTTAAAAGTGACTAGTCGCCTTTTGTTGCCGTTCGGGTATAAAGGGGAACAATTAGTCTCTTCATAGGACATGCTCGAACAAAAGCGAACAGTTCAATCCATATAAGGAGATCAAAAGTGGTATTAGTCGCATGCTCCTTTGCGATTGCTCCCGGAGTCATCCCGGGTTAGTCGCATTTCGCGGTCATAGAATTGAATATTTACCAAATTTCGTTGGCGTGTATCGTAAGATCAATTACTTTTCTATTTGATTTCAATATTTTTTCCCTCAGTGTATGTGGAACGATTGTAAGCGTAGATGGAGCTCCCCCATCCAATTCATTTTATTCAAATTTCGCTTGACGTTGAAAAAATAACATTTTCGTCAAGTTGAAATTCGATATATGTACAGTGAGGAGCGTAAATGTAAAAATGGTAATTTTTTTTGATATTAATGTGTTTTTCATATTAAAACTGAAGGCGAATTTCAACATACCTACACATTAGCGATACCAGCCTTAAAAATTGTGCAACTATTATCAATTATCAACTAAAGTATTTATAACGTTTACCTGCACTGGCTCTACACTTACCCTAATTTTGCAAGCTTTTATTTATTTTGTCAATGTTATTGTGGCTTGTTAACATTTTATTTTTAATATTTTTATTGAGCTTTGTACCACGATTGTTTATTAGGAAAAATTGAAAAAGCAACAAAGTCTAAGCGGTAGAAGTTATAGCACTATTTCGGAGATCACCACATCTCCTCATCAGACTTATTTTTCTAGACTTTGATATTTGATTTAAGTACTGTCCATACTATAGCTAAAATAGCTTTAATCAAAGTCTAAACCAAAGAAAGAATTCTCCAAATGTTCAAACTTTTAGATATGAATTTACATATATAACACTTCTGAGCATGCAGAGTAAAGTGTAAGTTTGAAGACTCTAGAAAATCGCGTTGATTTGTAACTTTTTTTCTTACGACCTTTTACATTGAACAAATGAATGATGTTGTAAAGGCAGTGGCACACGATTCGAAATTTCCCTTAAGTTTAGTGCAAATAGTATCCCAATCGTGGGAATGCACAAATATTGTACCAATCGTGTGGCTACATACAAAAAAAAAATTGTTGTCCCAATTTCTCTATTTTATACCAATAGCCCAATATAAAAAATGTACAAACCTCTACAAATGTACCAATCGTGTGACACTGCCTTAAGAGCAAGTTTCTTGAATACTTCTAAAAACAAAAAATTGGAGAAAACCATATGAAATGCGCTTATGTATGTATGTATATATGTATGTATGTATGTGCATTATTAAACACATTTTCTTTTCATTTCTGTAAAATTATAATCTTGTCGTGACCATTCAAATATACGTTACGCCAATTTGCGCAAATTTAGTGTAATTTGGTTTCCAAATGATCCTACGCATTTTATTCCATATTCCGAGTCTCCGCTTTCGCTGGAGAAAACTAAAACTATTTCTAGGTTGCTTATAAGACTTTTAGCAGTACTTGTTGATGGCCCATCAATGTTGCTTGATATACTACTTAACCGAATGCGAATGTGTAAAATTATGAGAATCATTCGCATAACGAATGCGAATGCAAATATTCGCAACATCGCTGATGTGTACGTACAAAAATAAATGTATCTAATGCATTGTAGGTTTGTGGCCCAAGTCTTTCGTTTTAGCTCATAGATTATGTGCATGTTTTTCAGTGCATACATACTTTTTTTTATCAGCATTATAGTTTCTTGTAAGAATTTCTGTTTCTATTTTATAAATCTACAGGTGAAAAAGATGAAGATGCTTACAGTAGCAAAAGTGAGGGTTTAATGAGTCTGTCAAAGAAACAACGAAAAGCACGCACAGCATTTACGGACCATCAATTGCAGACTTTGGAAAAGTCATTCGAAAGGCAAAAGTATTTAAGTGTGCAGGACCGAATGGAGTTGGCCAACAAACTGGAGTTGAGTGATTGCCAAGTGAAGACATGGTACCAAAATCGCAGGTAAGTTTGTGCCCTCAAATCAGTAAAACATTGTTACGCAGTATAAGTTTAAGACACGAATTAAAATCAAAATCCTGACGAACATAGTAGAAGTACATACATACACATGTACATATGTAAAACACTCTTAGTAACTATATACACAAAATGTAACATTGTTTTTATTTTCCAATTAAAGCTTACGAATATTCATACTTAAAAAATAATTCAATTCTGTCAAAGGTCGCGCGGCGATTTTTCCTTCTCCGAGGTACTTAAATATTGTGGAACAGGCTTGCCCGTCCCTTATATTTCTAAACTGCTGCATATGAAAATATACAACTTGCTCAACTTAATGTATCCGCTTGCTTGGCTTTTCAGGAGCTACCATGACAGATTCAATTATGTACATAAGAGCGGGCCAATTCGCATGGAACGCTTTTTCGACATCGTTCCTAGCAGATTCGGATTCTACATAGAATTCTAAGAAAAGAAGAAGTGAAGTGCTATTGATTTCAGGTATTGAACTGAATCACGTTTTCTTATCGTCTTCTGGTCTTGCTTGCCATTTTTGTATTGGTATACTCTAAACAATTTTTGTTTTAATTTACGCATACTAAGAGAGGTAGCCAGACGAATCGCTGGCACTTGGTCCATGAAACGTTTGTTTAAATGAGCTATGGCCAGAGCTTCTATCAAAATCCAACTTAGATTGCGAGCAAAAATTTTATAATTCTGTTTCACATTAAGTTACAATGGGCACTAACAGAAGGCGCAACAGCTCAGTAACTGTTGCGATTGCACCTTCTGAATGCGTTGTTTTGTACTTGTGATTAACTGCACAGTTGCTTGTTAGATGATCGTAATATTATTCTGATCATTTGAGACAACACACATCGACATGTATTGAGGTCCATTTGACTCGTACACCTCATACATTTGGAGTTAATTATGAAAATTGTGAAAAAATGGCAAAAACGAGTCAACCGGGCCTCAGATTCGGATTCAGTAGGTCGAAATACGTTGCGGCAAGCGGGTCTGGTTAAAAGCACACACCAATTTTTTGCCGGTGTAAGGAATGGGTTAGGACGGTGGCCTTCGGTTCGAAAACTTGGCAATTCTCCAGAATAACGGCCTTCGTTTTCCAATGTAGCCTACCTTGGTTTTAAATTCGAAATCCAGCCTGCTTTCCGAGAAAATTTTTGTGAAAGGGAGCTTATCTTTCCTTTAGAAAATGGCTTTAGTTGCTTTTAAAAGCGTCAAATAAGCTTTTTGCTATTAAACATTTATTTTGCGCTTTTAAATTTGTTGCAAGTTCTTTTCAAAAACTTCGTTAGAAATGCTTGTTAGATCAGACTTCTGCTATTAAAAGCAATGTCTATTCAATTTACAAAAAGAAAAAGGTCATATATAGGTATATGTAAACAAAGTAATCTGATTTTTGTTAAATTTTCGCGATTGCCCTAAAAATACTTGGAAGTACGAGTATTATCGATACTTTTTTGCAAATGTGAGTACTGGCATCGATTCTTTTTTAGAGTATTATAAATGAGTACTAGTATCGATACTTTACTAAAAAGTTCTATCACTATCAATAAGTGTTTTTAATCCAACTACAGCTGAATTTTCAGTGATTTTAACACTGTCGCAATGAAAGTAACACAGTTTTTTAGCTTACTGGAAGGTAACATGATCTGGAGCAGCCTTTTTAATGTTAGGTTTGTATAGTAACCAATAGTCAGTACTAATTTGTACTGGAACCTGCAAATTTTTACTGGAAAAGCGTATGATAACCCAAAAAATTTGCAAGAGAGCACTGAATCGAGAGCGTAGCAACAGGGGAGAGCTGCAAATTCTTGCTAGTGAAATTAGCTAGCAGAAGAAGAAGAAGAAGAATAAGTGTAAAAAGCCGCCATTTGTTGAATTGGTTCAGCACAAACAAAAGTAAAATGAGTAGAAATCAAAATATTAATGATGTACTGGACTGTATAAGTGCGTGTGTGTAAAGCAAAGCGTTTAAAAATGATTTATAAATAGTAAAATGTTTACAGCAGAATATCAAAACAGTGCAACAGCTGTTCACTTGCAAGTTTTTGCTAGTTTTGTGTTCATTAACTTTTTCTCCTAGTTTCCTGTTCTTCTCAATTTTACGCTCTATTTTGCTTTTACGCTCTCGCTGCAATGTTTTACTGGAGAAGTTACTATACAAACCTGTTATTATATTGATGTCGCATTAACTGAGCATCAACCAACATACGTAATGCTTTTTCATTAGATGTTTGTTTACTTTTCTCCATCGATTCCCTTAAGCATTTTTTGTATTTTACTTCTCTTGTTGGTGAAGATGTCTACCAACTTTTTCGTATTTCAGAGAACTTTTAAAAGCCATATTTTCCACTTTTACCTTTCCCAAATTACGTTGACATCACTTTTTTGTTATGAACACAATACAATACAATAAAAATACAATCGCCGTTCGGAGTCAGCGTAGAACTGTAGGTCCCTCCTCTTTGTGTGACAACATCAAGGCGCACGCCACAAATCGGATGAGAAGCTTGGCCAAACTAGAATGCCAATCAATTATTTTATTATTAATAGTGAGTTAAATATTACATTATCCTTATACATAAATTTGAAAACCTGTCTTTGAATGTGTTTAAAACCTGGATATGCCTATGAGGGGGACAATTTAAATGTCAAAATATTTAGTAAAATCAGAAATTATGTATAAGAACAGCAAAACTAATAGACATGCTGAACCTTATTTGTAGAGACCTTCAATAGAATAACAAAAACAAAACAAAAAACAGATTATAAGTTATAACCACTTCACAATATTTTCAATCCAAATCACACAATTTGTCATAAAAACTGCAGCACTAAAAGCTAAATTTTTAAGAAAAGGCACAAAATGGAACCTCACTTATGTATGTTTTTTACATAGAAATTAAAGAAATTAATTAAAGTTTAC
Organism: Rhagoletis pomonella; assembly: GCF_013731165.1. Taxonomy (NCBI): domain Eukaryota; kingdom Metazoa; phylum Arthropoda; class Insecta; order Diptera; family Tephritidae; genus Rhagoletis; species Rhagoletis pomonella. The sequence goes on from NW_023458556.1 coordinate 310,022, forward strand.
GTCCACCTTTTTCGTTAAAATATTTCTAATTTTGAGGCTATAACACCCACAGTTTAAAAATAATACACAAAATACAAAAAAATACCTGAGGTTGAGGGTTCCTTAACCATTTCATCATAGTAACTATATTTTATAGGTCCGCCAAAAACCCCACAAAATGCAATGTGGGACAAATAAAAATTGTTAGCCTTAAAAAATGGTTAAATAAGCACTTGGGTTTTATTATCGGAAGTCTTCTGAAGAGAACCAGGGTTTTCCGACCGAAAAATATTCAAGAATTCCACACTATTTCTACGAAAAAAAAAAATTCAAAAAAATCAACGGTAATTTTTAGCCACTTGCAACTTGCACATTATAGGACTAAAATTGAATGGGATATAAAACTGTATACTCAAAAAATACTTCTGAGAAAAAAGTTTGAAATTTTGATGATTTTTTTAAGTGTTCTACAACATCTTAAGCTTTGTTAGGGAATGAACTGTATTTTAATTGATTGAAAAATCTTAAAAATTAATAAATAGACATAAGTGGCAAACAATATCATTTTGAATTTGGTCCAAAATGATATGTCTAACTTTGACTTTTTAAAGAATTTAATTCTTGTAAAAGTTACATACCATTGCATTATCTATTTTTTTAATAAAGTTTTTTCCTTATTTGTTTATGTATTTAAATAATGCTACGATCTTGGTTTTAAACTATGTATACTTCGTTAAATGTTCATGTGTTATACAAGTATTTACATATTTATGTAAGTTAACAAGAAGATGTATCGACATAAATAATTATGTTCGCTTAAGTACCCGCATCGAGGTACTTAAGCGGGTTCTTTTAAATACCCAACCCTCCTAAGTACCTCAAAAAGCTGACGTTTTTCGTGAGGTACTTAAGCGGGTTGTACTGTTTTTCTGATATTTATTTTACATATCCAAATTTTTGATTTTTATCCAAACAATGTAAAAACAACAGTTATATTAAATTTTTATATTATATGTTTTAGATAACAGTTACTGAATACTTTTATTCATAAAAGGTATCAATAAATATCAATTAGTGACTTTTACTTACAAAAATCATCAATAAAGATCCAAACTTACCAAGATTTAGCAACAATAAACTGAAAAAAAAAAAAAAATTTAAATCTTAATATTTCAGAAAACTCCCCAGAAAAGTGCCTATACCATTAAATGATAAATATCTTCCTAAAGAAAATGTATTATACTTTACTTTAAAGTCAATCAAATTACCTTTCATCTGATGGTAAACTTATAGCTTTAGATAGAACTAAAGATATCTGCGACCGTGGTATTACCTATTGAGAGGGTGGGACTGAAAAAACCCGTTCATTTGATTTTTTAAGGACCACCCTAATATAAATATAAATTCGAAGTAATCGAAGTTCCACTGAAGATAACGACGAACTTTACTAACACTTTCAATTTTTCTGCTCAGTTTTCATTACTAATACAAATTCTTACCAATAATTCGACTATTCAAACCATGTTTTGTTTTCTGATTTTTAATGTGTGAAGGATTATAAAAATAAAATTTGATTCGCTATGAAATGATTTATACTTTAACTATAGAAAACTAATTATCTGACAATACCATCTCTAAACTTACTTTCTTTAAAAAATTTGTCCAAATCAATTGTCATTTCAAAATTCGAGATTCGTAATCAGCGGTCCCGAAAACTCCACAATACCCTATTTTGATAAAGTTTATCGATCTCGTCATTTTT
>NW_023458556.1:311862-358345 GCF_013731165.1 Rhagoletis pomonella
TTTTTGTGCTCGCCATATTAGATCCGCCCGTAAGTCTTTGCATACCATTTTGAGCTCAAAAATATATAAAAACAAAGTGGTCTCAAATTGTGTTAAAGTGTCTCTGAGCAAATTGTTTTTTCGCAACATCATCATGGGCATGGCCAGTTAGGGGCAGGGGGTCCGTTCCTTTCAAGTTTTCCCTATATATATAATAGTACCCTGATATGCTAGCTTAATAGTTGCGAGCCCTACCCTAAATTTTGTTCTGGCTACGCCGATGTACAACATGTTAAAATGATAAAACCACTTTTTGTTTTTGTTTTCGAACTATAAAAAGCGTCTATGAAGTGCAGATTGAATCCGTATTCAAACGAAAATATGGCCAAACAAATATTTTGTTTAATGTAACAAAAACAGATCGCTTGACGCCAAATAATGTGTTTTAGTTTGAAACAAAGAATACCATTTTTTTCTCAGTGTGGATAATGGGTAGCAGTTTAAAATACAGCGCCTCCGCTGGCTTAGCTATGTCGTTCGAATGGGCACAGACCCTGCGTTGAAAAGACCAGGCGAAGAAGGACTCTGCTTTACTTGGCATTTCCAATTGGCGTCAGTTGGCACAGAAGAGAAACTTGGCCAAAATCGGTTAGGCGGTTACAGTGCGAATACCGAAGAGAAGCTATTAAAAGTTGCACTTAAATATGCATTTTCATGTACATATCTACATATTCAGGTACATAAATACATGAAATTATAGACATATTCACACACACACATACACTTATGTTGTGATTTATTTGGCGTAAGTGCAGATGCTGCAATGTATTCAACAATCATAAATGACTTGGATGACTTAACAGTTAAAGTTGTGTATGTGGATATGGAAGCCTTATGTTTTAATTTACTCATGGCTCAAAAACTATAAACCTGAAAATTCCGTCGCCACTTATTTCCCAAAATCATGTCGAAGCCGATGACAGATGATTAATGACACTGAAATCTATTCCGTCGGTATTAAACTCTCGCAGTGCATCGTCGCCAAGGGAGGTTCTATAGTTTTATTACATGTACGAGTATGCTTAGCTTGGCTTCGCATAAATCTCCGAAGCGAATTTTTTAATAGCGGAACACAGTGGAGCCAGAGTGAAATGCACCACAAACCATAACGAATGGAAAAGTGTGCTCTTTGCAATTACCTCGCTTAAGTGCTCAATGAGTGTTTTCAACATTAGTCACGTTGGTTCAAACGGATATCATACTGACAATGATACAGGCGTTTGTACAATGCAAAGTTTATTAAATGACTTTCAATATTTACTTCATCATTCGGGAAGATTTACGAATATGCAACTGTTTAATTGTAAAATAACATACAAATGTACATACATACATACATATATGCATATACGTCTTCTTCACTCCTTCAATAAATTTTGTTGATTTGACTATCAAAAATATGAAATAGGTACTACATGTAATTTAAAATATCGGATTGAAAACTTGTACGAAACATACAACTTCATTAATTGGGATAGAAATATATTTAGAAAGGATAAATTGAAAATATAAACTAAAATCCCGATTATGCAAGACTTAAGGTCTGATTATGGCAACTTAAAAATTGTGTTAAACGGGTGTTGCTTATAATTGAACAGCCGAAATTTAACGTAACTTAATACTTCGTCGAAATCTGTTTCATTTTGATTCTCTAAGTTCTACGTTTCGTTAGGTTAAGTTAAGTTGGCATAATCAGGCTTTTAGACTTGGCTTGACTTACCTAGAAATTTAAAAACCATTACTCTCCGTGTCATCTATTGCTTTTTCTCTTTTTTTTTATCCTCAGTATTTGTATTTGTACATGCAAAATTTTAAACGTTTAATTTGTTGGGGGTAAAATTGAATACAAATTACAATTGAAATAAATGTATTTAAGCGTTCAAAATTGTGATTGTTTTATTTTATTTTCTATCTTTACTTTAAAGTTTGTTTTTCGATTGCCAGGTGAATTGCATTTATACAAGAAATCATACTTATGTGGCATATTTGGAGGAATTTAATTAAAAATATGTGAAGAAATGATGTGGCAGCATGATTCTCACTCGACTCTCTTTGCACTTAGAAATTTAACTTAGAAATCAAAAATATATAAGTAGTTGTCCAAGTTTCTAAGTGAAGTTGTTTTTTGGGTAACTACATACACGCGCTGCTCATTTGCCAGATATGCAATTTTCAAGACAAGTCAAGTCTAAGTCTTGCTTAACTGAGCCTTATTAATTCAAATTCATAAACAATTTGATTTTCCAAAAAAAAAAAAATTTTATTTGATTTCTCTATTTTTTCATGCACAACAGCGATTGTGAAGCGAGCATTCAGTACATTTCGTAAATTAAGAACATGGCTCACGGTGGTCCTCGACCATCTTTAACCCTGACGAGCTTGCACCTCCGATTTTGTATCCCATACGGTTCAGGAATACTTCCCAAGCATATTCGTATAACACAGAAAATCGAAAAGTGGGCACTTTTTTAAAATCGATTTTTCACCTGTCTAGTAAAAAAATGTATTGTCCTTCGAACTTTCGGAAGTAAAGTTTACCAAATTTTATTTCACATAGAATCATATAAGAGATGCAACATTTTACATTATTAATACATTCCTAAGCATATGAAACATAAAAATTACGAAAACAAGAAATAATAATAATACTTTTACTTCGCATGTGGAAAAATGGCAGCTGGTTATAATGGTTTTTTTTACATGTAAAACTACAAGTTATGCATGGAGTGAGAACGGCGATAACTATTTTTAACCGGGGAGTTAGTGTTAACCATAGATAGAGAAGCCGGCCCTTAGATTTCTACCAGCTAGCAGGCAATGGAAGCTGATCATTACGACTTTTCTGCATCTTGGCCTAAGTATGTATAGGGTATCAAGAAATGATCCTGATTATGCCAAAAATTACTCAGCGCATTCTGCGAATATAATTCACATCACATTTAGAATGTCATATGTTTAAACTTTCCTAAACAGTGTCTGTTTGTCCGTCACTATTTATAGCCATTCTAAATCGTCGTCGGTTCTTAGTTAGGTACGTCTTAGCGGACCCTATTCTTTAGTGTAATCAGTAGTTGTTGTTCTATGTGTACATTAGGGTGGTCCCTCATCAGGTGGTAAACCTCTTCGATTGATACCCATCTTTTAAAAATCCATTTAACTTATTAAATAATTTGAAATAAATTTTTAAACAGGTGGCAACCCTCTTCCAGCACCTCAAAAATATTATAATAGGATTGTTCTATATCGAAAGAAAGTATACCCATATTTTTATATTTTCAAATCAATAAATATTTAGAGGTCGCTCAAAGCGCCCCAACTTTTCCATGTATTTTGTATGAAAAAAAACACTTTTCGTGGAAATGGTATGGAATTCTTGAAAATATTTTTCAATCGGAAGACTGAGAAACAGAGATTCCCAATAATAAAACCGAATTATTTTTTTAACAATTTTTTCTTAGTAACTTTATTTTATAGGACCGCCAAAACCCCTAGAAAATGCCCGAAAATGCAATGGAGGATCAATAAAAAATCTTCATTATTAAAAAATGGTTAAATAAATAATTGAATATTGTTATTTGAAGTCTCCTGAAGAGAATCAGAGTTTTCCGATCAAAAAATATTGATTTTCAAGAATTCCATACCATTTCCACGAAAAGTGTTTTTTTTTCATACAAAATACATGGAAAAGTTGGGGCGCTTTGAGCGACCTCTAAACATTTTTTGATTTCAAAATAAAAAGATGGGTATATTTTTCGATATAGAACAATCCTAGGGGGTGAGAGCATTAAAATTCCGACTTTACTTATTTTGGACCACCCTAATGTGTATACATATAGTATGAACATATATGTAACTATGTCGATAGACTTAGAAAATAATTTAAAATTTGCCGAAAATCTGACTCGAATAGTAGGGATGCCAAAATATGAGGAAAATTGTGATCCCGGGATTTCGGGATATTTTTCCAGTAACCCCGGGATTCACATTGAGTCATAACTGTTATGAATATGAGTAAAACTTCAATATATAAAAGCATTTTAACATACCATGAAATAAAATTATTTAAAATTTACCATAAACTCTTTGTAAAACTCATATATTTATTAAATGAGACAAATCTAAAAGTTATAAATTTTTAAACTGTATTTAAAAAACCATGTGATTGAGGAACGCATACATCACGCATAACAATGGAAATACCAGGTATTTTTGAAAGTAATGATTAATAAAAAAAATTAAACAAAAACATGCAAAAACAAATTCTCTAAACATGTTTATTTTACTCTATACAGAAATGGCGAATATTTTGCAATTTTTTCGCAATTTACTCCAAATTTTGAGGGTCATCGAGTCAAACGGACCTCAGATTCGAATTCACCAGGTCGAGAAGCATGTCGGTAGGTGGGTCTGGTTTGAAGCACACACCTCTTTTTTTATGCCGGTGTTGTTATTACTTCTTCTTCTTCTTCTTTATCCTTTTCTCTCGAATACTCCAAGAGCCGCCTCATCAGATGCTTTCATTGTCCATGCCTCCGCGCCATACACCAGCACAGGCATGATGAGTGACTTATAGAGTGTGACGACGAGAGAGGACTTTACTTTTCAATTGCCTACTCAGCCCAAAGTAGCACTTGTTGGCAAGAGTGATTCTCCGTTGGATTTCAAGGTTGGCATTATTATTGGTGTTAATGCTGGTCCCAAATAAACGAAGTCGTCTACTTTTTCAAACTTGTAACTGTCAACAGTGACGTGGGTGCCAAGACGCGTATGCTCTGACTGTTTGTGTGATGACAGGAGATACTTCATTTTGTCCTCGTTCACCACCAGCAATTATACGCTCTTGTAAAGTATTGTGCCTGAGCGGTTCAGTTCTGCGACTCCTATTTTCTTCTCCAACATCTGATTAAAGAAATCACACGAAAGGGAGTCCCCCTGTCTGAAACCTCGTTTGGTATCAAACGGCTGGGTGAGGTCCTTCCCTATTCTGACGGAGCTGGTGGTATTGCTCAACGTAATTTTACACAACCGTATTAGTTTCGCGGGGATACCAGATTCAGACATCGCAGCGTAAGGGCAAATTCTCTCCGTGCTGTCGAAGGCGGCTTTGAAATCGACAAATAGGTGATGTGTGTTGATTCTATTCTCGCAGGTCTTTTCCAAGATTTGGCGTATTGTGAATACCTAATCTATGGTGGATTTTCCAGGCCTAAAGCCACACTGATAAGGTCCAATCAGTTCGTTGAGGGTGGGCTTTAGTCTTTCGCAAAATACACTCGATAAGACCTTATTACCTGTGCTTAGAAGACTGATCTCGCGGTAGTTGGCGCGTATGGCGGGGCGCCTTTCTTTTGGATTAGGCAGAGCACACTTAAATTCCAGTCGTCGGGCATGCGTTCATTTGACCATATTCTGCATACGAGCTGATGCCTGAACCTCATCAGCTCCTCGCCGCCGTTCTTGAATAGCTCGGCTTGCAGGCCGTCAGCTCCAGCAGCTTTGTTGCTTTTCAGTCGCGTAATCGCTATTCGTACCTCGTCATAGTCAGGCGGTGGGACAGCTACTCCATCATCATCGAGTGGGGCCTCGGGCTCGTCTTCTTCACTACTTTCAGCGCTGTTACCATTTAAAAGATTGTAAAAGCGTTCCCTCCATAATTTAGGTACGTTCTGAACATCGGTAACTAGGTCGCCATTGTTGTTCTCACAGCAGTACGCCCCGGTCTTGAAACCTTCCGTAAGTCGCCTAATTCTCTGGTAGAATTTTCGGGCTTTCTTCCTGTCGGCTAGCATTTCAAGCTTTTCTCATTCACGTATTTCGGCCCCTCTCTTCTTATTGCGGCAAATACGTCGTCTCAAAGCTTTTAGGCTCAACTGCCAAAAGGTAGTCATAAACAATTTGAAGTTAATGACCTCTATCTTCTCCACTATAAAATATTTGAACTTCTTTTACCGGCAATTCGGTTAAATTAAAACTTTTTCGATTTGAGTAGATTGATTTAAAAGATTATGTAACTTTTTCTTAAAACTCTCTGTTTCGTTTACATTAGCGACGCTATGAATACATTCATTTAAATTTTCTTCAAAAAAGGCTCAGACTGCTATTTAAAAGTACAGTTTCAAGCTTTTTGTTAATTGCAGTCAAGACGGCATTTTATGTACAAAAATCATACTTCAAAATTCATAAACAAGTTCTTACAATCAAATCGATATTAAAAATTTTTCGGGATCCCGAGATTAAGGCAAGCACCTTCGGCACCTCAAACACACCGGGATCACGGGATCCCAGGACTGGCTTCCCTACTAAATAGCACACAAATTATTGATTAAAACAGGTTTAAATATATTTTAAGTGATATACATATGTACATATATATGTATGTATGTAGTATTAACCTCTTAATTTATGGCAATTCTGCAAATAGTTCATTATTTGGCATACTTATAATTTCTAATTAAATACCGCTTATTAAAATTTTATATTCTTTTGCAGAACAAAATGGAAACGTCAAACTGCTGTTGGGTTGGAATTACTGGCAGAAGCCGGAAATTACGCGGCTTTTCAGCGTCTCTACGGAAACTCTCCTTATCTTAGCACATGGCCGTATGCAGTGCAGCCAGCTCATGGCACGCCTTCCAGCACTATAGATTTGTTTTTCCGCCAAGCTGCTGCTGCTGCCGTGCTCCAAAAGCCAGTCTCTTATCGAATGTACCCCAACGTACCACCAATAAATGGCTTATCAACACTTCCTGCGCCGCCTTCACCATTTGTACATTTTAGCGCCTCCAATTCACTTAATAACTATTATCATGCAACTACCGTTATGCAGAATCCCTCGAAAATGAATAATATTTCATTGGCAGATATATCCTTCCCACAGCTAAATGCGGATGAGATGGGTTGCAAAAATACCGGCATCGGCGATCTCTCAGTTAGACTACCTTTGGATTCGGGAAATTCTTCGGAACAGGAAAGGAACGTGAAAGTACCTGAATTAATTGATGACGATAACGACATTGATGAAGATGACATTGAAGTGTGAAGTACTTGAAAAATGCGCACTGAAGCTAGTGCCAAGGCAGTCCGCTTAGGTGTGTGGCAAAAGATGTAGGCAGCCCAGCGCAGCTTCGGCGCAGCTTGCAGTTTAAGGTAAGATGCCGCTCGTGCCTCGTTGAGAACTCATAACGCTATTGTTGGACTGTTGCAGAGTAGACCAGATCATAAGACTTAAAGGTTTGTATAGGAGACTGATTGTGTTCCTTTCAGCTTTATTTATTCAGATAATAAATATTTCAGGATTTCGTGTGCTGTTGGTATCTTACTGCTGTCCATATTTGGGTGTCGAGTTCACACATACGTACATGTGTACATACGCTTGTATGAGTATTTTTTTTTTTTCAGAATGAAAATCTGACTGATGAGGAATAATAAATTTTGCAAACATTTTATGTATTGGTGTTTTATTTAACATTATGAAATTTCTTAAAGCAGGGTCAGACGATAGGGCGTTTGTCCAAAATTCGGCGTAAGTTGGTTTCCCAAGCTTTGTCCTATTCTTGACCAACAATTTTTTACATTTGTCAATTGACAAAACACATACAAAACACAGTACCGCTAATCGCGCTAAAAATAATTTCGTCCCATTTTTTATTTTTGTACCGTTAGGGCGCAACAAAAAATTTTAATAAAATAACCCTTGAAGAAATAGTAAATACATACATACCTTTGTAGGTACCCTGCCAGCAATTGGAATCGAATTTTATCGCTTATCGCCAAGATGTCACTAGGGGTCTTCCCTTAAACGCGTAAAAGCCTCGTAAACCTCGTAAAGCTCGTAAATTTACGAGCCTCGTAAAAGAACTGTCAAAATTTGTATGGAGCTCTATTTACGAGCCCCTCGTAAATTTACTGGGCAAATTTGATGCGCAAACGACTTCGTCAACTTCAGCGTTGCCGAGGGGCCGAAATTTTTATTCTAAAATAATGAAAATAAACAAGTAAGAAAGTCTAAGTTCGGGCGGAGCCGAACATTAAATACCCGGTGCAAGTATTAAATATATGTTATTTCACCTTTCCCAAAGCTACCTCTAGATGGTAAGCCGGTGTGTTTAAATTTTGAGTAAATTAGCGTCCTTAAATTTCGAAATATTGAAGTTTCAAGCATTTCTGAAATTTGCCTTTATATGAAAAGTGGCCGTAATTTTAAGCTGAATCCAATAATTTTCAACGTTTTGCTTCTATGGGGCAAGCACAATAATCATACATTGGTACAAATTGGTAGAACGGTTACCGAGATACATATATGTGATCATAAGTGGGCGGTGCCACGCCCCTTTTCCAAAATTTTATCATAAACGTATTTCCTGGTAAAGAATTGTTGCAAGCATCAATTTTGAATAAATTTGCTTTAATATTTACTGATTTATCGAAGATTTCGTATTTCTCCAAATTACCGTTATATGGGATGTGGGCGTGGTTATTGTCCGATTTTAAAAATTTTCAGCCATTTGGTATGCTGTGGCAAGACTAACAACTGTGCCAAGTTTGGAAGAAATTGGTGCAGCAGCTACCAAGATATACACATGTATCCATAAGTGGGCGTGGCTACGCCCATTTTCCAAAAATTTATAATATTCTTATTTTTCGTCTAAAAATTATTGTAAATATCAATTTTGAGTGAATAATCTTCAGTAGTTACTAAAATATCGCAGTTATCGTATTTCTGAAAATTACCGTTATATGGGAGGTAGGCGTGGTTATCGTCCGATTTTGCCCATTTTCAATACCATCCGTCCTACGCCCGAAAGAAGTGCACATACCAAGTTTGGTTCAGATATCTAAATTTTTACTCGAGTTATCGTGTGCACAGACGGACGGACAGACGGACGGACGGGCGGACAGACAGTCACCGCTTAATCGATTTCTCTTTTCATTCTGATCATTTATGTATACATTTGTCTATATCTATCTCGATTCGTTTTGCCTGTTACAAACAACCGTTATGTGAACAAAGTTATAATACCCTTGTGCACAAGTGCGCTCGGGTATAAAAACATGTACATACATATGTATATGTATACATACAATAAAAATTGGCTATTTATTTCCGGGCTGGGGCGGGTCCCGTCGTGCCGGGCCGGGCCCCACTAAAATTCTTAACGTGCGGGCTCGTACGTGTTTTCGAAAGTTGATTTTGCACTCGTGCCGGGCCGGGCCTGAAAATTTAGGCCCGTGCCCATCTCTAGTTACAACGTTATTTGAGGCGACCATTCATTTGATCATAAGAAATTCAAATACATACTTTCTATGTGACTTCTCCGTGATTAATTAAAAAAAAATATATATTAAAAATTTCCCCACATTATAGGTGACAACGCCAGAAAACTGGCATAATGCCGAATTTTCGAGTCATTTTGCCGACTACATGCCAAATAATATAATTTTATTTTAAAACAATAAGCTGCTGATAAACTTGATAAAATGATAAATTTATTATTTTGATAAATGAAATGTCAAACTTTGTATGGAAATCTATTTCAGAGTTTAAGACTTTATCAAACGATTTTTTCGGCTAAATGTATAAATTTCAGCAAAATTCAACCCTGACAGGTTGCCAGCTGGTCGCTTTTGCTAAGAACACGTAAAAATCAAATGAATGCAATGTACGAGGTAAGAATGAAACTACTAACTAGCCATATAAGTTAAATAATAAACAAATTTATGCAAATACTTACAAAGGTGCGTTCATGTGAAAATGCGAATAAACTGATAAATTTAAGCAATTTATCCCTTTAAAACTTTATACTCGACACAACTTTTTAATCGGCGCGAATTACACATGCATTCAGTGTTGCCACACATAGGCTTTTTCTTCCAAAACTGGTAGGTTTTTTTTTCAGTTGGTAGGCTAGATTGAATACGCGTTGCGCGACCATATTAGTTATATGCAACAAATGGAAAATTTTGTATCTCCAAACATTTTAGCAACCTTGTTTACACGAATATTTCACCATTGCGTTCGTATAATGGCTGCCGCAAACATGTATATACATAAATATGCCTGATTCGTAAGTACAATATACAATATGAACATCCAAATACAAATCTCTAGCTTAGAGTGAAAAGCTGCTAAGTCTCAATTTACAAATTGTACAGGAGAGGAAAAAAACTTCTGATAGCCATTTTCTTCAAGTATTGCCCTACATGGGCAGTGATGCAGTCTACTGTACATAAGTTGGCTATGATTACTCGGCCGTGCTATCATAGTAGCACAATGCCACTAAGTAGATACATTTTAAAATTTTCAGGCAATAGCCTCATGCGGTTATCGATTATATTTTTCGTCGTTTGTGTGAAATATTTTATTTTTTTTCAGTATTTTTCTTTTAATCAAAATATGTTGAAATAAAAGTGAAAATAAAAAAATATTTTGCCAGAACTCTTGTATTTTCTTATTGAAGAAGATGCCTGCTCGAGCGCCCTACGCTTGCCCGATACGATCAGCATGAGAAGTTTAGATCTTCTTGGTCCTTTGGAGGTTCTCAAGCCATTTCTGGATGATCCAGAGTTATTTTTCTACAAACCCTACAAGGTCAGAATTCATGAAAGGGACTGGTGAAGCAAAAATAACTATTATTGACGAAGGGTCCCAACTACGGTATACCGACGGGAGTACTAGGGCAGGCGTCATTGGACCAAGCTTCCAGAAAAGTCTGCTAATGGGCACATTAGGGTGCCGCTTATTTAAATTTATGGGATTTTATTAGGTCGCACCCCCTCGATTGGTGAATACAGTATATTTTGCTTTGCTGCCTTTACACTTAAGTGCTCATTTAAGATACCAAAATTCGCATCAGCGGCATTATTTTTAACATTTACAAGGAAACTGGTCCGATAGATGCATTCAACATTAGCGATACCTGCCTTAAAAATTGTGCAACTACATATTATCAATTACACTGGATCACAAATTTTAATTTTGATTTTGTTCTCCAACTTGTATGTAGAACCGCTCGCTGATTCCGCAAATCGAGTTAATTTATTTTTGTATGGATACGTTTTCGAGATATTGGCAATTTACCGTTATTCAGCTTAAAAAAGAGTGGTTCCACTCAATCAAGTATATCTTACGAACCAAATAAATAATCGTAATTCGAGGTACAGTAAATGAAAGAAAATAAAATTCTCTATAAACCGTCTATACATCACTGATAGTTTCTCAGAATATAATTAATCATTCCAGATTTTTTGTTTTTTTGATGGAAAAATGCAAAAAATTCAAACTTCAACAGGGAAGAAAGTCCAAAAATAACAGTTTCTGTGTAAATATTTTGCACTTGTGTGAAAGCCTGTTCCTTTAGAAAAAAAACGAAGCTTTTAATGAAGAATAGCGATAGATAAATAAGAAAATAATGATTGGTCAAATGAAAATGCGCAAGGATTTTTTGTATGAAATTGAGCAGAAAAGAGTGTTACTCATACGCCACGTACACCTAAGTAGGTAGAATGTTTGCATCGAAAACAAGAGGCGTTAGAAATGATTAATTAATTTCTCAGAAACTATCAGGGCTATCGAATCGTGATGTATACACGGTTTATGGAGAATTTTATTTCTTTTATTTCCCGTATCGTGTATTACGATTATTCACTTTACTCGTAAGATATACGTGATTAAGTGCAACCAATATTTTTTAAAGCTGAATAACAGTAAATTGCAAATATCTCGAAAAGTTATCCAAAGAAAAAAAATTATCTCGATTTTCGGAGTCACCGAGGAATTCTACATGGCAATTGGATAGTGGCATCTGCAGAACATTTCTGCTGTAAACCAGTGCTCTCAAAGAAAGTATTACGTTTACCTGCACTGGCTCTACACTTACCCTAATTTTACAAGCTTTTATTTATTTTGTTCATCTCGCAGAACAACGAAAACGGCTATCATTTTATGTATCTATATACATAATTAGATACCATTCGGAAATAAATTTCGATTGCGGTAATTTCTACGTGGTAAGTGCTAATCCACTATTTGGTTTCATAGGGATTCGGATACCTTCCTCATTGAAGAAAATTGAAAATTGAAGAAAATTCGCTTAAGTACTTTTTTCGGTTAAGCGCACAAATGTTTCGTGCAAAGAAGGATGGGCAGCTAAGATAAATACACTGTATTCACGAAAAAATTTGTTATTGACCGTTTTAGGGCAATCGGAGAAGATTTAGGCGTGCCGACCGCCGCCCAAAGTTTGAATTAATTAATGTTTTTAATAGAATGATGTTTTTTGGAACGAATTTCCGGAAACAACAACAACCAAAAAGGAAAAAGTTTTTAATAGTAAGTAAAACAAACCAATAGTGATAACAGTTGTAAATTGTTACAAAGCAAATATTTTTACTTGAAATATGTTTTCGTATTAAGCGAAGAATAAATTTCTGCGAGTTTACGCCCACACAAGTGGTATTGCTTGGAAGTACAATTTGCCTGTTTAAGTTAGGTTAGGTTAGAGTGGTTGCCCCGCGCAGAGTGGGCTGGGAAAGCCGGTTATGGTACCACTGGCCGAAGCCATTTGTTTCTTTCCCTCCTTTAATAATTGAACCACCGAGTGCGTTTTATAAAGCACAAAAAGTCGAGAACGTTCGCCGAGTTCAAATCGGCTAAACAATCTAGAAAGTACTTGTTGAAGAATTGGTTGCGCATGTTGGCCAGGGCGGGACAGTGGCAGAGATAGTGTTCGCGGGTCTCCACCTCTTCCTCGTCTCTGCAACTGCGGCAGAAATAGTTGGTGGGGTATCCTAGCCTTCTTCCGTGTGTGCCTATCAGGCAGTGTCCGCCAATTACCCCGAAAACTAATCTAAGAGAGGAGCGGTCCAGCCGTGTGAGAGCTATGGATCGCTTTACATCAATCTTTGGCCAAATTTGCCTGGTAGTATGGCAGATGGTTTCCACAGCTGTACTTTATATTTACCTCCTCAAAGGGTTTCGCCTTTCGTCTGTGTTTGCAGGAGGTTAGAGGAAAAGCTCGTCGGCTAGGCAGTTGCCAGGGATGTCCCTATGTCCAGGGACCCATACAACAGTCAAGGAGCATTTTGATGCCAGCAGATTGAGAGTCTCTCTGCATTCGATGGCTACTTTGTACGTCGCTTCGTTAGAATTGAGAGATTTGATAGCAGCCTGGCTGTCAGAATAGATAGAAATAGGCCGTCCTAGAGGGGCGGAGGTTTTAAGCCACCGAGCCGCCTCCATTATGGCGTTTAATTCCGCTTGAAAAACGCTGAAATGGTCCGGTAAGCGAAAACTGAGATTTATCGCGAGTTCGTCAGAGTAGATCCCGCTACCCACTCTTTTGTTAAGCTTGGAACCATCTGTATAAATGACCGTAGACCCTGGCCCTCTCCCGCTCGTTCCTCTCTGGGATTCTTGTAGAGAATTTGTTATCTAAACAGAGTAGAGGAGTGGTATAATCTATCTGTCGTAGATTATCCGGTCGAGTTTCAAGTAGTTTTGAGTGTCCGAATCTGAGGTCTCTCCACGGCTGGATTATACTTAGCCTGGCCGCACTACAGCCGGCCCAAAATTTGCCGTAGAGGCCCACAGGTGGAAGATTTAAGATTATTTCCAGAGATTTGGTGGGTGTAGCCGTGGACCGTCCATTGCTCACGTTCCACCTTGGATCTGGATAAGTTGTTGTTTAGCTCAGGCCACCATACGGTGACCCCGTGCACATCCAGTGTACTATGTGTGGTTTTATCTTCCATTTTTTGCCTATAGCCGTCTTGCAGGCATACAGGGCAGTATTGGCCTTCCTGGAGCGGTCTTCAATGTTTCGCTTCCAGTCCAGTTTCTTGTCCAGTTAGGGTGGGTCCGTTTAGGGTGGAAGGTTTAAATAAGGGAGTTTTATACAAACAAAACAATAGTGATAACAGTTGTAAGTTGTTACAAAGCAAAGAATAAATTCCTGCGAGTTTACGCCCATACGCGCGGTATTGCTTGGAAGTACAATTTGCTTATTTTAGTTACAATGGGATTAATTTTCCTTTGAACAGTTAGGATAATGACGGCGGTAGTCTCTTACAATTTGCAAAACTTATTGTTTTTGTTCCTCATTTTTTGTAAAGAGTTGGTTACAATCTTCCATCAATTTGACCCTTATTTCGGCTGCATCATTTACAACTTCTATGCCTGTTACAATTCTGAGACCTTTTAAACAACTTTCATCCTGAGGCCAACGATGACGGGCTTATTTATAAAAAATGTACGCTGGTATTAAATCTTTTAAAAACTTCGTTTGTTTCCGCAAAAACAAATACTTCGATTCCTGATGAAAGTGTATAGGATAACTCCTTATTAGAACGCCCTATTTCAGAATTTTATTGAAAAACTCCGTATCTCAGTATTCGGTTCAAAAACGCCCTATCTCAAACGAAAATACATTGAAAATATGCTGAGATAGGGCGTTTTTGAATCAAATTCTAAAATAGGGCGTTCTTCAACCTAATTCGGAGATAGGGCGTTTTCGAACTGTCTGCCGAGATATGTCGATCTTCCACTCAGCCATCGAATCGAACTTTCTGATACTACTTTTTGTTTATTTCCGCGGTGAACGTAGAAAATTTCACATTCAACTGCGTAACCTGAAACTTGTATGCGCATCAAAAAAAAATTTACATGACTTGAAAAATATACTAAAAATTAAAAACATTTCCATAACCGTTCATTACCGTTGTTAACGGTTAAGATAAATTAATAAGTTCCGGCTTAATCAGAATTACCCCGATGTACTACGTGATTAAAGGGATGAAATATGACAGAATGCGCAATTCTGCTTAAATGCGCGCAAAGTAGCCATAAATTGTCTAATGCAGGGGTTCCCAAACTTTTTTCACCGCGGCACCCCTACTCTTCAAATGTCTACGAAAACAAGAAAACACAATGCAACCTTTATGCTCCTTTAACTTTAATGTGAGGACTGAAATTGTTTTGATGATTTCATTATTTCCTTTAAATTTTTTGGGAGCTTTGACAATTTTAACCTGAAATGCGCGTTGACGCTAAGAAAGTAACTTTTACAACCAATTTCACGAAAGCAATTTATGTGAAAAATGATTTTAAATTTTTTTAATTTTATATGGAAATTGACAGAAAATAAAGTAATTTTCCATTTAAATTGCTGTTTAAACCGACTGTTATCAATTTTCTTTGCGTTAATTTCGAAGTTACATACGTTTTTCCGATTTACTTTGTTTATTTATGGGTTCTTATGAAAATTGCTAGAAATTCTAAAATATACATGTCATCAATAAAAAATCTCGACGTGCTAGAAAAAAACCAAATATGTATGTATTTTAATTTCGCAGGCCTCTGTTATCTTCGCCGCCGCGTCATTCAATATGGGTTTTAAATCTAGTGGCGGCATCTCCCTAGTCGCCAGGGAATACCGACAGATCATACAGTGATTCTCGTGGCGTTTTCTGCCTCTTGCTTCATCCTAGACATCGATTTGCCTTTTTGCGAAGGCTGCTCATCAATGGTCTTTGCGAGTCGGCGCAAGTGTATTTGTAACATAGCCACGGCTACGCTACAGGAGATGAAATGTAATCCAAATTGAGGCTGCTTTTTTTTTGCTATCACATACTTCTATTTTCACTATTTATCACCATTAAAATGAATTGTTTATTACCAATAAATTTAGGAGATATTTTTGGATAGCTAGAAATTCGGAAAAATTTTAGGTTTCCTATTTTAGCGATAGCGAAAGTTAGAATCCGGCTGGTGGTCGACACAGTTGGTTTTTTGTTTTCGAAAAGAACTTCATCAGCAAGAAAAGCTACGTTTTCAGATATTTTAACATACTTTCCAATTGTTTCCATAATTTTCATCTTTCTTTGATAAATAATTGCAAAAAGGACTCGTTTTTTCTTCTAAGAGTTTCATGAAACTTTCGCAAACATCCGCAGCACCAAATTTTTTCAACATGATTGACAACCGAAAAAGACTTTTCTTTTTTCGAGCATCCAATCAGGCAAACTTCAAACAACTCGCCTTTTGTGATAGCATAGTAACCCACGAAAAAAAGTTTTTCTTGAAAACGGCTAAAAACGGCGGCTTAAGTAATATGAAATCAACTCATTATATCTTAATTTATCCATTTCCGTTTCCATTTTGTTTGCCGAAAGTTAACAAAATTGCAAAAGCTTATATAAAATCATAAATGGAAATAAATCACAAAACTTTTGAGGTTATGAAAATAATGCACTTGAAACTTACAAAATAAACCGGTGGCACAAACATCGTGTCAATAACGTTCTGAAAGTGTAACTTTGGTTTATTGCTATCTGACGGTGTTGTTTATTTTACAAAAACTAATTGAAGTTTCTGTTATTTTGGAGTATTCCCTACAGAATGGCAACAAAAAATAATGTAAAAGTGCCTTTTCGAAATTGGACTTTCGCACAGCCAAATGAACCATTTGACCTAGTGTGCTCTGCCACAAATTGTCATTTATTTCTTGTTATAAAAAATAAATCGCTCACAATAACTTTTATAACAAGTTTTTGGCTTATCTTCATTGGTTACACTTTTATTTGACTTGATGTTTGTTTTACGTTTCGAATTGTCCTTTTGTTTTAACTGCAACGGTATCCAAGTAGGTAGGCTTCGGTAGATTGATTCTAGTTAGTATAGTTTACTTATTGAAGGGAAGAAGCTGGGCCGAAAATCCAGCGTTGAATTCCGTAGCTTTTTTGACTTGGATACGAGTAAGTAGTGATAAAAAAGCTTCATTTTGTATGTTTATAACGGTGATCATTTCAGTGAATAAAAATAGTTTTACTTGCTATTCTTTATATTTTTTTTTTTTACTTTGTTGTATTTTCATTGTATATTTTCTCTGCAGCATAATTAAATTTACTAACTTACCTTTTCAACAGCAAAAAAAAAACAATGCGTGTAGTCCCTATGCGCGGAAGAAGTGAAACTTAAAATGTTTCAAATTGTGATGAACATTTATTCAAATTCGTTGAATTTTTATAAATGTTCTACAATTTTTAAAATTTTGATTTTCATTGTTTTAAGTTACTAAGTTATATTTTCATAAAAATTAATAAAAAATTTTCAATTTTTTTTCTCTTTGTTTTGTTTTAGATAAAACTGTATTAAGCCCTTTTATTCTAAAAACAAAATTTTATGTTCGGATTCGATGCTTTATAAATGTCCCGATTTTTGGCCACTGAAATCTGGTCACCGTAGCTATAGGTCACGGTACAAAAGTTGTCAGATCCAAAAAGGCATATAAACCTAAATCGTTACATTTATATTCAGTTTTCGTAATATGTGCTTCCCTATATTAGCCAGTACTATTCTCATTACCAGCATAATGTTGCAGTTGACTCTATGAAAACTCCGTGTTGAAATAGCTAAACACTTTTTAAAATTATACTCCAGGTAATATTTATCAGACCTAAAAATTTGAATTTTGACAGCTGCTATGTACGTCCATATACACTAGCTTTGTTCCACACGCTTTCCGCGGAGCATAAAAGTAAGTTACTCTCTCACAAGTGTCAAAAATGTGTCAACACGTGCCCGAAGTGCCCAGAGCGTGAGGAACGCATAAAACCACATTTCGTGCCCGGAATCAACAAATGGGCTCTAAACAATGATTTTACGTGTAATAAAATTACCAAATAACTACATTTTCTGAAAATTCTGTGGTATTTTCCACTTTTGTGTTTTATAAAATTTGCTTTCGGATTTAAGCAACAACAGCTGTTATTTCAAATTGCCCTTTTGCACATTTGTGCCCGGAAAAAAAGGCCGGGCTGTTTCATGCACAAAGAAGAAGACATTTACGATCCAAAAGTGGAAGGTATTCGCTCTCTATTACCCATTTTTCTAGCGTGAGGAGAGCTTTCTGGGCTGTTTTGGGCACCCGCGGGTATCTGCGGGCTCGTGTGGAACAAACCTACTAATATATCGAAATTGTGTTAAATACTCGATTTGAAAGTTTGAGTGGCAGCACACAACGGGATTTTTTTTTCGTGAGCTCAGCTGTACATACCCTGTGGGGAAAATCTTTAGTTCTGAACTGGTGCGCTTCTAGTACATTTAGACCCAGTACTGGTTCGCGATAAATCTCTTTTGCATGCAAGCAACTGGCGAATTTAACATGGCGATGTCCTAGGAAGTGTCAATTGCCCCGCCACTGCATCCCTTTTTCGATAGTTCTGAACTAGTCCTAAATTCTATAGTTCCGAACCAGTTCTAAAATCGACAGACGAAAGAAAAAAGTATCATGATTTTTCAATCCTTTTGGTTCTTCCGTGTGTGCGATTTTAAGTTATTTTGGAAGAAATGTGTTTTCAATTTGAAATTAAATTTGTTTGAATGATTGTAAGAAATGTACGTTTACATACCCTTTAGCTGTAGCTGAGTTTGCAGAGGTGCCCGCTGTTATTTCTTAGATTCCAGACTGTCCCAAGATGTTAATATGTTAACACTAAGCTTTGTTTTGTATTACCAAACTATGAAATAGCATCTGCGAAGCACAGAATAGAAGCGTATTTGAACGAAAAAGCCGCCGAACACATATCTATGTAAAGTAAACAAGCCCCCCGCTGCATCCCTTATTCGATAGTTCCGAACCATTTCTAAATTCGTCACTTAAGATATAGATTTCTAGTGAAAAAAAACTGAAAAAATTAGTTTTTTAAAAGTTTTTCGCCGATTTTTGACTGGTGGGGATCTATCCTATCAGACTAATTCCTTTTTGGCGATAAAGGCCTAGTACGGAACTAGAAATTTGATTCACTAGTCCGCGGTTTCCCTACAATCATATGAAAAAAACTAAAAAACGCGAAATAGCCGACGTTAATTAAAGCTTTTATTCCTGCAGGGGTGTTTGAATTAGATGTATTTTGCGGTAAATTGGCACAAATGACTGCAAAAGAACAAAAGCAACAAATTTCATCGAGTGCAACTTATTTGACTTACGGCGTTGTTCATTTAGCGTTGACGACGTCCTTCATTTATCACCATGCGTTCTCGAATACAGAAACTCACGACTGCCGAAAAAAGTAAGTCGAACGCCAGTCGATTCGAGTACTTTCTCACCCCTTGTGACAAAGGCACTTGAAAATGATTTTCCACCCCATTTTTAAAGCTAACTTTTTCACAACGTCATTTCCGATTCGATACAAAGCCTTTTATTGTTTGTTTTTGTTTAGCATGCTACTTCCTGTTTACATGGCGGTTTTATTATACTTTCTCTACAATTTCATTGCACTTTGAGAGCCCTTGAATAGATTTGTTTCAATGTGATCCTTATGAGAAAATCGAAATTGTTTCCAACTTTTTCGCGATGCTTTTGAGTCCTCCACTCAAGTCTCGTTAATATGTTAACATTTCAATTTATAGGGTAACAATACTAACACATTTTGAAGTACGGTATGTCTGAATGTATTGTATACATGTGTATGTATGTATTACGAGTATAATTGATTCCTCACGAAGGAAATAAGGGCACACATTTGGATTTCTGGGAAGCTTTTATGTTCGTAACGAACCAATTACTTACTCACATTCATACATGCATACGTATCGAGCCCTAACCGCCAAAATAACGTAAGCGACATTTTTTTCAAAATTTTCTTTTTATGCAGAAATGCATCTAGATGGTCTAGGAATATTTCTGCATCAAAAAGAAAATTTTGAAAAAAATGTCGCTTACGTTACTTTTGGCGGTTAGGGCTCGATATGTATGTGCATATACATACATATGTGTACACAAATACTTATATGCAATTCAAACATAACTATGTACATACATACATATCGTCGCCTGGGTAAAAGATTGTCGTATGTTACGCACGTACGTATGACGCTTACGACAATCTTTTACCCAGGCGACGATATGTATTGCCATCGCCAGGCAATTTTTGTAAAGTTTTAAATGATATGTTAATTTGTGATTGCGATTACTATGTACAAGCCCTGCGTCAATATTAAAAAAAAAACCCCAACACGACTTAAAATATATAAAATTCTTCTTCCGTTCGGTACTTTTTGTATGGAAAAAAGTTGTATGCAATGTTTTTTAGAAATGTCCAAATTTATACAATTCTACAACAAAAGCAGGAACGAGGGGGTGCATGTCTCCTTACAATTACATAAGTAATGTATGTATCTTAGACAAGAGAGAGGGAGTCGAAACTCGATCCTTTGTGGTTGTACAAAGAAATTAATGACCCGGATGATGCTATTTGCACATTAAAATGTTTCTTGTTTACCCTTTTAGCGCAAATTTGCTGTGGAATCCGCCTATCACGTGTCAAATATAAAAAAGTGGTGGGCCTTGTTTTCCCATAAATGTTTATATATCGTACATACATGTACGTCGTTAAGATAATAAATTTAGCTTTTCAATTTGTCCCGCAGTAATACAGTTGCAATATAAAAACTTCTATGCGCACTTCCGAAGTCTATAAATCCGTCAATAATTGGGCTATTACGAAATAAAATGAGCGGTTACTTGCGAAAAATTGAATACTTATAGAATAAAAAAGTTCTTAAATCACGGTAAACTATGCGACTTTCGCCCTGGAAATTGGCTTAACTACTTATGCACCCCCACATGTGCTTATAAAAAATGTTTGCAGACAATTGTTGTAGAAAATAGCCGCGTTTCATATCCATACTACACTTATTTACGGATGTAAGCATGTACATATGTACACTAGACTGCACCACCGAAAAAAGTAGCGGTTTTTCCGTCGGGATTACAAAGTTTATTATATTCTAATAGGTACACCAAAATATTTCGCAAAAATATTAAGATTTAAGCGAGCAGCACCGTTTTGTAAATATGGAACTCCAAAAATGGAATTTTTATAAATAAAAATAGTTTCTTAAAGAACTTTTTGTAAAAGGTCCCCTCAGATGACAAAAGAGATTAGGCTTAAAAAATCTGCATAAAAATATTTAAATATCTTTTCAACGGAATCGTAAGAATGAGATTTTTGATGCTGTTTTTTTATTTTATTTTTTTTTCAAAGATTGATTTACGAAAAACTTGAATATTTGGGCCAAAACTATTCTGATTTAGACTTGTGGTATGTCGGTAGAAAGGTATTTTGCCACTATTTTTATTTATGTGCAAAAAAAAAGACATTCGTGCCTCAATTATTTTTTTCAAATACCAACACATCTTAATTCAACTTTGAGTGATGTTCGTTCATTATACCTGTCTGTTTCATCCTTTGAATGAGTTTATTAGCAAAGAAATAAAAAGTGTGAGAAAATACCTTTCCAGTGATACCTCACAAGTCTAAATCGGAAGAGTTTAGGTTCAGTTATTCAAGTCTTTCTTATACCATTCTTTGAATTAAAAACTGCATCAAAAATCTCATTATTACGATTCCGTTTAAAGTTTTTTTTTTTTTAATTTTTTTAAATATTTTTATGCAAATTTGTTAAGCTTAAACCACTTTGTCATTTGAGGGGATTTTTTCAAAAAACATGTTTAAGAAACTTTTTTTTTCCATTTTTGGAGGTATTTTCAAATCGGTCCAGCTCACGTTAATCTTAGTATTTTTCCGAAATATTTTGGTGGACGTCTTAAAATATAATAGATTTTATAATTCCAATGGAAAAATAGTACCGATTTTTGTTGTATGGCGAGTGATGCAGTCTAATATACATATGTACATATGTGTGTATGTTTGTATGCATGTTGCATTAGGCTTTCTTTTGTCACATAATCCGTTTTTTTACTCCCCACCCAAGTTCATATAAAAGCACCCATCATCTTGTGCGCTCGAATTTTAGTCCAATTTGACACACATCGCTTCCACCCAACAACTTTATTTGTGGCTTTATTATGGGTTCATAAGATATTGCACAGCACGTCCGTAAATACATAAATTGATTTCTGAGGGTCACGGTGGGTTCTTTTATATTTTGTTCTGTGCTTTCATAATTTGCAAACTTTGTATATAAAATGTTAAGAAGGGTTAAATAAGTAAATCCCAGCTTCTGAATCACAAACCAAAATTTACATAATTTTTAATACTTTGTATGTCATATGTATGTACATGTGGGCGTAACATACTAAGTCCAGCTTTTCAAAATTTGCAAGAGACAAGAAAATTCCCAAAAGTACGAAAAAAAGCAACCGGCGTAGAATGCGAATGAATGTTTAATTTAGTCACAGGAAGAATACATATATTTTGATAGCTTAGATTTAGAGATTGCTAAATATTTATGTCGAGATACCAAAATAACTTTCAACAACAAAATAATGGAGGTGGAGAATTTAGTTACGGTAGAAATAGGGTTGCCAACCATACTATATATAATATAATATAAAGCGGTATATATATTATGAATATGAAATGGCGGATGAGAGAAACAAGACGACAAGAGGTGCAAAAATATCGATGGCACCATCGACAGTCCAGCAGACATACATGTGTATGATGCAGTTTTTATTTCTTGTTTTAATTTTATTTCTCTTATATGTGCATACACACATAAAAGTTGAAATAAAAATTTGGTTGCTGCTTTAAAAGACCACTTGCTCTAGTAAAAGATTAACACGAATTAACTTATACCAACACTTTCAATACTATCTACTCATCACTATTTAATAAGAGAGATTTACAGCCCTATTCGCGTGTTGTCACAGTCGTCAATTGTCATTATCGTGTCATCAACTGTTGTCATAGGTATGCACAGTCAATAATGACAAGCGAAGAGCTCGTTGTATTCGCCAATTGCGACGAAAGTTCCTCTATAGTGAAACGGCTGTTCTTTGTTTACATTTTAATTGTTCTTTTTGACCGCCACTGCAACGCGCGGGATTTCTTTTAAATAAAATACACCAAAGCAATGGATTACGATACGCCGGAAAAGTGAGTAATTTTATAATAGGAAAATTTATTTCATTTTGTTATGAATTCGTGTAGTAACAGGCGTGGAAAATATGAATGCACCACCCAAGAGCAGCTGCAGTTTTGTGAAGACCACCCCGAACTGCAAACGTGTAAGAACTGTCCAAAAAAACTGTTGTCTCGGAGTTCGCTCAGAAGTCTTCTCCTTTGTATAATTTCTTCCTGCACCACAATAGCCGCGTACATAATAATTATTTCCTCTATGAATAATATTCTGCAATGGATATTATTATGATATGCATAAGCAAATTAAATGGGTTCACAGTTTTCATTTAGTAAAATTTTGCAACTCTTTTCTTCAAAATGAATAAAATTGAAAATATTAACATATGTTTTAGCGTTGTCACGTACTCAATAGGTCATCACAAAAATAATAGCAATTGTCACCACTTGAGCTTTCAAATTGCCCGCTGCATACCTAAACGTGACAATTGATTATAAACATGACAATAGTTGTAGCGGTGAGTTTTGTCATTTTTTGTTTTGTCAGAAGAAAACAGTTTCTGTATATTGAACCAAACCTCTATATCCCTAGGTTATTCGACGCGCTGAAAGCGAATCCGATGTCTGTTAGTCCGTTAATCTCCAATAATGACAAAAAATGTATTCAATGCAAAAAAAAGCGTTTGTTGTCGCTAAATGCGAATATGGAGGTCCCCTGATTCTTCAAGGTCATCTAGATGCCATGCTATGATCATACCAAGGTCAACTTCAAAAGAATTGTATTGATTTATCAGGTTTATTCAATGAATTTTTCCCTACTTGATCTTCAAATGACCTCGAACCTGGCGCGATGGAGGCTAACAGACCTCGGATTCGTATTCAGGGCGTCGAATGGAATAGGGATATAGAGGTTTGGTTCAATATGCAGAAACTTTTTTTTTGTTAGCCTGTGTAATAGTAGGTAAATAAAAACCATTATCTACTTGTTAGATAAAAATGATTTCTTAATCTAAAAGTATAATTTACTCGCTGAATGCCATATATATATATGACAGATGATATCTCTAAAACCTCAAAATATCAAATTCATAATATTTTTACTTCTAACTTAACTGTTAAATAATTAAAAAAAAAACGTGTCCAGTGGGTAACAAGGGTATAAAAACGTAATTTTCGAACGTATTTTTAAATAAAGCTATACATAAATATAATAAAATTGCAACAGGCCGAAGTCTGTAGGTACATTGTAGATATTAAAGAAAAATTAGAATATAATATTTTCTCTCTGTCTGTCTGTATATTTGTACGCGCATCACTCGAAAACGAATGCATTCAATCTAACTTAAAATATGGGAAACAAATAATTAGAGAGCTGCCACCTGTTTGAAAATTGCAGTTTAAATAAATTGAGATATCTTAAGCTGCGACTCCAATTTACCAAATCGTCTCGATCCCAAAACTCACTTAGTATGAAATTTAGCTGTCTCAACGTCAGTTCTTTGTGCTTGCTGTCCATCTTTGGAACTCTCTGCCACTTAAAATTAAAATAATCAAGAGTACACCGCGCTTTAGGGCTGAACTACTACATTACTTGGCCAAGTAATATGCATATCCTTCTTTCTACCGTTTTGCTTCTCCGCTATTCTTTTATACCTTCGCAATTTCATAACCCTGCATAACTTACATCCTACTATCCCACTGAGTCCCTTTCAAACCCCTCTTACATTAACTACGTACTTATCCTATATTATTATTATTATGGTTAATATTTTTTAAGTCCAAACACCGTAAATAACTCATGGTTGTGTGTTTGCTAAATAAATAAATAAATAAATAAGATAAAGTAAATATTGCAATTTAGGTACCAAATTAAGGAGGTTTAGGAAAGTTTACTGTTTAAGGAGTGTTGTCACCTGTTTGAAAAATTGTATCCCATTTTTAAAAAGTTAAAGTTAAGTTAACTGCGAAAAAAGGCGTATAACAAAAACTTCAGCGAAGAAAGACTCTTGACATAGTTGACGGCGAAGAAGGATGCGTTAAAATATTTGACGGCGACGAAGGACGCGTAAACTTATTTTCGCGGTCAACTATGTTTGCGTAACAGTCCATGGCCAAGTATAAATCTCTGATTACGCGCCTTTCTTCGCCGAAGTTTTTCTTAGCGCCTTTTTTCGTAAATTTTTTTTATGTTTCTTTTTTCGCCGTCGATACACTAGCGCACCCTTATTCGTGTTTAGTGACGATATGTAGTATGCATTGGATTTGACCCCTTACGATGAAAGGATTGCGTGCAATTTAGGATTTAAGTTTTCAACTAATATGAAACGTACCTTTTATGTCAAGTTCTATATGTGCACATTTAACGATTTTGTGCTTAAAATGTATTTTTTTTAGAATTTGAATTCTTATTATTTATTTTTACAAAATTAAAAAATTACACTAGCGAGTATTGTGGCTTATTTGTATTTTCGAAGTGTCAGCTACTGGTGCTAATAATTTTCAAATTTTTTATTATTTTTATAATTCTCTGGAATCATGATATGGATTGTCAGATTGTGAAAATCCACACACGAGTCGAATATATGTATGTATACTGAATTGATTAGTTTTCGGCATGAACGCCTTTTTAACAAGGGCAATTAGTTTGATAGATTATAATTGAAATAATAATAAGTTATTGATGTAATACTTGTCGGCATGATTGTAGTATGGTGAACTTCGAATTTAAGATGAAAGATCTATTTTTGTATAAGAATTCAATGTAAAGTTAGTGTAGCCAATGTAACCAATGTCAATGACACTTCATTTGAAACATGCTCCTAAATTTTTTCTAAAATACAAAACAATGAATCTTACACAGAGAAAAAAATGACTTCTAATAACTACAAGATTGTCTCTATGATTTAATTCTAGACGACCGAGTGTGTGCAGGGAAAAAAGTGAAATTATAGAAAACCTCTTGTAGGTTAAAAACTAACATCTACATAAACTCTTTCGTTTTTCATCAGAATCGTTAACGGTTGAGAAAGCATCTTGAAGGTTTACAACAAAAGATAATATTTCCTTCTCCAACGGCGGTTTCACACGGGTTTTTGTCAAGACTGGGCCAAAGCCCAATATTTTTTTATCACACGACTGGACTACCAAGTTACATCAAATTTTATGTTGCTAATATGTTTTCTAAAAGTGAAGCTGATCATAAATATAATCCCTGCACCATCTATCGGAAGACAAACACACTGATCCTTCTAAAAGCTTTTGCACAAAACATCAATCATTCTATCCGATTTTAAAATCTGGGAGAAAATGGTTCCCAATAGAATGATTCTTGCGAATTTATATGAATATAAATGTAGGTGTATGAAATTCCATTACCTTCTTATAATAAGTGGTTCCAGAGATGACCGATATGAGAATTTCAGTTTGTATGGGCGGTGCCACACCCTCCTTTTCAAAATCTACCTCTCTTCGCCGTAAGTACGGAATTGACAACATACGTCATCTTTCACACAGTTTGTTTTTAGAGCATAGTGAACTATATTTTGACCCGACTTCCAAAAAAGGAGGAGGTTATCAGTTCGTCGGAATATTTTTTTTTTTTTATGTATGTTACCGCATAACTTTGCACCACGTTTACCGATTTCAATAATTATTTTTGCATCCGATCATTGAATCACGAAATATATAGATATATATATTTTTTTAAGTCGGTTTTTTTTTGCTAAAAATTACTTGTTGCTATTACCAATCAAAATTCGAAAAAGCGGATTTTCGGCCCACGCTAATGTACAGTGACCCAAATATGAATTGGGACGCAAAAGTTTAGCAAATTTTCGCAATTTTTCTTTTGTTTATTTAATGTGTACTAATTTTTTAAGAAAGTATAGCTCTTTACCTAACAAAAATATATGGAAAAAAATTTATTAAACCGTTAACCAAAAAAAAAAATGCCAAAAATCCTAAAGATTCTGATTAAGAAGTTTCAAACATTGGCTAAACTTTGCGGAATTTATATGTTTTTTGTTAAGTAATCAGCTCTACTTTTATAAAAAATATTAAACATTAAATAAATTTAAGAAAAATGTTCAAAACTTGCTAAAATGTCGCATTCCAATTTATATTTGGGTCACTATGCCTTTTTTAACGAAGTTTTAAAACAAAAAGTTGACTGAGCTGAATACGTCATTATTACGAAAAACCAATACATACTAAGTGTATATTGGTCAATAAATTAATTACCACTTAAGCTACATTTAATTTTGAATAAAAAGACACACAAATTATCTAAGCTTACAAGATTCCAATAAACTTGTGAAAATTCATTTGAATATTTAAGATAAACGAGCGATTAGGAGAATTTTGGAAATAATTTGTAAATAATCTTAGCAGTTGTTCAGCATCAAACCAGTGATCGGACTGCACAAATTATTCTGTAGTAGAATCCATGATAAAAACACAGTAAGGTAGAACCGATCTCTCATCATATAAATCATATTAAATTTAAAATAATATAAGTAATTTTTAAGCAAACAAGTGATTTTTAAGCAAAAAACAAAACCGACCTCAATTCTTGTATAAAAATTTAGGAGTACCGTTATTTTTTCATCATCCAATGATGGGATCTAAACCAGATTAGTATGGGACCACCTCTGAGACACTACCTTTTCGATGCAAGAAGAATTATCGAAATCGGTTGACGTGGTCCAAAGTTATGCGGCAACATACATAAAAAAAATATTCCGACGAACTGATAACCTCTTCCTTTTTTGGAAGTTGGTTAAAAAAGGAAAGCTGGAAGCAATCCGCAAACCTATCAAAGTAATATGTTCGACAAATTTCTGTATAATAATTTTTTTGCATCGGAAAGGTAGTGTCTCAGAGGTGGTCCCATACTAATCTGGTTTAAATGCGATCATTGGATCATGAAATATATATATATGTATATATATATTTATTTAAGTCGTTTTTTTTTTGCTAAAAATTACTTGTATCATATCACAATGTAGTGAACAAAGGTGGCGCATTCCGCAAACCGCAACTTTGGTTTCGCCAATTTCCACAAACCTCAAGTAAAAGAAAGCAACTCCGAAGAAACTTTTTTTTCAACACTTTATTTATTAAGAAATCGAACTGTTTGACAGTTTCCTTTATCCTCCCATTCGGCTTTGCTTACTTTTACTTGAGGAATCTCATCGCCGCCGGGAATGCGCAATTCGTCTTCCATCATTCTTGTTATCGCAAAGTGTTTAAATTTGCACCATTTTTCGCTCTTAAAAGAAAAAAAATTAAGAAATTTATGTCGAGCAAAAATAAAACTACTCAAAAACGCGAATATGTGGTAGATTTTAGACCTTGCGCGGTAGATGTGGTAGATGCTCAAAAAAGTGGTAGATCTACCACATTGTGGTAGAAGTCCGATCACTGCTTCCACCTGAAATTACCATGCGATACACAAAATAGGTATTTGAATATCAAAAAAAAAAAACATTTACTTGTGTATACGGTCAGAGGAGATACATATACTCTTTAATTTATGTTTGAGCTCATAAAATGTTAAAAGCGCCGCAGACAGCTCGACTAGTCGATAGATGGTTGAAAAGTGTTAAGTGCCCTCAACGAATTTAAGGCGTCATTTGTATTTGTTTTAAAAGCAATTAAAGCCAATTTCAACATAAACAGACGATACCCTTTTTGTTTTTGATACACATGTATTTACATACATACATATGCATGCATATATATACATACGTATTTAGGTATTTATGCATATTATATCTTTAGCGTCGCGTCGCGTCAGCCACTCGTGCTTTTGTTGGATGGAACCTGTTGGAGAACATTAAATTTAATACCAAGCGACGTTTTGTGTTGGTTTGCGGCTGAATAAAAGCAAATAAGCTATGTGCAGACTATCAATTTCTATCACACGTAATCATTTAAATAAGCATTGAGGACAGTCAACTAATTGAGTTAACAATTCATTACTAACGAACAACTTTTAGGATGTGCAATTCTATAAACGACATTATGTGCGAATTTTATTTGTTTTCGCAGCCACCTCTCGCCCCCATAATCAGCGTATGTATGTATGTATATGTAAGTGAGTCGTTAAATGAATTCCATAAATCGTGACAAAATACACATTTGCGAATTAGACCAACTTCAACCATTTTGAAAACTATGTGCCATACATTTGTAGGCATATACCCGTACGTACGTATGTATGTATGTATGTAAGTAGCATGTAGAATATGAAATGCTAATTTAATAGTGTTTACATTGATTAGGCCGGTTGTGGAAAAAAATTTGTGGTGGAATGGTGGCAAATGATTTCAAACGACGGGGAGTCAATCCAAACCTTTTATTTCGTACTCGTTCTACTCGTAAACATACATAAATATGTATACATTATAAATGGGTATGTATGTATGTATGTATGCCTATGGAACACAATCACTGCTAGTGAACGAAGCAGCTCATGTGTTAAATAAAGCGCTTTTGGCAAAAAGGCATAAAAGGTGTTGAAGCTGAAGTAATGCTGCGCGATTTGCATTAAGGCCCTGAAAATCAATGAGTGCAGTGAAACGTATTTCTGCCTACATAGTCCCTGAAATGCACATGCGAACGATCCCTTCATAGCCAAAACAAATCGTAACGGAAGCCCGCTGAGCTGGCTAGCGGTTGCTAATAGTTCAAATGTGCACAAATGTTAAAAAAATGTATTTTAACGTTCATCTAATGCTTGCTGGTAATTCAAAGCAAACAGTTGTTGTATCTAATTACGATCTCTAAAGCCGTCGAGTGCTCTGGCACGCTTTGACTGCTGAGATATTGGCTCAGCGGTAGTTATAAGTGAAGCTACTACATATGTATGTATGTACATACTTATGTACCCAGATGGAAAAGTAGATAGTAATGCATTACATGCGTGATAAGTAGTGTAATGTATTACTTATGACTTCTCGATTCTATTACTGTTAACTATGTAATCAGCATTCTAATGTTTCCAAAAAATCCCAACAAATTCCAACAGGTCTATTCTGCGCTGGTAATAAAAAGTTTGTAACCGGTAAATAAAGTTTCTGTCAATTTCTAAACCCTTTTCGCATTCTGTGTACTCTTGTAACCGGTAAATTTTGTTACCATCTCATAAGCTGGTAACAAATTATTGCCCCCTGAAAATATGCAATGCCAGGATTTTGACAATTCTTCATAGCTGAATGCTGAATATTTTAACTGCATTACCAACGTACCTAGAATCGCGGTGACAAGAACTGGTAACATTTTTTGGTAATACAATTTTCCGGTTACAAAATCTTCGGTAACGTGCAGAATAGACCTGTAAATCACATTCATTCCGGCATTACTGGTAATGCAAAAATGAATGCCCCACTTTTTCTAGGACATTGTCGTAGGGAAAATGTGCATTTTCGAATGTGAAAAGGGCTGTTTTACTGATTATTTTTTCGATAACTATCCATTACATTTTCCTACAGGGTATGTACAATGTACATACATACAAACATGTTTTTGACGACTGCTCAGTGGGGGGAATATGTGGATAGGGTGAAACTGTTTAATGCACATACTTGCATATGTGTTCATTTAAATCTAATTACATCAATGCCTTCGCTAATTTGTCAATTGCCTACTTGGAGTTTGTCTAATATGAAAAATAAAATAACAATTCACACAAATTGATCAAGGATACGTTGAACACATTAATGTAAATGTAAATGCACAAGTGTACATTTTAAAGAAATTTCCACAATGCAAGTATGTAGTAGGTAAGGGATGATGTAATTATTATCACATTTCAAACCAAAACAATTGTAGCATTACGAGAATACCCGGGAGTAGAATTCCTGAAAACGTTGCGGTGTTGTAACTTATGCACCGAAAACTTCAAGCAACGTTCACAGAAATGAAACGTTTTGAAGTACATAGAGTAAGTTAGGGTACTGTGATATGGGTATACGTTTTTCGACTATTACTAAAAAAAATTTTAAGGTAAGTCTTCATTTAACCATGCAATTTAATTAATTGATGCATTGTGCAGAATATTATAAAATCATGTTCCCTTATAACAAGCATTTCGGAAGATATTTCATTAAAATCACAAAAAAAGTCAAAAAAGTCGGTTTTTCAAAATTGGGGGGTAATGCGTAATACCCCACCGGGCAAAGTAATATACCATATCACATTACAAATAAGCTTCCTTAACCTTCAGAAGACACACTGGGGTGTAAGACACCCCAGTGCAAAGCCTATTTTTGATAAACTTTTTCGTTATGTCAATAAAAGCTAACCATGCAATTATATGATCTTGTACCTTTGAAAAGTTCAATAAGACATTTCATTTTAAATTTATTTTATCTAAATATTTCCAGCGTAATATATGCAAAAAAAGCTTAAGCTGTGTGTTTTAAAAGCAACATTTCAATTGGGGTGCAATTTACCCCAGTGTGTCGTTCACGTCAAATAAAAAAGGTGTGTCCTCCGAAGGTTAAAGAAACATTTTTTTAAATATTTAAGTTAATTAAAAAAATCGTAAAACTTTCTAGATACTCCATATGTTAAGAAAAAAATTTATATTTATTTTTTTTTTTAAAGAATTCACAAAGAATAAACCAAACAAAATACAGTCACATACGCAAATAGGAGTACAAAAATTCAATGAATTATATGGGTTTATTCACAAGATTCGCAAATAAATATTGCTTGACGTTTAGGCAAACATTTGCTATGCGCCCATACTAAGTTGCATTGCAAGCGTTTTGGCTTCCTCGTCCGCCTCATGGAGGTGGAGTTTCTACCCAACATTGCTCATCTGAACTGGGTAGAAGCAAACTTTTTCCCGAATCGCTTCAGAGCTTTAGCCTTTGTACTTTCACCATTTTAGCGGGTTTCTGTGCCTCTTTTACGCTTTGTCTCTTTTTACGCTTTTCAATATTTTTGATGCTTTCCTCCAAAGATGCTTTATATGATGATGTTGTTAGTACTGTTGAATTTTAACCCATTAATTGCTATTTGGGCCGTTTGAACTTTAACGTAAGCTTTTCCAAATAGTCCTACGACATCGAATTGTGTCACTTTTCGGCCTTGTTCTCGCATGAACCTTCTTATCTCATCATTGTAGAAGGGTTTTAAGAGGACCCATAAGGGCTTTATCTAAGGATTGCATTTTGTGTGTACAATGCGGCAGCAAGGATAAAATAATAACGCCATTTTCATAGGCTTTATCCAGAACTTCGATATTTTTGGAAATTCTTTTCACAAATTAGTATTCTTTTCAGGATGTTATCAACGGTTTTTGGTAAATGTGTGCCTCTACACTAAACCTAATTTTACAAACTTTAATTTATTTTGCTCCTCTCGCACAACAACGAAAACGGCTTTCATTTTATGTAGTTATATAGATAATTAGATACCATTGGGAAAAAATTTCACTTGCAGTAATTTCTACGTGGTAAGTGCTCCTCTCTAAAGAAATTTCGCTGTACTGTATAAATAATATCGGTGGAGAATTGGGGAATACTGAAATCTTAAGTGAAAATGAAGTGTTTTATGAAGACTAACTGCCTTATGAACCTCTCCTCTAGGCATATTTGCCAGAAATCTAGTATTTTTTTTTTTTAATTTACGAATGCCGATAATGCCATAATTAATGGTTACATGGGCGTCGCCGCCCAGGGGCAGGGGGGGCTTAAAAATTGTCTTAACTTCTTCCCAGCGTATCTATTAAAATGCCATTCTCAAAAATTTCATGCATTGCTATGCCATGTCATTCCATCTCAAACATACTGTTATAGCATGTCATTGTTTCTTAGCTCAGCTGTTGTGTGCTGTTGTGTTTCCGCAGCATATTTTTAATGCTGTTTAATCCTGCCTTGTATGAAAATGTACATAGTAGGGGTGGGCCAGGCCGAGGCCGAAAAGAGCCACAAAAAAGAACAAGAAAAACAAAAATTGTATTTTTAAATAAAATTATTATTAGAAATGAAAAACATTAATTTTATTATTACTCTATTGTACGTAAGATAGATATAAAAGAAAATTCAAAAGATCCTTTTGGCGAGATTTTCAAAATCTGATTTTAGGCCAGTTAAAGCCGTTCGTAACAATTCTGTTAAACGTTGGATAGTCAATAGACACGTTCGTTTAAAATCTCCAGTAAAAAATGTCCAACAGCGAAATTCCGGCGAAATATAATCTGTTCTCTCACAAGAGAAAAATATCCAAAATAGTACGCGAACAGAAAATGTGCATAAACTTGCAAATTAGACGAACAGCTGATAGAAATTTTGTTTACATTAACAGGTCTCTTCTGCACGTTACCGAAGATTTTGTGACCGAAAAATTTTATTACCAAAAAATGTTACCACTTCTTGTCACCGCGATTCTAGGTACGTTGGTGATGCAGTGAAAATATTCAGCAACTCAGTTATGAAAATTTGTGGAAATTTCTGTATTGCATATTTCACGGGGCAATATTTTGTTACCAGCTTATGAGATGGTAACCAAATTTACCGGTTACAAGAGAGCACAGAATGCGAAAAAGGTTTAAAAATTGACAGACACTTTAATTACCGGTTACAGAATTTATGTTACCAGCGCAGAATAGACCTGTAAAAAGTATGAAATTGAAAACGTAAGAAAATAAATCCTGAATTCTTATCCTGACTCAGCTCACTGACTAAACGAATAATTACTTATTTCTTACAAGTTTAATTAGTCGCATTTGACTATTTCTACTTCCAACGTTTGCCCACCGTTGGTATATAGATTTTTAATTAGATAATTGTTTAATAAATTTTACTATAGTAGAAGCTTGCAAAATCTGGAAAATCTCTACCCGTATATACAATGTAAATAATAATGCTGAATATGTTGCATGTGTTCCTTTTGTTGACGTGCATAAATTTGATGCATGATTTGATTTGAATTTATTCGGCAATGTCTTCATATATCACTTTCAAACATGTATAAGCGACATGATATAAACTGGCACTTGCATGATGTGTTACATGTCGCTATGTTTTGTATTTCAGACATTTATTATCTATATATAATTGCCCAGTTATACGACTTAGTTAGGCCGATCTGTTGCAGCCACAGAATTGAGCTATATATCAAACTAAAGTGCAAGCTGCAGTTGCAGTTGACCGTGTTTGTCAAAAAAGTAAAAAGCGGCAGAAAAGTCGATAGTGAGTAATATAATCTATTGAAAAATATTAACCATATTTCCGTGGAATTGAGATTCGGAAAAGTTATTAGGTATTACTCATAGTTTTAAAATATATTTCACGAAAGCAAAATATAAAAATAGCTGATATCCCTTTCTTTTTTTAACACCTAGGATATCACTGACCATTAAAAACGACCCTGAATGACCGCAAAGCTCAAAGCATTACACGTTTTTGTTTGTGATTTTTAAAATGAACGATCCAAAATTAGCCGGTATACATATTTACAATTTTTTAGAACCAGTGGTTGAATTTTTGTACTGAAAGAGTTAACCCTAAAAGTATAATCTACGTCTGCGAGGCGTATACCGAATGGGCCCTTTTTTAATTTTAACACAAAATTTACCCTTAATTTTGTTGTTTTAAATAAATGTGGTTATAGTTTTTATTAATACAACTATGTTGTATTATTAGTCAAACTCACAACTTCAATATTCTTTAAAAAATAAGGCAGAACTAAGTATATTTTAGCTCACAGGTTATCGTAAGTCTCTACGGCGTATGTTAAGGCGTTACGTTACTCCCAAATAGATTAGGCTTCTAGGGTTAAGAAAGCTTTAGTTTGAAAGTGTGATATAAAATGCTTTTCACCATAAACGGCGCCAATTTTCAATGATTATTGCGTTTCAGATTAAGACTAATACCAGATATTGTGAAAGGCTGGACTATACCTTATAGATGCCGGTTTTTTCATGGCCCACTGCACGAAGCTTAGAGTAGAGTAATGTCTTTTAAGAACTTAAAAATTATCCTGGGTTATCAGGTGTCTAGCAATACAAAATTAATTGTTGTCTTTCACGAAGTTCTTTATTTAAATTTTGAGGTAAGTGCTCACCCGTATTTCGAGGTTAATACTAGTTTTAATAGATTGTTAGTTTAATTTCCTATAAAATTTACATTTAGGTTTAAGCATTTTAAGAATACATCGAAAATTTTTTTTAGACAATCAATGTGAAATAATTGCAGAAACGATTAACCATTTTGCTGAGCAACCGAGACGTCTGCTGTTTAAATAATTTTTGTAAAACAAATTGGCAAGTACATATCGTCCCCCGCATGCCAAAAACATGAATGTGTAAAGATGAAAGTTTTGGGATTTTTTTATATGTTGCTACTGTCGAAAGCGCTACGATTAATTCGCATGGAGTGTTAAAAAAGCACCTGTCTGCCGTCGAGTTAGCTCGAATATTTTATGCTTCAGTCGAGAAATGTAATTTTGAAATTTTCACATTACTACTATTACTACGACTTAAAATTTATAAAAACAATGATTTATAAAAATATAATTCATTTACAAACACATTTCTATCATACTTGGGCGTACAACATTTTTTATTAGTCGGCAGTTTTACGCCGACTCCGAACGGCGCACAGTGTATTATTTCCACATTCTAGAAAATATTAATTACATTATTTTATGTCGCCAAATTTCAAAACAACGTCAACAATGTTTTTAGAAATGCCTGCTAAAGACGAAACAATAACAATTACAAAATATAAACCAAAGTGTAGGGCGGGACGGGATTCGATTTGGAAGATTACCGAGCGCAGTATTATCTAATATTGTATACTTGAAACTGAATCTCAATGTTTAATTTGTTGGCGTTATGTGATTTATGCAACAATTGCTAAAATACTATTTTGGTCTTATTTTT
Organism: Rhagoletis pomonella; assembly: GCF_013731165.1. Classification (NCBI taxonomy): domain Eukaryota; kingdom Metazoa; phylum Arthropoda; class Insecta; order Diptera; family Tephritidae; genus Rhagoletis; species Rhagoletis pomonella. The sequence continues at coordinate 347,681 of NW_023458556.1, forward strand.
TTAGGTATGTTCTTTTTAAATAATATACATTTTTGGGATTTTAGTAAACTAGGACTGAGTATTTCATGTTATAGTAAAACGATGTTAATTTAGATTTATTTTTAGCAATTTATTAATTTCATTAGACCCGCAAACTCGTTATCCGCCACTATTCGATAAAGTTTGTATCTCAGTTTATTTGCCACTCCTCTCAGACTTTAAACAACACAATTTTAGCTGCTGGAAAGTGCAGGTTTTAATGAAATTTTCATTTTTCAGGAATTTCATTTTCTTCGAGTAATTTATTTGAATTTCATCTCGGCCGAGACAAATTCTTGTATTTCCGCTTTGAATAGAGAAAGCCTAATTCATAACCTTTCCAATAGTATCCCACTTTTGTAAATAGAGCAAGAAATATTGAACTTATAACGGAATTTCGTTGACCCAACATGATTTTTTATCGATATTTTCCACGACCATAATTCAAAAAAAAAAATTTATTTTTAAGTCCATTTTTGTCAGTTTATAATTCATTGTTATAGGTAAGTTCTAAATATCAATTTTGGGCATTTTAGCCTTTGTAGTTAGTAAAATATTTCAGTTTTTGCCGTATTAAAAATTGCAGTTACATAATAGGGTGGCGTGGTGGTGGTAACTCTAAATGACCAATTTTTTGAAAAAATCTTCGCCTATCTTATAAGATACCTTGTGAAAAATTTCATTAATCTATCTTCATAATTTTCGATTTACAGAATTAAAAGCAGCTAGATGGGTCAACTCTTACACTGTGCGGCGATTGCATTTTTATGAGAAGCTGTTTTTCATGACAGAAATACACTCGCAGGTTTGCCATTGCCTGCTGATGTTTGTCGGACTCTGGGCTCGATCCCAATCCTTGCGGAAGGGTAGGGCGCATTTCTAACCACTACACTACAGCGGCCGTCTACAAAATTGAAATACCTCTATGTGAGGCGGGACGTTTAAATTTAATGAAAAAAATACAGGATGCCTTTAAAATACGGCCCAGTTGGCAACGCCAAGTACATACAAATTATACATACATACATACATATATACATAAGCATGCATAAATTCTTGAACTTGCCTGGGTGTTAAATTTATGTTTGCATTTTAGTTAAACTCGAATTCTATCGCTCAATTATGTCAAGATAAGACACAAGCCAGTATTGGTCCGTGCCGTGCCGCATATTCCTATTCGACTGCTTTCGAAAGCAACACACCGAAGGTACAAGTCTAAATTGCTGTAGGCTATCATCATATGGACTGATTTGGTAAGTGAAATAAGCGGATGGCGTTAAAATCGTCTTAAAATAAATGCCACGCGTATTAAATATGCGCCGGTGCCTTTATTCTATAGTTCTTTCACCTTTAATTTTTTGTTGGCTTGAAAGCCAGTGTCCCTTTTCCAAGACTCAATTTATCGATGTTGCTCTTTGAATTTGTTTTAAAATTTATTACCAAAATTATCGACTAAACGGTGCAGGCGAGAACAACGCATAAACAGGGTATATGTATGTACATGTGTATGTATGTATGTAGTGCGTCCATTGTATGAGCAAGTTTTAACAGCCCCGAGAGCGAATTGACTAGGCCAGCTGAGTGGGAAGGCGTACGATAACGAGGCTTATGTGTTAACCACGCTTCAATCATTTAATGTGGGCCAACCACTAACCAAGCATCTCCCTGCGCGAGTGCGCGTTCAAAAATTAAGGGACACTTAAAACAGCATCCAGCTTGCATAAAATACAAACCTTTTAATTTGCTTGTAGTAAAAATTTGTTATCTCTTAAAATGGGCAATAAAAAACAAATAAACGAAAAATCAAATAACTGGCCGCCTATACTTGGTCATACAGGGTTTTCAATAAATGAACAGAAAACAGAAATGTTAATATATACACATATCTATACATATGTATATATACATATGTATTATGTACATACATTAGGTTGGTCCTTATTAAGAAAAGTGCCCAAGTTAACGATCTCAGCGTAAATATAAAATGACACTCAAAAATGCAGGATATTACCGATAATAATCTTAGCGGCTTATTACACTATTTCTATTAATTACATCAGTAATTCTCACAGAAAGCTCCTCCGATCGGTCTCTTTTCGGGCTTTTTTCCCGCCGATTTGCTTTTTGGCAATTGGAAGCTCAGCTTTCGTATAAGCTACTTTTTTCAGCCCTTTTTTCAAGATACCTCTTTATGCCCACTGACCTTTTTATGTGCCCCAACGGTCCATTATTTATTATCAGCGGGAGTTGGTTATGAGGCTGGTTGGCTCACGCCAGAGTACTCTTGAGGCGTACACGAGTGTTTGAAGCCTTCATAGAGACCAGGGTCGCTGGTAACTGCACACCCTTCGAAATATGCATGTATAAGGACGTCCGGGCCCTAACAACCTTAACCCTCTAACACCCACATTTTTGATGTTGCCCATAAAACTAGACACGCTTAAGAAATGCGAAACCAAAATATCCATCATCTTGAAATTTTTAATCATTGCGTTTTTTGACCTGTGCAATTAAAAAGTGCATCCCGCCTGTAGGCGGGCTTGGGTAGTTAGCCATAAAACAACATATGATAACCAGTGAAATTCAAATATTCTTTTATTGAACGTAAATTAATGCGAATAATAAAGGTACTAATATTTACGAATATGACGAGTTAAAAATCAAGACTTTTTTGTGGAATTACAAAGGTTCAAACGGAACTTTGTGCAGTACGCTTGAGTTTTGGAGTTGCACCCGGCAGTTGGCATCTTTTTTTTTTACCAGATCTGTCGGTGAATGCACACCATGCTCTACGTTGACATATCGAAAGACCATTGTCACTATCGAAGTCATCGTCGCCATCAGTTTCAAAGAGTCAATTAACTCATCAATGCGTCAATTTTAGCCTCCCACAAATCGTAATATTCTTTACGTAGTGACGTTTCTAACAAAAACAATGAAAAATAACATATTTTAAAACACAAAAAAAAAATTTTAACACTATGCTAAAACAACGATGCACAGAAAAATAAAACTGCACAAAAAAAATCACATGGCTGCCAAGGACTGCCTACAGAGTGGCCTCACAATTTTTATTTGAATATCGCTATTAAATGCACTTTTGAAAATCTGCTTCGTTACCAGTCGAAAAAGAAAATTCTTTTATATTCATTGATAATTTTTTCTACTCGCTGCGACAACAAACAATTCTTATTTTGATTTTAGAAAATACACTTTTTCGCGAATGCAGTATTCCCCGCTTAATTGTCCCCCATATAATTGATTTCCCCGCTTATTTGAATTACTTCATGGGTAAAAAAAATATTGCATAAAAAATCCATGTAAATTTTCCCGCATAATTAAACCCGGTCAATTGGTTTCCCCCGTATAATTGGTTAAAAACGTGTGGCATTGAAAAGAGATATACCTTCATCTTTGCTCGGTTAATTGTTCCTTACGATTATATAATTTTTTATAACAATTATCTCTAAAAATGTGAGGACAAGTAAATATACTTACTTACGAACGAACAATAACACTGTGAGACAAATGGAAGGAGTCAGTGATCGGGAAGGGTTCAAACTACCGGGGAAAGTTATATCGGTAAAGAAGAAGTTATACGTGTCCCGGCGTTTCGCTGGGTCACGTCTAGGAATCGAGATATATCGATTTGAAGTTAGTAACTATCATATAGGGGAAATTGTCACCTTTGGTTGTCTCTTTTTTGACATAACTCGAGAACCACTAGTCCGATTTTGCTCAAGCAAATTTAAAAAAATTAAAAATTACAATTCCTTTCCACCAAAGGTGACAATTTCCCCTATATGATAGTTACTAACTTCAAATCGATATATCTCGATTCCTAGACGTGACCCAGCGAAACGCCGGGCCACGTATAACTTGTTTTTGACCGATATAACATTTCCCGTTGGTTTCATCTCATTCCGATTTTGACTGTCGCATAGTGTAATAAATACAAATTGTTTTTATTCCTTATATTTTTTTTTACCCGAGCGCACTTGTGCACAGGGGTATTATAATTTTGTTCACATAACGGTTGTTTGTAACAGGCAAAACGAATCGAGATAGATATAGACAAATGTATACTTAAATGATCAGAATGAAAAGAGAAATGGATTAAGCGGTAACTGTCTGTCCGTCCGTCTGTCCGTCCGTCTGTGCACACGATAACTCGAGTAAAAATTTAGATATCTCAACGAAACTTGGTACGTGCACTTCTTTCGGGCGTAGGCCGGATGGTATTGAAAATGGGCAAAATCGGACAATGACTACGGCTACCTCCCATATAACGGTAATTTTCAAAAATACGAAAACTGCGATATTTTACTAAATACTAAAGATAATTCACTCAAAATTGATATTTGCGATAATTTTTAGACGAAAAATAAGAATGTTATAAATTTGTGGAAAATAGGCGTAGCCACGCCCACATATGGTTACATGTATATATCTTGGTAACCGCTGCACCAATTTCTTCCGAACTTGGCACAGTTCTTAGGCTTGCTACCGCATACTAAATTGCCGAAAATTTTTAAAACAATTCTTTACCATGAAATATGTTTATGATAAAATTTTGGAAAATGGGCGTGGCACTGCCCACTTATGATCACATATATTTTATTTTATTTATTTTTATTTTATTTATTTATTTCAATACAACAACCATAGGTTATATTTCAGTATTGAATATTAAATTAAAATGATTACAAAACCAAACAATGTTTTAATCTTAAAGCTAAAAAAATTTATAAATTACAGAGATTACAATTTAAAATCCTACAATATTGAAGTTAAGAACTAAACAAAATGTGAAAGTAGAAGTTAGAAATTAGAGGTTTGAAATTAGGGATTGAGAATAGAAAATGGGTTAAAAATGGACAATGCATTGAGATTAACATATTAAAACATATGACTAGGGCAAACGGAAAATATGTTCTTTATTCACTCGTTGTATAATTTAAGTAATGTACTCTTGAAGTGCGATGTGACCCTGATGCTCCTGAGTTGAGCAGGTAGCTTGTTCCAAAGGCGAACCGAGTAAACGAAAAATTGACGCTCAGATATCATAGAGTTGTAATTTGTGTGCAAGAGCTGATGTGATCGTGACGATCGAGTAGTTTGAAAGCGGCTTTTAAGGAGTGGGTGTTCTTCCGTGACCATGATTTTATGAAGCAGCGTTAGACACTTAAGTTTCAACAGATTATCGAACGATATAGAGGATATTTTCAGAGCCCACGGAGAAATGTGGTCGTGACGTCTTTTACCATATATATATCGCGCTATGTTATTGTATATTCAGTTTCTTATTACACGTGCTATCACAGTTTGCATATAGTTCGCAACCATACAGTAGTGTTGGCAGCAAGTAGGATTTGGCTAAAAGCAATCTAGTTTTAACTGGTGTGAAGTATTGCGTAGTCCATAGTGATCTGAGCATACCATACACTTTGCCTATTGTACAGTAGATGTGATTATTCCACGTCAGCGTTCTATTAAATGTTACACCTAGGTTTCTGGCTGAATCAACGAAGGGTATCACTGTTCCGTTCAATATCACATTATCGTAATTACAGAGATCTAAGTATTTTTTGTAAATGGCTATGCACTGCGATTTTTTAGGATTTAAAACTAGGCCATTGTTGCTGGCCCATTCATTAACACGGGTTAAGTCGGAGTTTAAATCATGAATACACAAATTTATTGACACTACAGGACAGCTCACATATAGTTGCACATCATCAGCATAAACATGAATGTTGCAGTGCTTCAGTACTTTAGGGAGATCATCAACGTATAATACAAATAATAATGGACCGAGTATGGATCCCTGGGGAACCCCTTTGGACACGGTTAAATAATTGGATTCCTCGTTGCCCACACTTACTGCTTGAGTCCGTCCGAGAAGATAAGAGTTGACCAGGCTCACCGCTGAAGACGAAAAGTGGAATATATTTCTTAATTTTAAACATAGCAGTTGGTGATCGACCGTATCGAAAGCCTTGGAGTGGTCAAGAAGAGTTAGAAGAGTTACGTAATTATTGTCCATATTAACTCTAATATCATCTGAAACAGTTAAAAGCGCAGTGACACAACTTTTATTCGACCTGAAGCCAGATTGGTATGCACTCACAAGCGAGTTTTTGGAAATAAACGAGTTTATCTGTTGGTGCATAATTCGTTCGAGAACTTTGGAGAGAAAGGGCAAAATCGCAATGGGTCTATAATCACCATTTGGTTTCCGAATAGGTATTATTTTGGCCCTTTTCCAACAATCGGGAAAAGTTGCAGTCGTTAGTATTGAATTTAGCACGTAGGTGAGATAGGGAAGGATTTTGGGAAGGATACATTTAACAAACTTGGGATTTAGGCCATCAGGTCCAACAGCGTTCGATTTTATGGATAGTATGGACTGGACAACATCACACTCATTAACACAAGCAAAGCTAAAATCTGACAAGGACTTGGTCGGACTAACACTGTAGCTATCGTAGCATGGTTTACCCGTGGAAGCAATGGATTCTATAAACTTTTCATTTAAATCATTGACACTAATATCATCATCAACCGGATGCGTATTTTTATTTATATTTCCCAGCCCGATTTCGCGAATTTTTTTCCACGTTTGCTTAGAACCTATTGCTGCGCTGAATATATGTTCATAGTATTTAGCTTTTTGATACTTAATAGCTTTAGTTACCTCGCTTTTCAAAATTTTGTAGCTTCCATAAAGAGCTTCGGTTTTATAGCGTTTCCAAATTTGATATAAACTGTTTCGTTTCTTAATCAATATTTTAATATTTCCATTAAACCATGGACGACTTTTACGTATGTTTGACTTCGTTATAAGTGGAACAAATTTATCAAAAAGGTAGCTAATATAATTTCAGAAATGCTTGGAACCACATATTTGGAAAGTTAAGGACGCTAATTTACTCAAAATTGAAACACCCCGGCTTACCATGTAGCGGTACTTGCGCCGGGTATTTAATGTTCGGCTCCGCCCGAACTTAGACTTTCGTACTTGTTTCGTTTGAAATTTAAACTGTTCAATTTAGAGGACCGGCCGCTGTGGTGTAGTGGTAAGCAGTGCGCGCTTCCACTCCAAAGCACCTGGGTTCAAGCCCTGGTCAAAGCAACATAGCAAAAAAATAAAGAAAAGAGGTTTTTTCTTAACAGCGGTCGTCCCTCGGCAGGCAATGGCAAACCTCTGAGTATATTTCTGCCATGAAAAGCAGCTTCTCATAAAAAATACAATCGCCGTTCGGAGTCGGCGTAAAACTGTAGGTCCCTCCTCTTTGTGTGACAACATCAAGGCGCACGCCACAAATCGGAGGAGAAGCTCGGCCAAACACTAACATATGTGTAAGCGCCAATCTATTATTATTATTATACTTTAGAGAAATTTCTGTAATTGAACGAGTATCGGTTAATTGACTCCCTGGTTAATTGAACCAAAACTTGTGTAGTTTTTGAAGTGCAATTAAGCGGGGAATACTGTAATAGTAAAACGTCTTTACTTATTGATCTGCCAACTGGGGAGTGTTACAGCAACGATAAATGTGACGGGTCATTCATACACATTTTTGCTTTTAGGGAAAAGCTTTTATTTAAGCTTTAAAAATTATTTTATCTGTATATAATATGGCCGTCAAAAAAAAGCCCGTCTAGAGGCGGCCTTGGGTGCTTTTTTTTTGACCGAAAAGTAAAAGTAAAATTTTAACTTTTATATTTAACTGAAAAAATATAAGTCAAGTTTTAACTTCTACATACTTTTGACTGAAAAACTATCAGTCAAAAAATAACGGTAATTGCTGACTTTTTTGAAAAAAGTAAAAGAAAAAATAAATTATATAGGATTAACATTCCTTGGCTAACAAGCATCACATTGCTATACATAAATGTTAAAAAGACCAATTCTTTCCGAGTTTCTTTCGGTCCCTGATTGAAGTTCGGAATGCAATTTCTCAAAAAGGCGACGATATATATTTTCCAAAGTCTCAGACAATGTTATCTAATAGTTTACGAAATTTTTAAATTATTTAATTTTGATGTTAAAGCCTCTTTATTTAACTTTATTTACATTTTTTTAGTGGTGTATAGTGCTCTTGAGGCACTGCTGCCCTTACCGTCAGTTAGTGTTTTTCCTGTAGACTAAAAAAAACCGGATGCTGGTATGACAATCAGTGGGGCGCGACGAAAATTACTGGCGGCAGAGTTTTAAGCACTTGGTTCTTTTCAATGCTACAGGATAGTACGCCACCATTACCTTTGTTGAAGAGATTCTATAATGTTGAGTTCCCTGAGACTGAATGCTGGTTTGATTCCATCGCTGAGACCGGACTCACACATTGTCGATTCTTCACTGATGACTTAAAAACTGACTCTGGGTCTTTTTCGAGTTGAATGGAGATAAGCTTCACTTTTCTGTAGGGGAATATGGTTCGGTTTTCCTGGCTGAGATAATTGCCATGGACTAAGTGTGGAACATAGGTGGAGGGGAAGGAGTTTACGTGACTGCAGTGACAACTAAGCTGCACTTAAGGCTTCCGAACTAGTTCGGCAATGCAAGTCTTGACTAAAATATGATGGTGAACATAACGAGGTTGTTTTACTCTGGGTGCCAGGTCACTATGGAGTACCTGGTTATGAGACATCTGATCATTTGGCCAGACTTGGCTCAGACCAGACATTCGTCGGTCCGCAACCAGTGTTAGTACTCCAACCTTCGGCAATCGAAGCCACCATCAGAATCTGGGTGAATACTTCGCTCAGAAATGACTGAGGGGCATCGAGGCATCCCAAACTCATGTTGCCTTCAATCTCACAAGTTTTATCTAATTTTTTGCTCTCACTGAGCAGACGACACTGCAGACAACTTGCTGGGCTGCTGACTGGTCACTACGAGGAACAAACACCTGACTGTGATAGGCGTAAATGAGAAGTCCATTTGCCCATCTTGAATGAAACTTTTTTTAATGTCTAATATACTTTAGAACTAAGTATTTAAATAAAAAAACAAATGCTCAAAAACATTGGGATAGTAAAAGCAAGAAAATTGTCAAGACGGTTTTATAAATGAGTGTGTTTCATTTAGTGCGTAATTTTGTGTAAGTATGCATTTCCACATTTACATTAAACCGAAAATTCAATCAATAAAATGAAGCTGATTCTAATGAGATTTTAAATATTTTCATATTTACAAAAGCTTTCATTTCAAAGATGTTGAGTTCTATCAAATATGGTAAATGCATAACAAAGGGTTAATTTCTTTGTTTACATTTTTTGACATTGCAGTCAGGTATGAGAGAGCCCGACTGAATTGTCACTTCTACCTTGTTGAATATGCCTTGGCCTCACTTTAAAACCCGGAGCGATAAGAATAAAAGTGATGGCATTAACACAAATAAACTATTTTACATACATATACTCCATGTGCAAAGTCGGGAGAGAGGCGAACATTTGATGAGTTTATGGTGGATGATAATGACGCAAGCAAAGCTGATGATTGGTTTTATTTAAGGTTATATTTTTTAAACTACTTTCTAAGCTCAACAAAAGCATAGAGAAAATTTTTACAATTAGGATTCATTCTTATATGTATATAAAAAAATACCTAAAAAGGGCAATGATGTTTAGTTTTTCATGAACAATTAACAAAACGGTTATTATTATATTACTAGGCAACGTGGGTGAATTAATCTGCTCTATGACGGAATCTTTTGAAAGTTGTATGTTGATGATGAAAATTGTGATGAAGACAATGATGAGGATAATTATGATAAGGATAGTGATGATATTTAGTTTGTAATTATTGATGATAATGATTTTAACAAATTATCATTAATGATAAATATTATTTTTAAGAACAATAACTAAAGTTTCACTTTTTTTCGCTCTTTTATAATGCCATGAAAACCTCAATAAAAAAATTTCCCATTAAGCTATTTTCGGATTTGTCTTTTTTTGCTTTATTTGGTGTAAATATGTATGCAACTCTGAATCGGCAAAATTAATGCTCCTTCTCATTATCAACCCTGATCAGATTTTACCCCCGAGGAATACTCAAAAAGGTTTATTACTGTATATACTGTGCATTTATGAGAAGCATTTCCGTCGCCAACCATATATCTTTGCATACATTTTTTAGCTTTATATTAAACTAATTTGAAATTTTATTAACATAAATTTTAAATACGTTAAATACGTAATTCCTTACAGATACGTTTAAAGAATGTATAGTTTAGCCGTAAAAGGTATGTAAAGAAAACATGTTCGCATATTTACATATAAGATTATACAGTCATATTAGAAATATTTTGTTACAAAACTTAACACCTCTGACTCTTAAGTAAGCATTATTTGTCTGTACATATATTTGAAAAATATCTGTTTTTTTTATTGTGGCTTAATGTGCTTGCAAAGTGAAACTTAAAATATTTTAATGTTGGCACTTTTAGCACTAATGGTGTCGGAATATTTAATTTCGACTTTCCACTTCAGATTTGGACACCTGCCATTGCAACCTCCTGCCAAAGCAAAGCACGAATTGAAAAAAAAAAACACTCACTAATAAAGTGGCAATACGCAGCAGCAGAACAGCTACAAATGGGGATGAAAACAATTTACACAACACAAGTCTTTCTAACC